>NC_051320.1:57655466-57959966 GCF_015220235.1 Choloepus didactylus | reverse complement strand
AAAAATCAATTCGAAGGCAAACTTGACTGAAAATGGAATCGGCAGTTTGCTCCTAGATTTCAAACTGAATGGTCAGAGTAAGCTAAAATAGTCTTGAAAATTGATAGTTTTCAAAATTAACACGTGAAATTGTGTTATGTCCAGGGAAAGTTTTTGCCTGCCTCCCATTTCTCCCTCTTCTCATGACTTTTTGCAATTTCTTCTACCTCTTTCAGTCCAGTGAGAATGTCAGGGGATTTTATTGAAAGGGCAACCTTCAGACAAAGAAAGACACAGGCCTCTTTCTTCTCTAACCAGTTTTGATTTTCAGCAGCATGCCAGGTAAAAGTAAAAGAGTAAAAAATGATCTAAAGCTTTTTTCTTAAATGAATGGGAGCCTGCAAGTTTAATAATTGCATGTATGTGCCTGTTTCTCTCCTTCCACAGTGCTGCATGCAGTCAGACGAAAGCATTTCCTCCTAAGTCTCTATCTTGTATAAATTAGATGCAATTTATTTTCCTTTTAGTCTCCAAGCTTGGTAAGTATAATTAGGCCAAGAGGATTGTGAATAAAAGCAGAACCCAGACATCAAGAAAAAGTGAATTTCTTCTAATGGTTTTTATTCCTTCAGCTCAGCAAATTGTAAAACTTTTAAATTAGCATGTTTTGAATTTGAGAGAAGGGGTCATAGAGGGTAGCAATAGCCTAGTTTCTTCCTAACTCTCATTCCTTGGCATTCACTGTGCCTTTATCATAGTTCAGTGATGCTCACCATGGTTGGCAGCCACTTAAGTGGTTCCGGCAACCAAGTGAGTACATGGTAGATGTTAAAGGGATCTGATCCCCATATGTGTGAGATGTTATGGTGCAGAAAAGAGGGTCCTCTAGTTTAGTTTGGGGATGAGATGGTGTTGATCAAGGATGCCTTTCCAGAGTTTGACACCATAGGGCTAATTCTTGAAAAATAAGTGAGAACTAACTATATAAATAAATGGGATGAGGGAGTTCTAGGAATTAAATAAAAGCTCTAAAACTGAGTTTTGCCTTTAGTAAATAGGTGTATGGCATATGATTAATACTTTGGCTCTTGAGCCCTTACTTTGCTCAGAGACACCTTCTCTGGATGGTAGTGGGGGCATACATGTAACAGGAATAAAATATAAGCCAATTTGTATAAGCCCAAATCATCCTCTGGAGTTAGCTAAAGCTGTACTCTTCACCTTTCTTATGTTAATATCTCCCCAAAAATTCTTATGCAACTAGCCTCCTCTCAGCCTACAAGTATGTTCAAGTCATCCCCATCCAAAGAAAGAAACCTCTTTTAACAGAATTTGTACAGGTAGAAGTTGAGGTTAAGACAAAATTCAACCCTAATTGGCTTAACTAAAAAGGGGTTTAGGGATGTTGTTAAAAATCTAGTCTAGTTCCAGGCACAGCTGGGTAAAGTGGCTCAGATAATGTCACCAGGACCTGGTTTCTCTCTATCCTGTAGCTCTGACTTTTGCTCTTCTGGCTTCAATTTCTGTTAGATTGTCTCTTTAGGGGGAAAGATGATTGCGGAATGCAGAAGTGCTACTGAGTTCAAATCCCCTCCCCTGCCCCCACCCCAAAGCATCTGCTTTCCTCATTTCTCAAATGAAAATCCAAGAATTGAGTCTAGATGCCTTGGATTGCAAAGGACTTGGGTCATTTCTCTGTCCATACCAATTCTTGGGTTATTTGTCCAAAAACATATGCAAGGAGAATGCCGATGATATGCACTGTGTTGACTGAAACCTAGGTCACATGTCCACTCCTGAGTCACCAGAAGAGTGTGGATGAAAGTAGAGGAGGGGAAATAACCCCATAGCAATTCTTATGAAATTGGTACTAGAAGGAAGTTGAACGGGGAGGAGATGCTGAGATACAGAGTGGCCAAAACAATCTCTGTCTGCCATATTACCTATGTTGATTTCTCATCAAACTAGTGCCCTATTTATATTAATAATTGTGTGAACTTTAGTAAGTTTCTTAATATTTTTAAGCCTCAGTTTCTCCATATGTAAAATGTGACCAATATCTCACAAGGGTTGCCGTGAGGATGCAATAAAATGTACATATGGAACCTTGCTAACCTCTTAACACATAGGAAGCTTTTGATAAAGGTTAGTTCTTTGCTTTCCCAACCCATTTATCTCCTTTACTTTGCTGCCAATATCCCCTAAAATGTAGTCTGTACTGACTGTCTGTAATTACTCACCTTCCATTTAATTCTTCATCCAACACAAGCCAACTTCTGCCCTGACTACTCTACTAGAACTCTACTACTGAAAGGCCCCTGGCCAAATTAACTCATTTTAGGCCTCATCTTATTTGATCTCTCTGTAGCATTTGAAGCTTCTGATAACTTTCTCCTTTTTTGAACCTCTTTCCTCCCTTTGCTGGTTTGCACGGTAAGGCTATGTCTAGTTTTGTTAAGAATCTGCCAAACTGTCTTCTAAAGTGTCTGTACCATTTTACATTCCCACCAGCAAGAAATGAGAGTCCCTGTTGTTCTGCATTGTGCTGGTTTGAATGTATTATGTCCCCCAGAAAAAACCATATTCTTTGATGCAGTCTTGTGGGGCACACATTTTGGTGCTGATTAGATTTGCATGGAAATGTGCCCCACCCAACTGTAGGTGATAACTCTGATGAGATATTTCCATGGAGGTGTGGCCCCACCCATTCAGGGTGTGTCTTGATCAGTGGTGCCATGTAAATGAGCAGAGGGAACTCAGTGCAGCTGTGAGTGACATTTTGAAGAGGAGCTACAGCCAAGAGGGACACTTTGAAGAAAGCACAGGAGCTGCAGATGAGAGACAGTTTGAAGATGGCTGTTGAAAGCAGACTCTTGCTCCCGAGAAGCTAAGTGAGGACAAATACCCCAAGTGCAACTAAGAGTGACATTTTTGAGGAACTGCAGCCTAAAGAGGAACGTCCTGGGAGAAAGCGATTCTGAAACCAGAACTTTGGAGCAGACGCCAGCCATGTGCCTTCCCAGCTAACAGAGGTTTTCCAGACACCATTGGCCATCCTCCAGTGAAGGTACCCAATTGCTGATGTGTTACCTTGGACACTTTATGGCCTTAAGACTTAGCTTTGTAACCAAATAAACCCCCTTTATAAAAGTCGATCCATTTCTGGTGTTTTGCATTCTGGCAGCATTAGCAAACTAGAACATGCATCCTTGCCAGCATTTGTTATTGCTAGTTTTTTGTGTTGTAGCCATTGTAATGGGTATGTATAGTGGTATCTTTCTGTTGTTTGAATTTGCATTCCCTAATGACGAATGATGTTGAACATGTTTTCATATATTTATTTGCTTTCTGTATATCTTCTGTGAAGAGATGTTTGTTCAGATCTTTTGCCCATTTTTCAATTGATTGGTTTGTGTTCTTAAATGTTGAGTTTTAAGAATCTCCATATATTTTGGATATAGGACTTTTATAAGATATATGTGTGCCAGTTTGAATATATTGTGTCCCCCAAACGCCATTATCTTTGATGTAATCTTGTATGGGCAGATGTTATCAGTGTTGATTAGATTTCTTTGAGTGTTTCTTTGGAATGCGCCCCACCCAGCTGTCAGTGATGACTCTGATTGGATAATTTCCATGTAGGTGTTGCTCCACCATTCAGGGTGGGTCTAAGTTGATCATTGGAGCCACATAAATGAGCTGACATAACAGAAGGAACTCAGTGCAGCTGTGAGTGACATTTTGAAGAGGAGATACAGCCAAGAGGGACACTTTGAAGAATGCACAGGAACTGAGAGAGGAGCTGCAGATGATGGGACAGTTTGAAGATAGCCATTGAAAGCAGACTTTTGCTCCGGAGAAGCTGTGAGAGCAAAAACGCCCCAAGAGCAACTAAGAGTGACATTTTTGAGGAACTGCAGCCTAGAGTGGAATGTCCTGGGAGAAAGCCATTTTGAAACCAGAACTTTGGAGCAGATGCCAGCCACGTGCCTTCCCAGTTAACAGAGGTTTTCCGGACACCATTGGCCACCTCCAGTGAAGGTACCCAATTGCTGATGTGTTGCCTTAGACACTTCATGGCCTTAAGACTGTAACTGTGTAACCAAATAAACCCCCTTTTATAAAAGCCAATCCATTTCTGGTGTTTTGCATTCCAGCAGCATTAGCAAACTAGAACAATATGTTTTGCAAATATTTTCTCTTGGTCTGTGATTTGTCTTTTCAAACTCTTAACAGTGTCTTTCACACAGCAGAAGTAGTTAATTTTAATACAGTCTAACTTAATTTTTTCTTTCATGGGTTGTGCTCTTGGTGTTGTATCTAAAAATTCATCATCAAACCCAAAGTCACATAGATTTTCTTCTGTGTTTTCTTCTAGAAATTTTATAGAATTGTGTTTTATATTTATCTATACTCCATTTTGACTTTGATTTTTGAGAAAGATGTAATATCTGTGTCTAGATTAATATTTTTCTATATGGAGATCCAATTGTGTAGTACCATTTGTTGAAAGACTATCCATTATCCATTGACTTGCCTTTGTTCCTTTGTCAAAGTTTAATTGACTATATTTGTGTGGATTATTTGTGTGGGCTTTCTATTTGTTCCCCTGATCAATGTGTCTATTCTTTCACCAGTATCACTGTTTTAATTACTGTGGCTTTATACGAAGTCTTTAGTTGGGTAGTATCAGTCCTCTAACTTTGTTCTTCAGTGTTGTGGTGGCTATACCAGTTCTTTAGCTTTTTTTTTTTTTTTTAAATATGAATTTAGGATTAGTTTATTGATATCCACAAAATATCTTGCTGGAGTTTAGACTGGGATTACATTGAATCTATAGATCTTGTTAGGGAGAATTGATAAATTAACAATATTGAGTCTTCTAATCAATGAACATTAAGTCTCTGTCTTTTAATTTAAATCTTTGGTTTCTGTCATCAACATTTTGTTGTTTTCCACCTATGGATCCTGTACATAGTTTGTTAGATTTATACCTAAGTATTTTATTTGGGGGAGGGGGATACTCCTGTAAATGGTATTGTGTTTTTATTTTCAAATTCCAATTGTTTGGAAAGTAATAGACATTTGTGTATTAATCTTGTATCCTGTAACCTTGCTATAATTGCTTATTAGTTCCAGGAACTTTTTTTTTTTTTTTTTTTTTTTTTTTTTTTTGGTCTAGTCTTCAGAATTTTCTCCACAAACAATCATGTCATCTAGAAACAAATACAAAAGACAGTTTCATTTCTTTCTTTCTAATCTGTATATCTTTTATTTCCTCTTCTTGTCTTAATGTATTAGCTAGGACTTCTAGTATAGTCTTGAATAGGAATGTAAGAGGGGACATCCTTATCTTGTTACCAGTCATAGGGGTAAACAATTTAGCTTCTTATCATTAAGTATGTTAGCTATAGGGAAAAGGGAGATAGAACTATGTTGTTGTAATGTTCTTATACTATGTGAAATGGTATGTTATTAATTGAGGGTATATCATTACTTAAGGGAAGATTGTGATAAGTAAAAGACATCACTAAAAAAGCCATTACTAAATCACTAAAGCAATCACTAAAATCACTAAAGCAATCATTACAAAGTAAGTAAAAGGGGATATAGCTAATGCATTAACAAAGGAAATAAAATAAAATGAACACACTTGA
This sequence comes from Choloepus didactylus, assembly GCF_015220235.1. NCBI lineage: Eukaryota > Metazoa > Chordata > Mammalia > Pilosa > Megalonychidae > Choloepus > Choloepus didactylus. The sequence goes on along the minus strand of NC_051320.1, from coordinate 57,954,330 downwards.
TTAATAAAATAAAGAGGCAGAACACAAGGAAGAAAAGAAAGAACTGGGGTAAAAAATAAGCTGAACAACTAGCAAAATGGTACAATTAAACCCAAATATATCTATAATCACATTAAATGTAAACAATCTCAACACTCTTAATCTCATTAAATGTAAATGACCTAAACACTAATTAAAAGGCATGGCTTGTCAGACTGAATAAAAAAGAAAACCCAATTATATTCTGCCTCCAAGAAACAAACTTTTAATATAAAGATACAAAAAAGTTAAAAGTAAAAAGAAAAATATATACCATGCTAACACTAATAAAAAAAATCTGGAGTGGCTACATCAATATCAGACAAAGTAGATTTCAGAGCAAAGATTATTACCATGGATAATGAAGATCATTTCATCATGATAAAATGGTCAATTAATTAAGAGGATATAAACATCCTAAATGTCTATGCATCTAGTAACAATGCTTCATAATCTCCCTTCTACATATGTTTAAACTTCCATACAACAACAAAAACAAAAACTTCTGTGCAAGAAAATGCAACTGAATTTTGTATAATCAAAAACACCCCTCATGACAGTGTGTTGGTGAAAACCTTGTGGATCACACTCCCTTTACCCAGTGTAAGGGATGAATGAGTAGAAAAATGGGGACAGGGACTAAATGAAGATTGGGGTGGGATGGGGGGGTGATTTGGGTGTTCTTTTTTACTTTTGTTTTTTATTCTTATTTTTATTCTTTCTGGTGTAAAGAAAATGTTCAAAAATGGATTGGGGTGATGAAGGCACAACTATATGATGGTACTGTGAACAGCTGATTGTACACCATGGATGATTGTATGGTATGTGAATATACCTCAATAAAACTGATTTAAAAAAAAAAAAACTCTTACCTTCTCCCCAAAGTGAAGAAACAGAAAGTTCCAAAAGCCATTGAATTCATCTCTATGAGAAAATACAGTAGCCATCTCTGGACTATATTAATTATTCCCCAAATTCAGTCATTGTGAATTTGCTACCTAAACATGAAATTTTCACCATTCACCAATTCTTGTATATAAATAATAAGGAAAAGGAGGAATTAGTATATCCTATTCATTAAAATATATATTAGTATACACATACTTATATAGACACATTATATATGCATACACACAAAATATATGTAAAAAGCAGAGAAGGAAATATGCATAAACATTGGAGTCCTTTATGTCTACAAATGGTTATGAAGAGTCTGTTGTTGATATTTATAACTTCCTTCTTCCACTACTATTCAATGTTTCCTTTACCCTAAGCCAGAATCGCAGCTGGTCAGAATTGTTTACATGATGTAGTGACTCAAATCTTTGTTCCTGAAGGGTCTGCATCCTTAGTAACCCTGCTTTTTCTTTTTTTTTTTAATAGTTTTTTTTAAATATATATACTCGGTTATGGTAGATTTAAGAAGCACTTCAGAGAACCCCCTGCGTTACAGACATAGTAATCCTTCCTACCTGTAATTTGTAGCAGCAACCCTACTGGTAGTTGGGATCAGTCACATCAGACATAAGGGTAACCCTGTTCTTCGCCTATTTGTTCAGGGCACAAGGAGCCCAGAATGGCCAGGTAGCATCTCAGCTTCCAATTCAATGGAACTCTTGTGTCCCCCAGCGGAAACATTTCTCTCTTAAGAACTAAGAGCTCCAAACAGCAGAGCTCAAAGTTGCAGAGATGGGAAGCAAAAATTCTGTAAGTGGGTTCATAGATGCAATAGTAAGAGAGAAGCTACTCCCATTTCCATCTCTTTATTCCTGAGCTTGTGGATTCTTCCTATTGAAGAAACATCACTTTACATCGGTTGTTAAGTTAAAGTATAACTGCATTCTGCCTTCTCCATTAAGGGTGTTGTCTCCCATGTGGTGCTGTAATTGAGACCTCAGCAGGCCATTCCACCATTCTATTAAGCCAGCTGCTTCTGGGTGAGGCTGTGTATGGATTTCATGGGCATGAGTCCATTGCAGCACTTCTTAGCATTGTTTGAACCAGAAACTAAGACATTTTAATACGAATGGCAGCACTAGCAGTAGAAATCGTAGAACTTGATGGGAATGGAACAAGAAAATCCTGGAAATACCATGATCTTTAATCCTAATGATCTTTAAAGATAAATTTGCATGTATCTTTAAGTCAGATCCTGAGTTTTACTTGCCTACTTTTCATCTAGGATAGGAAAAGTACTGACTAAATACTCTTGCAACTAGACTTCACATTATTTTGTTTATTGGTATTTCTTGAAATAAATGAGCTACTAGATGAATGAGGCTTATCACCACAGAATTTTGATTACCCTGGAATTTTTTGTAGAGGAATTCTACTTCTAATACCAGGTAAGGAATAATCAATAGAAGTATTTCTGATCTTCTTGGATGTAAAACCAGTCAAGATAAAACGAAATGTTTCTTGATCAGGCCATGACAGATTAGGGTTTGTATGGGAGTGCTTTTAAAATGACAATAAGAGATGTGATCTGTGAAGAAATTTGTATTTGAATCACGGAGTAAGAAAAGGGAAATTGATTCTCTTTTTGATTAGAAAGAAATTGCTAGCAAGAGCCACCCAAGCCTGTCAGAGGCAGAATGTAACATAAAAGTGTCAGAGCTGATGAGGTTACTTTGTATTTCGATTATTACCTTTTTGAATGCAGTTTAGAATATTTTAAAGCTCCTCCATTTATTTCAATTCACTCTTAAAATTTATCACACTGTCCCACAACCCAGAAGGCAATTTTTTACCTCTATAGATACTTGTTATGGGTCAAATTGTATCCCCCCCCCCCCAAAGATATATTAATGTCCTAACCCCTAGTACCTGTGTATATGACCTTATTTTGAAACAGGATTTTTGCAGATATAATCAAGTTAAGGGTGGGTCCTAATCCAATATGATCTGTCCTTTTAAGAGAAGCAAAAGAGAAACACATAGTTACACAGGGCATAAGGCCATGTGAAGACAGAGGCACAGATTGGAGTTGTGCTGCCACAAAGCAAGGGATGCCTGGGGCCACCAGAAGCTAGAAGAAGCAAGGAAGGTTCTCTCTCAAGAGGCTTTGGAGGGAGCATGACCCTGCCAATGTCTTGATTCCAGAATTGTGAAAGAATAGATTTCTGGTGTTTTAAGCCATCCAGTTTGTGGGAATTTGTTATGGCAGCCCTAGGAAACTAATACAATATTTAAATATATTTTCTTCATTTCCGTTTCTTTAAAAGTGGCCATGGAACAGTATTGCTGTCTCCAACATAATCATAAACATACTTTGTAAACAAACAATGCATGGCCCATAGGATATATAAGAAAGAAGAAAGCGTCTGTATTTTAAAAGTGTTATTATTTTCGTAAAAGAATGAATGTTTGCTCTGAAAAATCTATATAAGATATAGGTATCTAAATCTCTGAAGAAAGAAAAGGCTTATTTAAGAAGACAAAAAAGAAGTGCATAATTTTTCTGTGACAGTTGAAATTAAAAAAAAGATATAAAAATATTTTAAAAGTCAAGTAGAAAAGATAAAAGAAAGAAAGACGGAATCTTTTCTCTAAATCAAATTTTACTTGAAAGCACAAACAAATACAATAGATGAAAGCAGAGCAGCTCTGGTTGACTGGAGGTGGAAAGGTGGGGAGGGAGATGGGAAAGGTTAATCCAAATAAACACTGCATCTTCCACTGTACTCCTAGGCAGGCTGTGACTGAAAAGAATCTGTAGAGCTGTATTTTGAAATCACTATCTTAAGACAAGAAAAATTAAGAGATATTTCTGTTTCCCAAATCATAGCTCTAAATATAAAACTGAACTGATACCAGTAGCCATGTGTCCAGTCTTTTTGGAGGAACTGTGCTCTTGTTTTCTCTTCTGGTGGTTTCTGCTCTCTGTGGCTACTCCTGCATGACTTTACCCGCTATGTCCCCTCTGCCTCCCAAATCCTACACATCCTTCAAGGCTTAGTTCAAATGTCACCTCTTCTGTAAAGTCTTTCCTGATCTTTCTAGTTGGAGGTAACTTCTGCCTCCTCTGAGGTCCAATCGCTGAACTTCATTTATTTTTTTTTATTAATTAAATATTCATTGTTGAATGCACAGGCATGGTGATAGGTGTTGAAAATATGAGATGGGTCAGGTCTCTGCCTTTACAGAACTTGAGTGGCAGGTGATAGATAGAAAATAAAAAACTAAATAAACAATGTAATTATAGACTATGCAAAGCTATGAAAGAAATAAACTAGATGATGGGATAAAGAGTGCTTGGATCTCGGTGTTCATGTGAGTATGGGAGCTAATTTAAAGTAAGGTGAGGAAAGGCCTGAGGTCGTGGCACATGAGCTGAAAGCTGAAGAAAAAGAAGAGCATGTGAAGGGCTAGGGGAGGAGGACATCAGGACTTGTGAGAGAAAGTGCAAAAAGTCTCAGGAGCAGAGAGAGAATTCGTGAAAATGTCCTTACTTTAAGGTCAACTGATTAACAACCTTAATTTCATATGCAACCTTCTTTCCCCTTTGCCCTGTAAGGTGACATATTCATAGATCCTGAGGATTCGGAAGTGAACATTTTGATGGAGGAGGGGGGTCATTTTTCTGCCTACTACAGCCTGGATCCCCACTCCTCATTTTCTGATCTGTGGAACTTTGAGCAAGTCACTAACCTTGAAAACTTCAGTTTCTCCATAGATAATAGAGTAATAGTAGTACCTTCTTTGTGGGCTTCCAGTAAAGAGTAAATGTGCTAATATGTGCCACATGCTTAACAGAGTGCCTAGCACATAGCAAACACCCAGTGTATGTTAGCTGTTATTATTTTGGATCATAAAGATGCTGGTTCATTTTGATTCTTGATCTGGAACTTAAAGACCCCTTGTCTGAACTCCCATTGAGGCCTGTCTCTCCCCAGTCACAGCACTCTCCACATTATGTCACCATCTGTTTATGTGTCTCTCTCTCCTAAACAGAGCTCCCTGAGGGTAGGGAAATTGGCTCATGCATCTTTGTAACTCCCTGACAGAGAGAATGTTCCCGAATAAATGACTGGATTAAAGTGTGTTACCACTAATACTGAAAAACGAGTCTTTTCCTAACCATAAGAAAAGTAAAAATTAATGGATAAAGTTTTCTCAATTGCACAATTTTCTTCTACAACATTTTCCTTAAACTTTTGGAGCATCCTACTACTTGTCTTCTATGGAACCTTTTCAGATTAAACAAAATTATTATTATTAAATTAATTATAAATGATCAAACTTATAAATTGTTGGAAATTATTTCAGAAAATAATTTTAATGATAAAATTTAGAAAATAACTGATCATTTAACTACCATTATTGAAAAGTTACTGATCTGCCTTTTCACATGTGTATCTTTGGAAATGAAGAGCAGTGCTGAAGTAGTATTGTGTTGGGAGAAGTGGATAATCCATTGTTATGAAAGTCTTTCTACTCCCTTCCCCCACAGTTGTGCTTTTAGTGGGGATATGTCAGCATATGCATAGGGGAGCATGGGCTATAATTAAATGAGATATATTATTATACATATGTAGGAAGGGGGAAACAACATGCTCTAGATGTAGGGTCTGAAGATTATGATCATCCCTGATTGAGGATGAATACAGAGATATTTAAAAGAATTAGGGCCCTTTTGTGGAGCTTGTAAATTGAAGGGGTAAAAAAGAGACCTGAGGGGAAATTTTAAAAATCCTAATTAAGAAGACAGGCTCCATTTATCTCAAAGGGAATCTACAGATTCTGAGGCTCCATAACCAAGATGAGGACTGCTTTGTGGGCAAAATCCAGAAAAGATTGGCTTTTAGGTGGATGTAGTTTTTTTGTTGTTGTTGTTTGTTTGTTTGTTTGTTTAGAGTACAGGAAATGGGAGTCCTTCCTTATTGATACCTTCTATTTGTAGAAACTCTCACATAGTTAGTCCCTTAATTGTTGAACTTCACTGTAAATAAGATGTTTTTATCCTGAGTTATTTTAGATGAGAAAAAGGGTTCAGAGAAGTTTGTGATTCCTATAAATTTGTGTTGGCAAGTGAAAGAGTCAGAATTTGGGGTGAAATTCACTGAATTCCAATGCCCATGTGCTTTCCACTGTGACAGAGCTTTTCCACTCACAGCTGCTGGACCATCTGGATCAGAAGCACCTGGAGCGGGGTGTGCTTGTTAAACACACCTAGATCTGCACAGTTGTATTTTTAATGAGCTGCTCACGTGCTTCTGAAGCATGCTAAAACTTGAGAACACCTGCATTAAATCTTTATTTTTGTTTATTTTAAAATTAGAGATGTTTTAGGTTTAGACAGAAAAATCATGTAAAAAATACAGCATTCCCATATATTCCCTCCCCCATTATTAACACTGCATTAGTGTGGGAACTTTGTTACAATTGATGAAAGAATATTATAATTGTACTATTAACTATAGTTCATAGTTTACATTAGGGTGCATTTTTTTTCAGTTACCACCCTATTAGTAGCTCCTTGCATTAGTGTGGTACATTTGATATAATTCATGAAAGGACATTTTTATATTTGTACTATTAACTAAAGTCCATTGTTTACATTAGGGTTCACTGTGGTTCGCTGTTTTATCTCATGGTTTTTATTCTAGTAACACATATACAACCTAAAAGTTTCGGTGGAAGTAGTTTTGTTTTTTTTTTTGACTTTTTAAAAAAATTCAGTTTTATTAAGATATATTTACATACCATACAGTCATCCACAGTGTACAATCAGTTGTTCATAGTACCATCATAAAGCTGTGCACTCATCACCACAATCAATTTTTTGAACATTTTCATTACTCCAAAAAAAATGAAAATAAAAATAAGAATAAAAATAAAAGTAAAAAGAACAACCAAAGCATCACCCCCCATCCCACTATTATTCATTTAGTTTTTGTCCCCATTTTTCTATTCATCCATCCATACACTGGATAAAGGGAGTATGATCCACAAGCCTTTCACAATCACACTGTCACGCCTTGCAAGCTATATTGTTATACAGTCATCTTCAAGAGTTAAGGCTATGGGGTTGGAGTTTGATAGTTTCAGGTAATTCCTTCTAGCTATTCTAGTACACTAAAAACTAAAAGGGGATATCTATGTAACACCTAAGAATAACCTCCAGAATAACCTCTCAACTCCATTTGAAATGAAACTTTATTTTGTTTCATTTCTCTTCTTCCTTTTGGTTAAGAAGGCTTTCTCAATCCCATGATGCCAGGTCCAGGCTTATCCCCAGGAATTATGTCCCACATTGCCAGGGAGATTTACACCCTTGGGAGTCATGTCCCACGTAGAGGGGAGGGCAGTGAGTTTACCTGCAGAGTTGGCGTAAAGAGACAGAGGCCACATCTGAGCAACAAAAGAGTTTCTCTGGGGGTGACTCTTAGGCACAATTATAAGTAGGGTTAGCCTCTCTTTTGCAGTAACAAGTTTCATAAGGGCAAACCCCAAGATTGAGGGCTTGGCCTTCTAAACTGATAGTCCTCAATGCTTGTGAGAATATCAGTAATTTGCCAGGTAGGGAAATTTAATATTTCCAAAATTTTCCCCAGTTCTGCAAGGAGATTTGCAGATACTTTTTAACTCTCTGCCCAAATTACTTTGGAATGTATTGGGGCTTCACACTAACCTGTACAAACCAATCAGATCTAACTCCCTATTCAAAATTCCATGTAATTATGGTGTTTGAATAAACTGACCATACAAATTAAGTTATATAGTATGCTACAGGAAATATAGATTTTGCACCAAATAAACATCTCTTCCTTTGGTTTCACACAGAAGTTGAAGTTTTAAAACATCGTCAATATTGTCCTTTACCCTTTAGTCTGATTTGCCTTTAGGTGGATGTAGTGGATTTAGTTAGGGCTCAGAAGACAGAAGTTTTTCCTTCTTCAAGGATCTGGGAAATTAAAAATGAGTAGAAGCAAGTACATAACTCTATTAGAGCATTTGTATTGCATTGTAACATGGGCTTATGTGTAAGTCTCCCCTATTAGACCTTAAGTGTGGTAAGGGCACGTGCTAAACTTTAATTTTTGTATATATAGGCCTAAAGCTGTACCTGACATACATAAGTCACTGACTGAATATTTGTAGTTGAATAAAGAAACTTGTAGAATTTAAGAGCAAGGAGAGGGATTAAGAGATCTTCTAGAAAAATGGTCTCCAAATCACCTGTGGGGGTGGATAGGAAGAGGGGAGTGCTTTCTGGAGAATACTGATTCTAAAACACGCAGAGAATACATCCTCTGCTCCCTCCAAGGAAGACAACCCACAGTACTCTGATAAATCAAGGGCAGATTCTTAGGATCTGTACACTGAATTTTGTGGCCTACTCACTTTCTTGCCTCACCTACAGCTGGCTCTGGTTTTCCAGATGCTTCTTATGGACAGACATTGCAAACCACTGATAAATGGCATTTTCAACTGAATGGCATATAAAAATTATCTAAGAACTTTTCACTGTCCTCCTCCTTGCCACAGAGATTTTGGCATGCCACTCTAAAAGGAAAACGTCTCAAATGTCTCTTGTGACTCAAAGTGTGGCCACATCAGCATCAGCATCACCTGGGAACTTGTTAAGAAATACAGAATTTCAGATCCCACCCCTGAGGTACAGAGTTACTATCTGCATTGTAAAAGAACCCCAGTTGATTATCGTGAGACTTAAAATTACAGAACTGTCCTTAGAGTAAGCAGGATTGTATGATTTGAAAATCCTCTTTATGATTTTGAATGTTTTATTTAAAAAAGCCTTATTGAGATGGAATTCATGTACCAAATAATTCATCCATTTAAAGTATACAATTAAAGTGTACAATTTTTAGTTTATTCACATTTAGTATATTCACATTTATAGTGTACACTTTTTTCCAAAGAGCTGTACCATTTTGTGATTTTCTCAGCAATATATGAGGGCTCCAATGTCTTCACATCCTCACCAACACTTATTGCCTGTCTGATTCTAGCCATCCTAATGGGTGTGAAGTGTTATCTCATTGTGGTTTTGATTATATTTTTCCTAATGGCTAAGATGTTGACTGTATTTCCATGGCCATTTGTATATCTTCTTTGGAGAAAGGTCTATTCAGATCCTTTGCTCAGTTTTTCATTGGGTTGTCTTCTTATTACTGAGTTCTAAGAATTCTTTATATATTCTGGATACAAGTCACTTATCAGATATATTATTTGTAAATGTTTTCTCCTATTCTGTGGGTTGTCTTTTCACTTTCTTGAAGAAGTGTAATTTATCTGTATTTTCTTCTGTCTCTTGTGCTTTGGGTGTTGTATCTAAGAAGGTTTTGCCTAACCCGTGGTCATGAAGGTTTATGCCTATTTTTTATGAAAAGTTTGAGAGATTAGCTCTATATTTATGTCTTTGATCCACTTGAGATTAATTTTTGCATATGGTGTGAGACGGGGTCCAGTGTCATTCATTTGCAGGTGAACATTCTTTTGTCCCAGCACCATTGGTTGAAAAGACTATTCTTTCCTTATAAATTATCTTGGCACCATTGTTGACAATGAATTGATATAAATGTGAGGGTTTACTTCTGGACTCTCAATTCTATTCCATTGCTCTTTCAGAAAAAAATTGATAAATTAGATTTTTTTGGTCTTTTTTTAATTAAATTCAGTTTTATTGAGATATATTCACATACCGTAAAATCATCCATGGTGTACAATCAACTTTTCATAGTACCATCATATAGTTATGCATTCATCATCCCAATCTATTTTTGAACATTTTCCTTATACCAGAAAGAATCAGAATAGGAATAAAAAATAAAAGTAAAAACAGAACACCCAAATCATCCCCTCATCCCACCCTATTTTTCACTTAGTTTTTTTCCCCATTTTTCTACTCATCCATCCATACACTGGATAAAGGGAGTGCAATCCACAAGGTTTTCATAATCACACTGTCACCCACTGTAAGCTACATTGTAATACAATTGTCTTCAAGAGTCAAGGCTACCGGGTTGAAGTTTGATAGTTTCAGGTATTTACTTCTAGCTATTCCAATACAATTAAACCTAAAAAGGGTTATCGACATAGTGCATAAGAATGCCCACCAGAGTGACCTCTTGACTCCATCTGAAATCTCTCAGCCACTGAAGCTTTATTTTGTTTTGTTTCGCATCTCCCTTTTGGTCAAGAAGATGTGATAAATTAGATTTTATCAAAATTAAAATCTGTGAAGCACCACAGTAAGAGAATAAAAATACATGCTACACAGTGGGATAAAAAATTTGCAAATCACATACCTGACAAAGGATTTATATCAAGTATAAATAAAGAACATTCAATAAGCAAACAAATGAACCAATTTAGATATGGGATTTTTTTTTTTTTTTTTTTGAAAAACACTTCACCAAATAAATTAAACAGGTAGCAAATAATCACCTGAAAAGATATTTAACATCATTCATCATTAGGGAAATGCACCATGGCTTAAAAACAAAAAACCCATAATCCTGGCAATATCAAGTCCTGAAATAGAAGCGAAACAGCTGGAACTCTCATACGTTGCTGTTGGGAATGGAATTTGGAAAATGATTTGGCAATTTCTTATATAATTAAGCATATATTTACCGTAGTATCCACTCCTATGTATTTACTTATGTGAAATGATGATTTGGTGAAAATAGTTACCATATGACCCAGCAATTCAACTCTATTCACACAAAAACCTATGTATAAATATTTGTAGTAAATTTGTTCATAATTTTCCAAACTGGAAACAACCTAAATTTCCTTTCACTGGTAAATGGATAAACAACCTGTGATGCATTTGTACAATAAGAGGAAAAAATCACTGATGCACTCAACAACATGGAACAAACTCAAAGAAATTATGCTAAGGGAAAGAAGCCAGATTTGAAAGGTGACATACTCTGTGATTCCACTGATATGACATTCTTGAAAAGACAAAACTATAGAGGCAAATAACACATCAGTGATTTGTAGGGGCTAGAGTTAGGGGGAGGGCTTGCCTATAAGGGACAGCAACAATTAAGTTTTGGGGGTCATGGACCTGCTTTGGATCTTGATAGTGATGATGGTTACATAACTATGCATTTGTCAAAACTTACAGAATGGTACTTCAAAAGTGAATTTTACTGTATGTAAATTAAAAAATAATTTAAAAAAATGAGCCTTCAATGGCTTTGCATTGCTTTTAGAATAAATTCCAAACTAGACTACATTTTATATTTTTTATTCTGACTTGTGAAGCAATGCATGGTCTGGCCCCTGCCACTCTCTTTCACATTGTCTTTCATTCTTTCCCTTGCCCACTGTACTAATTCATTTTATGCAACTTAGCGACTAAATTGCAACTTTATATAACTTTATGCCACTAGAACAAACTTAGCATTTGCTTGTGCTGTACTGTGGTTGAGGAGCCAGGTTGTTGCTATTTCCACTGCTACCCCAGATTGAGGACCTCAGTGTGGCTGCTGCTCTTAGGTACAGTCCAGCAGTGCCTCACCTCCTCCATATGCCTTTTGTCTTCCACCCTGGGACTTGGTACTGCCAAAACACCCACTTAGTGACCTTTCACCTGCAACCCAGAAATGCTGATAAGTTAATGTTGACTAATGGGAGAAAGGAGTCAGCAAATAAATTTTCTCTCTTCCTACCACACCAGCACCCTTCACCGCCTCTTCCCCCAGACAGAAGGCTGGGGGTAGTTTTAGAAGTATTATATTGCTTCTTTGAACACCAGAAATCAGCATCTCTCTTTTGGCTCCCTCCCCAACCCTATCCACTGATGCCTCTTCTATACTGCTTCCCTCTTGCCCAGGGTGCTTCCCACTAGCACTGTCTACTTTGTCTACACTGGCCAGCTGTCTCCCTCCTTTCTTGACTCACTTCCTTTTTTCCTCACTACTACTTCCCTGAGATTTCACTCCCCAATAAAGTTGTAGTACTTAAGCTTTTGCTAGGGAGTTCAAAGACACCCGTTAAGCTCCAGCCACATTAGGTTTCTTTGTGTTCCCGAAATAAGCCCTGTATTTTCTCCCTCAAATAAGAGCCTGTGCACTAGGTTCCCTCTGCCTGACTCCTTCCTCAGTTGTTCCATCATATCACTCTATGTGAATTCTTGACATAAGCACTCATTATCTGATATGTATCTTGTGGGCTCTATCTATTTTTTCCCTCATTAGTCTATAAGTTTCATGAGAACATGAACCTTGTCTGTCTTGTTTCGTGCTATATCTGGAGAGCCTAGAGCAGTTACTAGCCCATAGGAAGCCCTCAGGAAATATTTGTGGGTTACACGGATGAATACCTGCCATTGATGGCTTAGAAAGTACAAAAATCTATACACTCAGTTGCTTCCCTGACAAAAACTTGCAATCCAATGCCCAAAGTTGACCAAATATGGTGGTAAGATAGATATCCCAGCAAAGTAGACCTCTGGAAGTGTGAGAATCTGAGTCTGCTAAGACCAGTTGTCTCATTGTTCACAGCTTCCAATATTGTACTATTAAAGAGAATTTTAAAAAGCAGGGCCCAAACATAGGAATAAATCTTGGCAACTTTGGGTTAGGCATTACATTAGCTACAACACCAAAGGCACAAACTACCAAAGAAAAAATAGATAAGTTAACTTTATCAAATTTAAAACTTTTGTGCTTCAAAGGATACCATCAAGAAAGTGAAAAGAGAGTCAAAAGAATGGGAGAAAATATTTCCAAATCATATATCTGATGGGGGACTTGTATCCAGAATACATATAGAATTCCTACAGCTCAATGATAGAAAGACAAATAACCCAATTAAAAATTGGGCAAAGGATCTGAGCAGACAGTTTTTCAGAGAAGATATACATATGGCCAATAAGAACATGAAAACACAGTCAACATCATTTGTCATTAGGAAAATGAAAATCAAAACCATGGGATACCACTTCATATTCACTAGGATGGCTATAATAAAAAAGACAGATACACTGCTGGAGGGACTATAAAATGGTGCAACTGCTTTGGAAAAGAGTGTGACAGTTCCTCAAAATATTAAACATAGAGTTACCATATGGCCCAGCAATCCCACTGCTAGATATATACACGAGAGATAAAAACATACATCTACACAAAAACCTGCACATAAATATTCATAGCAGCATTATTCATAATAGCCCCAAAGTGGAAATAATCAAAATGACCATCAGCTGATGAATGGATAAACAAAATGTGGCATATTCATAAAGTGGAACAAGATTTGGCCATAAAAAGGAATGAAGTACTGACACATGCTACAACATGGATGAATCTTGAAAACATTATGCTAAGTGAAAGAAGTCAATCACAAAAAACCCCCAAACTGTATTATTCCATTTGTATGAAATATCCATAATAGGCAAATCTATAGAGACAGAAAGTCTATTAGTGGTTCCCTAGTACCGGGAGTTGGGGGGAAACGGGGAGTGACTGCTAATGGATATGGGGTTTCTTTTTAGGGTGATAAAAATCAATTCTAAGATTGATTGTGGTGATAGTTGAACAACTTGGTGAGTATATTGTCATTAAATTGCATACTTTAAGTAGGTGAATCATATGGTATATGAATTATATCTCAATAAAGCTGTTTTTTTTTTAAAGCAAGGCCCATTAAAGTAAAATTGCAAAGTAGATAAAGTAGGTTTAGATCACCTGTCTCTCAGAGGTTTCCCTACCCTATTTACTACCGCTTTCCCACTGTATCCCATCTTCCCACTATGTCTCATCTACTCCTTTCTGCAGTCTGTTGGCAATGGCCAGCTGTAGAATGTCCAGACAATAGGTGACAAACTATTGATGTGGGGACCTCTTGTGGCCTACTCTTGGCCCATAGAGTATGTAAAATTTTTCTTTGAATTAGTTACTTTAGTAGCTTGAGATATGTAACTCAGAAAACAAGCATGTTCTTAATCTTAATCCCATTCCTTTAGGTGTCAAGCTATTGTAAATAGGACATTTGGAGATGTTATTTTTAGTTAAGGTGTGGCCAACTGAATTAGGATGGGTCTTAATCCTATTATTGGAGGCCTTATAAAGAGAAAGCCAAGGGAAAGAGCCAGAAATAAGAAGTCAGTCAGGAATCTGAAAGAGAAAGGAGAGGACATCTCAATCCATGTGACAGGAAAGCCAAGGAACCCAAGGATTGCCAACCAGCCAAAACACTATGAACCTCTAGAGGAAGCAAGCTTTCTAGCCTCTAAATCCATGAGGCAGTAAATTTCCATTATTTAGGCCAACCCATTATGTGGTATTTGTCACAGCAGCCGGAAAGCTAAGACAGTTAACCAACATTTTAAATTTGGACAATTGCACATTAAATATGGATTTCTGGTTTCTCCGGAAAACCAAAATCCAAAACCAAACAAAACACCTCAACTTGATAGCCACACTGGGCCTGCATTTCCCATGTGAAAAAGTGTGGCTTCCTCCTTTAGGTTCATGGTGCCCTTTTTATAGTCTGCCCTTGTACACCCAGCATAAATCACATCTTTGTCACCTGTTTTGACCCTTTAGGGGTGTTCGATCTTGAAACATCTGATCAGACCTTTCCTTGTATGGAAACTGCCTTGTTTTGTGTCCCTGCTTGCCTCAGGCCCTGCTTGACGGTTTCCAACCTTGGCTGCATATCAGAATCTCCTGGGACCCATCTAAAGCATACCCATGCCAAAGCTGCACTCTGACCAGTTTAACACACTCTGGGGTTGGGCTTCAGGCTTAGACTTTAAAAACAAACAAGCAAAAACAACATAACAAAACAACAAAGAAACAAAATTCCCCAGGTGCTTCTAATGTGTGTCCAGAGAGGCAAACCATGAGGTAATCTGCTAATTCCATTCAAGCAAATATTTTAGTATCTGATAAATGGTATAATGGCTTCTTAGATAACATTCGTTTTGTCAAGTATTGCCTGAAAGAGTAAATAATGTGGAAATTAAAGACAACCAGCTGACTAGGAAAGGATATTTTTGGTCAGAGAAACCTTTTACTTTATTTTAAAATCAGAGTTGACAGGTGTTTGAACCTAAATGTAACTGTCATTTCTATAACCAGTCATATTAAAAGAGTTCAATCATTATAACAAGTATGGCCTGGCCATGGAGCCTTTAGAACTTTGTTATTTTTAACCAGTAAGTTTTTAAATTGATGAATATGAGTTGCTATCTAGACTCTCTGTAGGTCTGGAAACCCCCATGTCACCAGGGTTAACAAGGACAAGAACTTATGGGGGCTCGTGAGACATCAGGAGCAGCCAACACAGCAAGAGAAGAACATGTGATGTCTGCCAATATCAGTAAATATTGGTTGAGTGAATGGACAAGACCATTCACCAGCATTTGGTTCCCATCATCTCTGTTCCAGATGTAAAATATGGTGACATTCTGCAACGGTGGCAGGGGAAAAAAAGAGGGGCCCCTCAGATCTTCTTCTCCTGGATTTTTAGTAAGCTATCCCTAGAGTGGGGAAAAAAAACAAAACAAAACCCACAAATGGTTAGGTGAGAGCAGCCCCTCCCACCCTGCATGCTTGATCCACAGGTGGCCTTCTGAGGGGCCTCTGAAACTTCCCAGCTCCCTTTAAAGTCCAGGACCCTCCTAACTGAAGGCCAGAAGGAGGTGCTCTAGGTTGAATCTGCCCTCGACACGACCCATACAAATGATACCCATTGGAAAGCACCTGTGCGGCCTGGCTAGCAGCCTGGGCGGTGGGCTAGGACAAGGGGGAACAAAGGGGATGAGCACTGTGGCTGGACCAGGGTAAGGTGGGGGCGTCCACTGCACCTGCAAACCTCGCGCCTCAGCTCGCTCCCCACCGCTGCACCCCACCCCGGCAGTCCAGTCTACTCAGGAGAGGCTGCCTGTGGGGCCGCAGTTGGGGTAGGGGGTCGGTGGCCAGGCGGAGAGAGGCAGCAAGCCACGCTGGGGAGGTGGGCGCGGCTGGTGTCCAGGGGGAGGCGGGCGGAGGGAAGGCGCTGCCGCCGCCTAGCCCGTAGCGACACAGACGCCGGGAGCGGCCGAAGCGGTGAGTCGCAGCGCCTTTTCTCGGCTTCTTCCCAGGGGGAGCGGAGTCTGAGTTGCAGCTGAGGGGGGTGTACGCTAGGTTGAGGCGCCGGCAGCGGCTGCTGGGGAGACCCGAGTGCTCCGGGCGCGGCGGGCGCAGGGGTGGGCGCGAGAAGCGCGCGGCCATTAGGACTCGGTTCCTGCAGCCCCTTCTCTGGTGCAAATGCCTTGTCAATTTTCCTGTCCTTCCCCTAGTGCCTCTGAAGGAAAATAAATCAACCCCAAAGACCCTGAAGATGGGTGGCAGAAACGGCTAGAGCAACTTTGAAGAGGGACCGGTAGAAGCGCGCGGGGCAGGCAGGACCGGGGTGCGCTAGCCCGGAAGGGGGCGTTCGTGCGCCTGGTGGCCCGGGGACGTAGGGAGCATCCTTCCCGGGGGGCAGCGGTTGGGCTGAGGGCACCTGTTCGTTCCGGGGCCTGCGGACTCTGCTATGAGGGGCCTCAGGCGGCCGGTGGGAGGAGTGGGCGCCTGAGGAGGGGGCTTTGGGAGCAATCGAAAGGAACTGGTTGAACAGGGAGGAGGAAGTGGTCTGCATTTTATGCTCAGGTCCTGAAAGATTTTCACCTTTTGCCCTCCCGGACTCGGGAAGGGGTGTTCTGGGAAGATGTGTTTAAGTGTTTTTCAGTGCATACCTATTTATTTTTAGCTCTCAGAGAAGCAGGATGTGCAAAGTGGGTTGTATCAGCTCGGGAGGGGCAGGAGGTCTCCCTGTCCGCAGGAAATACACAAGTTTCTTGCTGCAGATGCTTGCTTTAACTTTCGTGCAGGAAGAAAGAAAGCTGTTTAGCTCTCTGAACCTCTCCCAGCCGGTCTGAGTCTGCAGGCAAGGCCGGCTATGTGTGCTTCTGTCCTTAAACTATGGCCCCAGTTGATGGTCCATGTTCTGTTCCATAGGGCAAATAGTGTGAAATACAGAAGTAGGGCTACCAAGGTCTCGCTCTCTGAGAAGGAAACCACACAAGCTTGTTTGAAGTTTTCCCAGTTCCGACTGATTTGAAAATAACAGACCTAAGCTGTTCTATTGCCAAAAGCAGAGTTCACTCCGGGGGTTTCTCTGACAATTGGTTATACTTGTGAGGTTTTTCACTCCTATTGGGAGATGCCTATGTTTTATGGCCAAATACAGTGATACAAGGACTGCAGAGGACAGTGTGGTGGTGGAAGGGTTAGGGTGGTGGCCAGGCCAATACAGACTTGGGGAGGTGCTTCGGAGGAGAAGGCTGAAAGAGCTGGATCCTAAATGTTAAGGTATCCAATCTAGATCCCGGGAAATTGCCCTGGAGTCTTCTCCGATTTCAACAGTCAGTGCCCAGCCCTGAAGACTCCTCTCTACAACTGCTGTAGGAGAGTTGGTCAGTGTGAGTTTAGAATTATAGGCTCTGCAGCCAGACTCTCAAGTTTGAGTTTACTTAACCTCTCTGTGTTTCCTGGTCTGTGGCATGAGATTGATAATAGGTACCAACCTATCAGGGTTGTTGTGAAGACTAAATAAGTTAATACACAGAAAAAAAAAACAACAAACCACTTAGCATAGCACTTTGTCATTAGTAAGTGCTCCATAAATTTAAGCTATCGTTGTTATATGTCCCCTTCTCTCAGTTCCTCCTGCCACTGACTTAGTTCATACCCTCTTCACTTCTTCCCCAAATTGTTGTAATTGTCTTCAAACCGGGCTCCTCGCTCTCAATCAGGCCTTCCTTGTTCCAGTCCATTCTCTAAATAGCAACTAGAACTTTTTGAATAGGCAAATCTAAGCTGGTCTTCTGCTCCATATCCTTCAGAGGCGCTCTGTGGCTTTCAGGGTGAAGCTTGGACTCCTTAGTGTAGCACCCAAGGACCTTCATGACAATACCCTTGCCTCCCTCGCCAGCCTCGTCTCCCATGCCTCCCCATGAGTAGCACCTGCTCAGGCCCCTGAGCCGCAGCATCTGTCATCTTACCCTTCCTGGTCTGATCAACTCCTATGCATTCTTCATTACCTGGCTGCAGCGACTGCCCCTTCGGGCAGACCTCCTGCACCTCCCTCCATCTGATGCCAACATGCCCCTTCCTCAGGCTCCCACAGCGCCTTGCACACACACTCTCATCACTCTGCATCATCTTCTACTTACCAATCTTCCCTGCCTGCAAGTTCCTTGAGGGATGGATTCTGATTTATCAGTAAATGTTTGTTGAATGAGTACGTGAACATCAGGTAAGGAAAGTCCAGAAAAAATCATGGAGAATAATAGGCAAGAGGATACTTAGAGTGAGGACTGAATCAATTTTTATATAGAATGCTCTACCATGAGAAAATTTGAGAGTTGCTAAGGAACCAAGGATTGGTAAAAAGAAATGTGGCATACTATCTTGGAAACATTCCAGAGGTGTTCTTTTGATTGTGAGGGGCAGAGTGACAACGGGGAAATGTAATGACATGAACTTTCTTTTCTTATTTCCCACATAATAAAAAATTCAATCATCTCAGATTTGACTTGGGGCGGATAGAGGTCCAGCTCTTTGAAGCAGTCATGCAGTGAATTTGGTTCTGGAGGTAGAGATGAACATCACACACATGGGCTTTGTAGCTATTCCTTGGATTGTAGCTTCCCTTGGAGTGTGGATTTCAGCTTGCCTTGGGGTTGGCATTATGAGAACAGGGAAACTACTGTCATCAAAGCTCCTCTGTTACTTTTCAGGCAATTCAGTGTGTTCTGTGTCTGCTTTTCTGACTCAGGAGTGTTTCTAAATGCTCCACTACTGGGCTCCCAGGAGCCCTGCAAAGGGAGATAAGACTGCCTGGTTTCCCAGACTCTAGAACAGGAGTTTTTGTAAAGCTGAGAGAGCAAAGAATGTTTTTTATGTTTTAAAGCATTGTACAAAGCAAGACAAAACAAAACACAAAAAGTATGTGATAGGGACCATGGCTAAAATATTTATTAACTAGCCCTTTATAGAAGTTTTGCCAAATTGCTGCTACGGAGCCAGAACAAATTGGTTTCATTTTGCATATCATCACTGATTGATAGGTAGTCACTACCTGGAAAGCTGAGTTGAATAGGACTCCAAGGCCAGGTCCTGACTCAGCAGGAAATAGTGTTGTTATGAATTAGTGATGTCTGACAGGCTATGGGATTAGGAAGTGTTGGCTGATAGGACTTTGTCCTCACCATTCCTACACCAGAGGGTGTCACTGGGTGATGTGGAAGGCAGAAATCAGGAATTGAGCACACGAGTTAAAAACGATACCTAGAAGAAGCCAGGAATTTTCAGCCACAACAATAAATTATCACCACAGTAGCAGTAATAACTCCTACCATTTATCAAGTGTGTACTATGTGCCCATGCTGAACATGGGAGATTTCCTTTAATCTTTGTAATAACTTTTTCAGGAGGTACTTGTTTAATTAGGATTCATTTCTGTTGCAGGTGTCAGGAACCACCAAACTGAAACTATTTTAAGCAAAAAGGGGACATTATTTTAGTTCTGATATCTACTCAGTCCAGAGAAAGACACTTTAGATTTGGTTTGATCTAGGGACAAGCATTGTCACCAAAACCTGATTTCTCTTTCTACTTTTCTTGGTTTGCTTTCTTGGAGCTTGCACCATTTTTTTAGAAGCCATATCATTGTAGGATGGCTGTAAGAGCTCCAGATCTTACATTGTCTGGTCTTTACATCTTGCCAGAATGTGGAAGTCTATCCCAGCATTGTTCACAAAGATTTGCTGTGACTCAGTGGCTTTGATTGGGACCTCTGCCTGTTCCTGTGGCTTAGGGGTGTCACACGTTACTAGGTTTGAGTGTGGATCGTAGGTTTTATACCTGAGCATAGGCTGAGGAATGCGAGCAGGGGCATCTCTCCAGAAAAAATTTTATATTGTCACCAAGAGATGGGCCAATGGATTTTGGATTGCAAAACAACAGATATCCACTACAGTAGTGTCAGAATTCCCACTTCACAGATAAGGGAAACATGATTAGGAGCACGTGATAACTTGCTCAAGGTCAGATGGCTAGTCAACAGTGGAGTTCTTATTTGAAGCTCACAATTTATGCACTTAATAGAATTATTTGTGAAGAAAACACATAAAATAAGGTGAGTATGAAGCTTTATTCTTTTTATTTCTGAAAATATATCAAAATAACTTTAAAAACTTTAAACACTAACTAGAGGACATGAGAAAAATAAGGACACAGACTTCTTTGGCTGGCGTTTTATTCACTTATTCAACCAATATTTTCAAGTAGTTTCTAAATGCTCAACATTGTGTTAGGTCCTGTGGATACAGGATGAATAAGTTCTAGTCTCCTCTATTTAGGAGTTTATGTTCCAATTTGAACATGTATGACACAATCAGGGACCGGACTGGCTAGAGTGTGGGGCATGTGGGAGAAGTGCAGGAGCTGAGCCCACTGTCCATGCGGATAGTGACCTTCCATTTTGTTCAGTGACGTATCCCCAGCACAGAGCTTTGTGAAGTAAGCCAGTAAAAAATATTTCTTCAATATGTTCTTGGAAATTGGTAGGGGTCGAATTATGAGGGATAGTGGTAGAATTTGAATTTCACTCTGAAAGCACTGGGGAGCCATTGAATATTTGTTGCACGTGGCCATAGCATGGTCAGAAGAAACCTGCCATTTGAGTGGAGAATAAAGGGAGGGGAAAGGAGAGAGGCAAGGTTGAAATAAGAGGGTGGGTTTAGTTGCCTGTATGAAAGAGAACTTACTACAGATGTAGTGTTTTCACATCTATACAACTGAGGATCTGTTTGTCACCACACTAAGTGATATTGAACATAGGAAGGAAAGGTGAATATGACACTGAGATATCTCATGGCCAAAGACCACGGAATGTGGGCTGGAGCCTCATATTAGTTTCATGTGGACTCTGAAACAAATAACCAAGACTGGGTGGCTTAAAACCACAGAAATATATTCTTGCACAGTTGTGGAGGCCAGAAGTCTGAAACCAAGGTGTTAGCAGGGCTCTAGGGGTGATTCTTTCCTTAATTTCTCCCAGCGTCTTGTGGCTACCGGCATTCGTGGACGTGTGGCCACGTCACTCCAATCTCTGCTTCCGTGGTCACATTGCCTCCTCTTCTTCTCTGTATGTCTGTCCTCTCTGTGTTTCTTATAAGGACACTTGCTGTTGGATTTAGGGCCCACCCATATAAACTGTGATGATCACATTTCAAGATCCTTAGCTTATTTATGTTGTTCTGGCTTCTCACCTGGGGCTTTCCCAAAAGCTTTTTTTTTTTTTTTTTAATATTGCCTTTGTTACATTTAATGGAAGCATATTATAGTGTTACTGTTGACTATAGACTCCAGTTTCCCAAAAGCTTTTTGAAAATATGATTCCTTAGAGGAAGGTTAAAAATGTTCAGTCTTTCAGGAAAGGGAAGCAAAAACAGTATAGGCTCAAGTTTCAGAAAACATTGGCTTAGAAATATTGTTAGTAAATGCCCCTGGCCCATCACTGAGTCTTTTGTCCATGTATTTTCAATGCTCATTTCCAAAGGGGGGCCTGTATACAGAGGATACACAAGCAAAATAAAGGGTAGCTTTGGCAATTACCTGGCTACTTCAATGACTACAGGTCATCAAATGGAGTAAATCAGGAAAGCCCACTCCAGGGCATAAATTATTCCGTTTGGTTGTCTGCATAGATCATATTAACTGGCTAAGTGCCCAAATCCTGTGCTGTGGAGAAGCAGCTGTAATTAAGGTCCGTTTCTCTCCAGGGGGCAGCTAATTTTGGTTTCTCAGCCACTTAGCAGTTTTATTTCAAAAGAGGGAAAAGAAAGAGAAAGGGTCAAATGCCCCTCTATTTTATCATGTATTATATTCTGCTATAACATTGCTGCTCTAGTTAAAATTGATGTAAGATCCATATTATATACTGTTACAGAATTTAGTCTTACCAGCTGAGGAAAATGGTTTGCCTTGCACAGGATTGGCTATGTAATTTGCAGGGCCCAGTGTAAAATGAAAATGGGGGGCCCTCATTTAAAAATTATTAAGAATCCTAAGATGACATCCTTGTGTGACTGCACAGGATACACGCCCATGAAACTGGCCCTGGCCTCACATACATGCTGAGGATAGCGTCTTCTTGCCTACCTAGTGCTTTCTTGACTGCCATAGTGCTTTCTTGACTGCCAAGCCCTTTTACTCTGATGATATCATTGTCCTCTGATTTCTAGTATAATTTGGCCAGTAGTAGGTCCGGCAGGAAAGGAGATGGGAACGTGAGAGGAGAGAAAGGTAGAGTATTTATTGTCCAGTTGCCTTCTGCTGGGTTGTGTGCTGTGGGTTGGCTGCATCTGCTTACCAAAGATCATTGCTCCTACTAGGTGGTCCTTTCCACGCAACTACCCACTATGAGTTCCTTTCACCACTCTCTTCTCTTGTACCTTTAGGCCTAGGGTTGGAAATGGCTTTTGTAGTCCTGCATTCCCCTTTACAGGTTTTCTAAGCCCTTTATTACTCCTTTCTCAATAGCTTCAACAGGACTCCTCACTAGAATTAAAAAGTACCCTCTATTTCCAGCATGGGCCCTAATTGATTCAGCAGTCCATTGCAGATCAGCAAGAGAGGCTATTGGCTATGATGACAAGTGACTCCGCTGGGCGAACTCCTTGTTGGATTGGGCAATGGGAGGCAGTATAATCACATGTTCAGTGGTGGAAAACGTGCTTGAGAAAGACATTTGAATTCTTTGGTATGATTTGGGGCAAGTCATCTCATCTGTAAAATGGGCATAATGATAGTACTTTGCTTCTAGGATTGTTTTGAGGATTAAGTGAGAACACATGGGTATCATACTTAGCCCAGTGACTGGTATAAAGTAAGTGCTCAAGAAGCATAGTTGCTTTAATTATTAGTTCTATGGAGTGTCCCACTAAAGGGGACACACTCTCTACTTTTTCTCTGATCTGAACTAAAGCACTTACGGCCTGGACTACACAAAGGATTGCCAGTCCTCCACTGTTTCACTGTTGTTTCAGGTGTAGTTCTGTCTTCTCAACTAGATTGTAGTGTTCTGAAGGTCAGGGATCCTATCTTATAAACTTTTTGTACTAACCTAAATTCCCAACCTAGTAGCTAGCACATGGTAAGTGGTCAAGAAATATTTCTTGGCTAAGTATAAGATGATAATATAATTTATCATTCACACCAGGATATTTTGAAGGTGAAAGGGGGTGCTTTTTAATAATTATGCCAAAACAATATGTGCAAATGGAGACTGTCCCAGGCAAAAAGGGACAGATAGTCACTCTAATTACGTGGGACTTATTAGGATTTTAAAATTTGCCAACCCTCTTTTGTATTAGTCTGCTTTTGGTCTATGAGATAAAATCATGATTTTCAAAAAACATAGAAAAATATATTTAGTACCCCCTGATAGATTTATTGCGCTGAATTTAATGCAATGGTTCAGGCCTTCTTAGATAGAGACCTTGTTATCCTACTTTACAATGGATATCTATTTACAAAACCTTCTGTACTTACCTTTTTTTAAAATGTAGTCTCCTAATAATTGTCTTTCTTGCGTTAGTGATCATTTGTGTTCAAAATATGACAAAAATAGATTTATATTTATATATTTTTCTGAACATCTTTGTCTTTATTTCTGGTTGCCTGGGTGACATTTCCAAGAGAATGCGTGCTAATCTGCTATTATTAAAGCAGAGATAAGATGGAAACTATTTTTAGACCTTCTATACCTTTCTTTTTCCCCACTAGGCCATTTAATTGGTTTATTTTTCCTGTTTTTATAATCTGAAGGCCATGTATAGCTTCCTTCCTCTAGTTCTATTTTAGAGACTTGTTAAGTTTTTGAAAACTAATATATAATAATTAATTTCAGTGCCTTCTTCATTCAGAATTGCTGAATGTGTATTGAAAGTCTATTCATTTGATTAGTTAATAGTTAAAAAAAATTTTTTTTTCACAGATTGTCCAAAACAAGCTTAAGCAAGGGATATTTTTGGTATAAGGGAAAAAAAAAATGGAGGCAAATTGTTTTGTATTGGAAAGAATGCTTCCACTCTTTTTGGAGCTGCATCAACCTGGTTTCAGTTCTCGTCCTGTCGTTTATTAATTATGACCTCCTGGAGCCTGTTTCTCCAGGTGACAACTGGGATAATAATAGTACTTGCCTCTTGGGTTGTTGTGAGGATTAAGAGGTTTAAGTCAGTTAACACATGGAAGCATCGGGTGCAACATCTCGCTTATAGAAGGCATACTGCTGCTGCTGTTCTTTAAATATTGAAAGTACAGGTGCACCATCTTTAAGAAAATAATTCCATACATGATATTGCAAATACTTGTGTTTACTAAAGAGAGAAATTAGGAGGATCATTATTTTCTTTTTTGAAATATTTTTGCTTTTATAAATATTTCAGAGAATATCTTTCATTACTGAATACACTTTCTTGTATTATAGTAGCATTGAAATAAAAAATATCTAATTTACTTCCACACTTTTAGGAATATAACTGTAGTGTTATCGCCCATAATCAAATGGTCAAAGGTAGCTGGGGTTAATATTGAGGATTTTTTTTTCATTATTTCTATGTACAGATTTTTCTAAAGATTTATGTAAAGATATATATATATATATATATATATATATATATATATATATATATAAAATACATATCTGTATTGTCATGTAAGCAGATGTTTTGAATGTTTTTCTGCCATGATATACATTTGAAGGTGAAATATTTAGCCTATATTCAGGATTAGGGATAGGGCCTGAATACTGCAGGTAGGGATCCAAGATTTATGATTTCAGATTATGTGGCAAGTTTGAGAGAAGAGATGGACTTTAGTTTGTTGTCTTTTAAAATTGCTTAATATTGGGGTGTTTTTCTTTAGTTCTTTTAAGCCCTGTGTTGCTTTGTTTTTCTTTTTTGATGGCAAAATGCTGCATTATTGCCCAAGAGTTTGTCTTGTGGCCTTAAGGATAGGGGAGGGAGGTGAGGAGATATGCACACATGTTGCCTCAGACATATGATCTAAATTTTCTCTAGGGCATTTAAAGTAAGAGCTCTTTGGCAGGATTTTGCTCTGTGACTTCTCGGAAGGAAAGGTTCAGGATGTGGGAAGTCTGTGATGTTGAGTTCCCACCACTTCGCCCTTTGGAAGACTTGATGACCACTTCCATGCTGGGCTGAAGGAAAGAATGGTGAGAATCAGAAGAGCCAGTTTTGACTTCTTGATTTTCTTGGGAAAACACAGAGAGACTGTGCCTTATATCTTTCTAATCCCAGCATTTAAAGAGTACTTTCCTCAGACCTTGAATGCTGTCTACCCCCCTCATAAAATAGTATATTATCATGAAATAAAATATGCACAATATGGGAAATTAGAAATAAGGAAAAATATCACCCATAATCAAAATATTCAAAAGCAATCAGGGTTAATATTTGGAGTGTATCTTTATTTTTATATAAAGGTTTTTTCCTTAGTCATATTTACATATAATTTTGTATTATTTTTTCACTTAACTATATGTCACAAGCATTTTACATTTTCTTAAATATTTTTTGTAGGCAACACCTAATTGAGCATATAATATACCATCAAATGTACATACATCACTTTCCTTAGTCATTCCATGATAGGTCATTTGGGATTTTTTTTTAAATAATTTTTTTTGCTGTTATCATTTTCATTCAACTCTTTTTGTATTTAAGATTATATCCTTAATACAGTGTTTTCAGTGCATTTAATAGGTTGAAGGTTTGGACATATAAAAAATCTTGACATGATTTTGCCAATTTACTTTTCAAAAGAGTTAAAACAATTCATGTTGAGTGATTGTGTTGATTTCACATTCTTTTCTTTTGCATTAGATATCATCATTTTGAAATGCTTTTACTAATTTGGCCAGCAAAAATACTTTATTTTCATTTGTATTTCTTTGATTACTGGTAGGGCTGGGCATTTTTTTTCCATATTATTGTATGCTAGTTGCCATTCTAGTTTTCGGTTACATGTTTCTTTCAACAATTAAAATAAAAATTCTTTATTTTTCATATTATAGAGGTCGTATATTCTTGCAATAACAAGTGATGTAATTCAGTAAAAAGATACACAAAGGAAAAGCTCTCCTGTCCCTTCCCTATTCCCATCATTCAAAATAGCCAGTACTAGAGGCTGGGATGTGTTTTCCCACCTTTCTCCTTGATTGTGCATACAAATACATGTCTTTATAAAGATACAAAAGGGGCTTTTTTTTTTTAACAAAACAAAATCATAATATATGCATTATTCTGTCACTTGTGGTTTGTTTTTTACTTAAAATATGTGTCATGGGCATAAGATCTTTCATGACATATAATAAAATACTGTTGATCCCATTTACTACAGATATCTCCCCAGTGTATTGCTTGCCCATAAGTGGGCAAATGTTCCACTGTAATCCCATCCACTGATAGAAGAGTCCGTTCCTTTTGCAGGGTTTGACAAATACTCAGCTCTGTTTTCTACTGGTTTTAAAAAGTTGTCTTTTTAAAGAACACGTATTATTTAGTTCAACTATAATTTATTTTAATGTATGATAAGGAGGAAATGAAGCGCTAAACTGATTATTATTCTCCTTTAACTACTAATCAATTGTCCCATCACGCTTTATTGAGTGGTTTTTTTTTTTTTCCACTTTCCATAGAGCAAGTGACATCTCGTATTTGTGTTTTGTTTTTATAAACAGGAGGATCTTTTTCTTAGGACAGGAAGATTTTTGCGTTTACCTAGAATTAGATGGTTATTACCCAGTCCCCTCAGGCCCAGATCTTTGCCTTATAACTGGAACATCAGGTTGCTGCGTGTGTATGTACTTCTGCTAACAGTGCCTCACCTCCCTATGCATTCTGTTAGAATGGTGGGTCTGCAGGTAAGGAACTCTAAATGATCCACTCAGGATTATTCCTGTTTTCCTGCCCAATATTTCATTATTTTATATTATTTCATCTGCTGTTCTGGTATCCTTTCTGATTCTCTTTTATGATGATAAATTTATCTTTGAAACTTCAATTCTGGTTGGCTAATTTCATCACCACGTGGGGAATTTCAGGAAGGTGATAATGGCAGTTTTGCCTAGAAATAAGAGCTCTTCCAGGAACATTATTATTATTATGTCTATGTTTTCCTGTTTGCTAAAGCTGTCATTATGTAAAATACCAGAAATGGATTGGCTTTTATAAAGGGGATTTTTTAGGTTACAAATAAACAATTCTAAGGCCATAAAAATGTCCAGACTAAGGCATCAACAAGAGGATACCTTCACTGAAAAAGGCCAGTGGTGTCCAGAACACCTCTGTTAGCTGGGAAGGCACATGGCTGGTGTCTACTGGTCCTTTGCTTTGGGTTGCGTTTCAAAATGGCTTTCTCCAAAATGTCTCTGGGCTTCTGTCTCTCTTAGCTTCTCTCAGCATTCTGCTTGGTTCCCTTGGGGTGGTCCTCTTGGGGTATCTCTCTCTAAGCCTCTGGGAGTCCTCTCTTAGCTTCTCCAGGGCAAACTCTGGGCTTCATCTCTTTGCTTACCATCTCCAAATGTCGTTCTGTCTGCATCTCTCAGCATCTCCAAGCGTCTGGGTCTGTGTCAGCTCTTATCTTCTCCTGGGGGCAAACTCTGGATTATATCTTAGCTTCTTTCCAAAATGTCTCTCTCAGCTTCTCTGAGCTTTTTAGTTCCGTAAGCTGTCTTAAAGGACTCCAGTGATCTAATTAAGACCCACCCAGAATGGGCAGGGTCACATCTCCATGGCAATAATTTAATCGAAGGTCTCACCCACAGTTGGGTGAGTCACATCTCCATGGAAACACTCAAAAGGTTCCACCCTAATCAAAAGACTAATGAGTCTGTCCCCACAAGGTTGCATTAAAGAACATCGCTTTTGTGGGGGACATAATAGATTCAAATTAGCACACTATGTAACAAACATTTATTGTGGTCTTGCTCTGTCCAAGGCACTATGCCAGACGTTGTAGGACGTACAAGGTGGATAAAAGTTTTCTGCCCTGCAAAAGGTTTGCATCATTATTTGAGCTTTGTTTTAGTTATTATTATTTTTAATTAAATTTAATTCTTTATTAAAGGATATCAATATTTTGATTTGAATTCACTCCATGGTCTTGAAACCCCAGTGACAAGGGATGTTTTGTAATGAACAAGTCTTCTGATTGCATTGAATGCTGTATCCTATTCAAAGAATTACTCTGAGGTACTTAAAACACCTGAGGATTTGACAGATGCATATTTTATAAGGCACAGTGGGCTTGGAGATCTACTGTGTCAGTATCTCCTATTTCTAAATAACTACATTTTTCAGCCAATGTTCAAGCCCCAACTTCTCTTCCTCTGGACATTTAGGTTACTCATTTGGTCAACCAGGATCTAAAAATAAACTAGAAACTTTGAGAGGTTTTTTTTTTTTTTTGGCTGATTGATGTGTGTTATTGTGTATTCCAAGCTGCACTGTGTAACTATTTACTTTTGCATTATGTATAGCACTTAGCAACCAATAGTGGAAATGAAAGCTAAGAGCACAGGCTGTCCCAGGCAGAGGTGGGGGAGCCAGCCAGCTAAAGTTTCAGTGAATTTTCCTTTCCTTCCACATACTTTTGCTCTGTGGCCCTGTGGTCTGCCCTGCTGGCCTCTAGTTCTTGCTTTTTACCTTCTCTGCTGGTGGCCAAGTGGGACCAGGAGGAGGGAGAGAAAGGCCCTATCCTGCCCTTACCGTTACCCCTTGCCACCTCTGAGCTGGTCAGGGTGGGTGGATTGAGAGGAAGGAGGGCAGGCTTGGCCACCACTGGCGACTTGGCACCAGTGACAGTACTGTAGAGTCACAGTAGTGTGAAGCACTGAGATACTATGTCTTACTTGGAGTTCTACATGTATTTCCTTAAAAGAAAGTCACAAGTGGTGGCTGGATTGTAAAGGACCCACAGGACAAAACCATGTGATTTCTCAGGAACTTTTGGGTTAGAACAGCTCCTTTACGGTGAGAGAATTCAGTGCTTCTAACACTGTTGTTACAGGAGAGTATATTCTACCTTGTAAGCATTCCACATTAGGAATTAACTTAAAACATGATCAGCTTGTAAATCAAGGGACTGGCTAGAAATTCAAAATGCGGTTTATTCCCACATGGGAATACCCCTACCCTGAAACACTGGAATACGTGGAATGTATTCAGTCCTTCTTTCCCCTAGCCCTCTTCTGTAGCTGTAAATATGCTTTGGTTTTCTGATTTGTAAAGTAGCATTGTACTAAAAAATTTGTGTCCTGATTCTGCCAAAAAAAAAAGGAGAAAGACCTCAGGAGAATAGATTTAATAATTCCTTTATTATTGCCTTTTAGCAAAGAATGCAAAACCAAACACACCAGGTTCTTTGTAAAAGGCCCTTATTTTTTTCCTCAAGCAATCAAACTTCTGTTCCTTTCTCATGACTAGTGTGTGCCTCTTATTCTTGATGCATTTTAGGGAACAGACTTGAAGTATATTTCTGTGAATACTTTTTCCTGTGGAAATAGAGAATTTTTTAAATTAGAAAGGTTCTTTGAGAATTGATCTATACCATCTTTCTTTAGCAAAATCAGTTTTTTTTTTTTTAAGGAATGGAACACATAGATCAGCAGTTCAGAATGGTTAAATGTGCTTATGTGGAAAGTGATGAAGTCTGTGCAGTTGTGTGTGTAGTTTTCACATAGGGGGACAAAACAGTTAAAGAGGAAAACCCCCAGCTTCTAGGTGAATTTTTTTTCCAACCTCAGAAAGGGTAGGCCTGCTCAAAACAGGAAGTAATCATAGGACAGTGGTTTGAGTAATGAGAGAAGGTTTCTGGATTTGGCTTAGCTGAAAGCCAGGACGTTGTATGGAAATGCTCTGACTTTTATAGCATCTGCATCTTTTGCAGAGCATGTGCATTGCACACTGAATCACCTCCCCTGCAATAAAAAGTTGTTGCAGAAATAACCAGAGCTGTAGAATGTAATTGAAGCAGTTGCAGACAGAGGGAGAAGTCTCATTTCAGCCCTGGTATAAGGCATTAGCTAGCCCCTAGGGATCAGTGCTGGACCCAAGAGGTCAGTGCATAACACAGAATGAGGACAATAAACTGGGAGAATCCATATGAGAATGGGATCAGTACATCTGAGACACTTTCCTGAGCCTTCCAAGGCTAAGGTTTTCCTCCGCTAAAGAGACTTTACACTGTAGTTAAATCCCTCTATTAACACTTTTATATGTATTGTGTAAAAATATATTTATGTTTAAAGTAACCATTTAGTACATTGTTGCTTAGGTTTGAGCCCTCTCAGTAGCTAGGGACTAGGACTTCACTCAAACTAATTCAAGTGAACGGGGGTTATTGTAAAAATAGCTACTATTGTCAGTTATTTGGACCTCACTAAGTGCCAGGCACTGATCTGAGTATGTTGTCTCACAGAATTTTCTTGCACAGATTTAGAGAATGTGCCTGAAGACATGTGTATGTAAGTGGGAGTCAGGACTCAAGCCCAGGT
The DNA here is from genome assembly GCF_015220235.1 of Choloepus didactylus. Lineage (NCBI taxonomy): Eukaryota > Metazoa > Chordata > Mammalia > Pilosa > Megalonychidae > Choloepus > Choloepus didactylus. Next base: position 57,923,715 of record NC_051320.1, on the reverse strand, counting down.
AGTCTGCTCTGGAGCCATGGTCTCTAACCTTGATTCTGTTCTGCCCCCTCTAAAAGATTCTGTGGCCTGAAACAAAGTGCAGCTAGACCTCAAGAGGTCCAAAACAAAGGACTGGAAAGTTGGTAACAAAGTTATTATCTTTCTCAGAGGTCACGGGTCTCTGCTGGATTAGCCTCTCTTTTTCTCTATCTTCTGTTTCCAGATTTTACATATGGCCCCTGAATGGTCAAACAAACTCCTAAGTTTGCAGCATCAGACCTTAATTTCCCCCTGTACCTCCTGGCTCAAATTCTTAAGTCAGAGAATACTATTGACTCAACTCATTAAGCCAGGCCACACAAGCCATCGGACACTGGCCAGCAAAATAATTACCTGCCTTTGGGTGACTATTCATTCTAGGTCCATTAGTGGCCATCTCATGCGCAGACTTCCCTAGGACCATTTCTTCAAACAGGGTATTGTGGGAAAGACTGTGCACATCGGAATGGAAAGTTGTTTCTAGCTGGAAATGAACATCTCTGGAAAAACTGTATATAGGTCATTTTATTCTTTAATAAAGACTTTTGCAATCTTTATATAGTCTCAACTTAAAAGAACCAATATCTGTTAAGACTCTTTAGATTTCAAATGATAGAACCCTAATTCAAAGGGGCTTAGGCAAAAAGCAAATTAATTGGTTCATGTCCGGCGCTGCCCCGCTCGGTCCCCGGTTCCCGGCCGGCGAGGGGAAACAGGGAAGGAGAGAGAGAGATGCAGACTGCGCGAACTAACCTGGTCATGAATCACGACTCGAACCACACGGCAGTTGTGAAAGCAAGCCCTTTACTACAGCTAGATGAACATTCTGTGTTACTGGTTCCCACACGGGGCACGGCGCCTCGTGGGAGAGCAGCCTCGATGTGGCCGTCAGGCACGGCTCCTTGTGGGCTGTCTCACCCTACCCCGTCCGGGTAAGACCTTTTATACACAATTAACAACCAATAAGCTTCTAGGCTAGTATCGCGTATACAGGATTTCGATTGGTAGGAGCGGGTGGCGGATACATGCGTCACTATGCGGAAACAGGATGCAGGCGCCATCTTGGCTCACTCGATGGGCGGGGGTAACTCTAGAGCAGGCTGCAGCGCATACGCTAGGCCCGATTCGGGAGGCGGCTTTCCACATCTCCCCCTTTCTTATTTATTTTTGACCCAGTGTCTCCAGTGATGAGCGTGCTCCCGTGAACCCAAATGGTTCACAACCTCTTTGGTGCTTTGGGGAGTCTGGACTAGGCCTCAGCCATCCAGCGGCGGAGCCTCTAGCACCAACCAGAATGCTCACGTCATATGGAGACCGGAGAGTCCGTAAGCTGGAAGCAACGTGACTCTCCCTGCAGTGCTTTGCCTGGCAACTGGGGAACAACGACGGGGGCAGGAACAGCAGTAACCAGAGTCGGGGGTGTCACTAGGTGTCTCTGTGCAATGGCTAGGGTCCAGTCTGGCCACAACTAGGACTCTGCCCTAGAGACCCACCTGAGACAAAATTATGACTACTGGTGTCGCCTTTTACACCCGAGAAACAGCCATGCGATTCGCTACAAATTTTGCTCCAAAGCGCCCCACCTGAGGCGACCAGGAAGGGGTATGGTTAATAAATCGGTCACTATCGGGGGTAACAGAGGTGGGAGTCATAGCCATCATAGTGGTAACACGCAATTGCTGCTGCGCTTGAAACAGGCGTTCTAGCAAACATTTAACAACGACTAATCCCACCAATAATCCCACTGCAATGAGGATCCAATTAGTTAAATTGGGCCAAGAGAACCAGGAAGAAACACTGTGCAATAGTTTCTGTAGAACCTCGCCTAACCCGGAGAGATCGACTTTAACGGGTTTTAACTTGATCCCCCCAATTGTGTCTAAACTAGATTCCACCTGTTGGGAGAGATTAACAAATTCAGGAAAATATGACCTTTTCAGCCAATCAGAGACTCTGGAAATGCTTCCGGTCACGTTGGCCCTGACAGGAGTGACACAGAGTTTAACCGTAAGCCACCGGGTGTCACATGTTTGCTGAAGCACTCTCCAGAGTCCATCTATTTCCAGTCCAAGTTCATCTATCTCCGCTTGGAGTTTCTGAATGGCCTGGAAATTTAAGTTCAGCATCTGATTGTGGCGGCGTAGCACGTCTCGGGTAAGGTTGACCAAGCCATTTACCGTTTCCATCGTTATGGCGAGCTGCCGATCTGTCCATGCTTGTAGCACAGCCTGCCCGATCGTTGGGACAAACAAAGAGGAAGCTACACTGGCAGCATTCGATAGCCATTCTTTTATGCCTCTTGGACGCCTAGACTTAGAGAAGGGGATATTGTTAAGTGAAACAACTTGAGAAACAGGGCCAACCCAGTCGGTTGCCTTGACGGGGAGCCAGACATTGCAGACTGTAGGAGCAAGCCCTGGAAGGAAAAGGCACCTTTGAGTCTCCTTTTTACTCAAGATCCCTTCACAAGACTGGCGGCTCTTCCCTGTAACGTTAAGAAATTCAAGCAAGACTCCCTTACTTAACTCGCCATTACCAGTTTCACAAGTAGCATTCGCCGCAACTGTGGTGTTGACAACCTTGACAGAGAGGTTAGCAAAAGAGAGGATCAGTGTGTCATTGGTGAGGGGGAAGGACTCGTTGAAGCTTGTGGAGGAAATATAGTTCCACTAAAAAGAAAAAGGCAGATTAGAAGGATTGCTATAGGAGAGCAAAGAACAGAGTTACCGATCCTCTTTTTGGGCAACCGCGGGGTGGTCAGTCCTACTATTATCGTCTTGTCGGTCGTCGCCATCATCAGCAGGGTCGGAGGCTTGGTCTAATGGTTCAGGTTGTATATTCGTTGGCGTTTCTGACAGCTGTTCCTTGGCTTCTTCAGGTGATGTCACGGTTCTCACCAGTCTTTCCGGAACCCACACTGGTTGACGTCCTGGTTCCTGGGGAAAAACACAAACAGAGCCTCTGGCCCAGCTGAGCACCGGGTCAGGGCCTTTCCACTGCCCCGACAGGACATCCTTCCAACGGACTAGACCTCTATGCGGAGGACTCGGGGTGGTGTGTTGCAGGGCAGGTGTCATTCCTTGTGAATTTTCGTTTAAAAAATTATATGTGAGCAAGGCTACAGACAGTCGAGCTTTTGGGGACAGGCCGTGGCCTATACCCTCTTTCTGTTTTTTAAGCAAGTCTTTGAGAGATCTGTGCGCTCTTTCAATGATTCCTTGCCCCTGAGGGTTATAGGGGATGCCATGTTTTAATTGGACATCCATGTTGTCACAAAATTTTTGGAAGGATTTACTAGTGTAGGCAGGCCCGTTATCCGTCTTTAACGTCTTTGGCTTACCCCAAGCTGCCCATGCAGCAAGGCAGTGTGCAATGACGTGGGAGACTCTTTCTCCTGGTTCAGCAGAGGCAAATAAAACTTGGGAGCATGTGTCCACCGACACATGTAAGTACTTGATCTTACCATACTCTGAATGATGAGTGACATCCATCTGCCAAGTATCCCCTGGGGTGAGACCCCTAGGGTTGACCCCAACCGAGGGGACTGCTCTCTGCTCTGCACAATTGTTGCAGGCTCGGACAATATCTCGAGCAGCTGCACGTGGTATGCTGAACCGCTTAGCTAGGGTACCTGCATTGATGTGAAACTTGGCATGGAATTCTCGGGCTTGTTGATACGGTACCAGCGTCGGAAAGATGTGCAGCTGTCGAGTGGCTACATCTGCGCTATGGTTCCCCTGGGCCATAGGGCCAGGCAAACCTGTGTGGGCTCTAATATGGGTTATGTAAAAAGGGTGTTGCCTGGTCCATATAACCTCCTGTAGTTTGGCAAAGAACGTCCTTACTGTAGAGGAATGTTTAACAATGCCCACCGTTTCTAAAATTTGTACAGAGTTCACAACATAAGCAGAATCCGAGACGACATTTAAGGGCTCGGAAAGGCTTTCCAGGACTGCAATGATAACCTGCAGTTCTACCCATTGAGGCTTTTGTGGTTGGAAGAGCACTGTTTTAGGAGTGTCTCCCTCCACACAATACGCCCCTGTTCCAGAGCTGGAGCCGTCCGTGTATACGGTGGGGGCGCCTGCTAGTGGCCTAGGAGAGGTTACTTTGGGAAAAATCACTGGGTGCCGGGTGACAAACTGCAAGAGAGGAGCCTTAGGGAACTGATTGTTAATGGGACCAAGAAATGTACACCGGAGAATGGCCCATTGATCTATGCATCCGGTGAGTATCTCAAGCTGCTGGGAAGAATAAGGCACCCTGAGATTTTTGGGCTGCTGACCGAAATGCTGCACAGCCCTTTTAATGCATTCTAGGGCCAAGTCTGCAACCGCTGTAGGATAGTGCTCTAGGACTTTTTTGGGGGAAACTCCAGGGTGGACCCAGAGCAGCGGCCCCCGCTGCCACAGTACCGCAGTGGGCTGTAATTCTGTCGGCAGCACGCAGGCTTCAAAAGGCTCATCAGGGTCTATTCTCTTCAATGCAGCGCCACTGAGCGCCTGTTCCACCTGGCATAGTGCTCGCCTTGCCTCTGGAGTGAAGCTTCGAGGTGAGTTTATATTAGAATCCCCCTTCAACAGGTCGAACAAAGGTGTTAGTTTGACATTGGGTATTTTTAGGTATGGACGGATCCAATTGATATCCCCCATGAGTTTTTGTAGATCATTGAGAGTGTGTATATTGTCTAGCCTGAGAGACACCTTTTGGGGGGAAACATGAGTGGGTGCGACTTTCGCCCCCAGGAAAGTGGTAATGTCAGTCATTTGGATTTTTTCAGGGGCAATCTCTAGGTTAGCTTCTCTAAGACTAAGGACTAAATGTGACAAAACTGTTTTAAGAAGATCTGTGTCTCTATGGGCTAAGAGAATGTCATCCATATAATGGATGATTTTCACTTGAGGGAACTGCTGCCGAGTGCTAGCTAGCTTCGCAGCGACATACAGCTGGCACATGGTAGGACTATTAGCCATGCCTTGGGGCAGGACTGTCCATTCAAAGCGTTGACAGGGCTCCTCTTGATTACTAGAGGGCACAGTAAAGGCAAACTTAGGGGTGTCTTCAGGGTGGAGCGGAATAGAAAAGAAGCAATCTTTCAGATCTATGATGAAAATCGACCAGTGCTCCGGTAATGCCGAGAGGAGGGGCAGTCCCATCTGAACGGGCCCTAAAGGCTCCATGCAATCGTTAATAGCTCTTAGATCATGTAGCAGTCTCCATTTACCAGATTTCTTTTTTATTACGAATATAGGGGTGTTCCACGGTGACGTGGAAGGGGCGATATGGCCCTTTTCTAGTTGTTCTGATACTAGGGCGTGCAACGCTGCAAGTTTTTCCTGTGGCAAGGGCCACTGAGGCACCCACACCGGAGCCTCGGTTTTCCATTTTAGTTTTATAGGTGTGGGTGGGAATCTCTCCTCAGTGGCCCCTATGAAAAACCCAAGCCTCGTCTGTCAGACTTGGGGGCAGCTTGTATAGGCTCCGCACGTCCGTGCAGTGAAGCTCCTAAACCCTTGCCGGGGGTATACCCCATTTCTTTTAGCAGTCGCTTAGAGGTTGGGGAGTAGCCGCTAATTAAAGTAACGTCCATTTGGGTCAGAATGTCTCTTCCCCACAAAGACACAGGCAGGGCTAATACATAAGGCTGGAAACTGCCTTGGTGTCCTTCTTCATCGGCCCAATGAAGGGCAGCTGCACTGAGCATGGGCGCTGAAATTTGGCCTATTCCTCTAATGGGCTCTTCCGCCCTGCTCGTTGGCCAGGTGGGGGGCCATTCTTGTTGTCTTATGATAGACCGATCGGCCCCTGTATCGAGCAGGCCCAAGAAAGATCTGCCTTGCACCTTAATGGTTAGCATAGGTCGAGACTCCAGGGACATATGGAGTCCCTCAAAAATCGCTCCACTGGATCCGAACCCTTTTTCCCCTCTCTGTCTGATTCTGCTTGGAAAGACTGCATGTAAGCTGGGTAAGAGCAGGAGCTGCGCCAGCTTATCACCTTCTGCAATGACTAAGGTGCCCCGCTGAGATTGAACCATAACTTGGGCACGGCCTGTGAAATCTGAATCTACAAGTCCTGGTATAACTGTTAATCCTTTCAGGGCCGTGGATGCTCTTCCCAATATGAGCCCTACAGTACCAGCCGGTAAGGGCCCCTTGAAGGAGGTCCCTACTAACTGGACACCCATGGAGGGGGTTAGTACGAGTCTGGAGGTGGCACAGAGGTCCAGTCCTGCTGAGCCGGGGGACGCACGAATTTGATCGGATCCTGTGTTGTCGAATGGCATGCAAGGGGGTCCGTCGAAAGGGCGGACCCCCTCTTCCCGTTTTTTGGAATCTGCTCGGGGCGGCCAGAGAGGCGTCTACCCTGCGCATCGAAAACCGATTTACAGTCTTCTGCGCGGTGGGGGCCTTTGTGGCAACGGCCACACGGCCTGGTTGCTGCACCTGGTTCGCCAAACCGTTGAGTGGCAGGGGGTTGACGTCTATTGGGACAATCTCTCTTAAAGTGCCCTGATTGGCCACAGCCATAGCACCCGTTAGACTTTGCCCCTAAGGTTCTCGGGCTTTTTGTAGCCACCTGTAGGGAGCTGGCTAGCATGGCAGCTAGACCTGCATTAGTTAAAGGGCTGCCAGCATCTCTACAGAGCCTGACCCACTCTGTCAAATTTTTTGCTCTGTTTTGTGCCAGGATAACTTTGCACTCCTTGTTGCACTGCTCAAAAATCATTTGCTTAACCACAGTCTCTGCTACTCCTGGATCTGAGAAGATTCTCTCAGCTGCGGTTTGCATCCTGGCTACAAAATCCGCAAATGGTTCTGTGGGGCCTTGGTGTATATTGCTGAGTGAGGCCTGAGCCTCTCCCTCACCTGTTAGCTTTTTCCAGGCACCCACAAAACAGCGGAAGATCTGGGCATAGACCTCTTGTGGGAAACCCGTTTGGTTCTGGGCATGGGCGCCTCTCCCCAACAGCATGTCAGCATTCCACCCGCCACGTCTCCCCGCCGCATTCCTTGCGGCCTGCTCTTCAGCTAACTCCTCAAACCATGCTTTCCAATCTATGAATCGGCCTGACGGCAAGCAAGCACGGGCTAGCTGAAAAATATCTGCGGGTGTATGATTTAGAGCAGAGAGGTTCTCGATCATGTTCAAGGTATAAGGGGCATTGGGGCCATACTGATGGACGGCCTGCCTCAATTCCCTCAATAGTTTGTAATCATATGATTCGTGCCGATTGCCACCTTGGGGATTGATAATAACCGGGTACATTTCTGAGACTGGCTGCGGCTCAAGTGGCTGGTAGCCACCCAGCATGCCAAAAGGTCTAAATGTTGTGAAAGGGTTCCATCTCCAGAAATGTCTCCCACCACTACCTAATGGCAAAGGGTCCTGAGGGCCTGTATACTCGGGCGGGGGGTACGGCAAAGGTTGCCCCTCCCCTGACCGACCCATCGGGGTTTCCGGGTCTGGCAGCAAAGGATAATTACATTTACTGGGCATGGCCACTAGAGGGAGCTCTCGGCAAGGTCCTTTGGTGGGACCGCCCAAGGCGTCAGTTGGGAGCTGGGGTGTCCCTGGGGGTGCAGCGGTAGACATTGGCGGGGCGGAAGGCCGCACGGGTGTGGCGGGAGGCTCCTCCCACTCAATTAGCGGGGATGCTTCCGCCTTCTCGTCAGTATCGCTATCTGACTCTGAGTCAGAGTCACTGGACTCCGGCGGTTTGCCCTTACAGGAGCCGTCCGCTGACGAAACTGACTGGGTTTCTTGGAGCGCACACCGTGCTTCTTGCAAGACAGAGGACGGGCTTAGGCCGGTAGCCGATTCTAGTTCAAGGACCGCACGGACGGTCTCCCATATGGGTACTAGAATCGGGTCCATACACACGCCCGTCTGGCGCGCTCGGTCTATGTCGCGACCGAGCTTCATCCAAGAGGGTAGGCTAAGGCTGCCGGTGCAGGCAAACCAAGGGGCAAAAGTATCAACATCATCAAGAAAACGCTGAAGGGAGCTTTTCCTGACCGAGATACCCCGTTGTTTCAAAAGGTTCTTTAAGGGAGCTAAGAGAGGTGAACTTCCGGACTGCCCCATGATTGCAGTCGGCACTATACTTCAGTCACTCGGAGAGCTCTTCCGAGTCCCCCGGGGTCACCTGAAAACCCACGGGCCCTAACTATCATGTAATAAGACGCACTCACCTTCTCGCGTTGATCAGGCGCGGGAAGTCCGCCGTAAGCTTGACGCGCAGCGCTGCTCTCCTCACAGAGGGACCGTCGAGAGCGAGGCAGGAGGAGGAGCTTCCCCGTACGGGCCACCACTTGTCCGGCGCTGCCCCGCTCGGTCCCCGGTTCCCGGCCGGCGAGGGGAAACAGGGAAGGAGAGAGAGAGATGCAGACTGCGCGAACTAACCTGGTCATGAATCACGACTCGAACCACACGGCAGTTGTGAAAGCAAGCCCTTTACTACAGCTAGATGAACATTCTGTGTTACTGGTTCCCACACGGGGCACGGCGCCTCGTGGGAGAGCAGCCTCGATGTGGCCGTCAGGCACGGCTCCTTGTGGGCTGTCTCACCCTACCCCGTCCGGGTAAGACCTTTTATACACAATTAACAACCAATAAGCTTCTAGGCTAGTATCGCGTATACAGGATTTCGATTGGTAGGAGCGGGTGGCGGATACATGCGTCACTATGCGGAAACAGGATGCAGGCGCCATCTTGGCTCACTCGATGGGCGGGGGTAACTCTAGAGCAGGCTGCAGCGCATACGCTAGGCCCGATTCGGGAGGCGGCTTTCCACAGGTTCATGTAACCGTAAAAATGAAAGCTTGTCTCAAATGTTGCTATCAGAAATCTGTCTCTTGCCATCTCTTGGCCCTGCATTCCTCTGGATTGGTTTCATCCTTAGGCTGGCTCTTCCTTCGTGGTATTGAGATGCCACCAGAAGCCACAGGTTTATCTGTTAGCTGAACCACCCAGTGGAGAGCTTCTCTTACCCCACAGTTCCAATAAAAGTCCCACGCTTGATTCTCACTGACCTGAATTGGTCACATGCCTGTCTCTCACCCAAACATGGCAGCCAGAGTGGGGGTGGGGTGGGGTGGAAAATGATGATTGGCCAGGCCTGAGTCATTTCCCACCCACCCTTGGAGAGGAGTTCAAGCGCCCCTCCCTCCTCCAAGCACTTGGACTAGAAATGGGGAAGTGTGGTCTCTAGTGACAACTGGGATATTAGTACCAGAAGAAATAGGAATGGCTGCTGTCCAGGCAAAACAACCCATGTCTACTACAGAACACTTTCAGCTTTTTAAAAAATAACTAGACATGCGTAGTCAAGATTTTGGTGCTCGGAGTAAGAGGACTGGGTAACAGGCTTCTTCTTATTTGTATGTGACAAATCCAAAGTCGAGAAATCCCACGTGCTTGGGAAGGCCCAGAACTCCTGTTTTTGAGGCTACAATCCTGAAAGATGATGCTATTAAATGAAATGAAATTTTTCTTTAGCTTTGCATCTTTTGGTGAAGAAGCCGATCACAGGATGGTCTTGTCTTCAATTTTTGATCAAGCAGGAGGATAAGACTTGAGGGGCTTTTATTAGGTGTCCTCTGTTTAAAGTCTAAGCTGTTCTGGCATTGAAATGACTTTGCTCAGTTACCTAAAGGCTTTGCATAAATCTGTAGCAGTGCCTAGGATTTAATATCCATCTTGTCTAGCTAATGATTAAAATACTCTGTTTATATATCAATGATCTTAATTTCCAATAGGACATAATTGCTTGGTTTTTAACTATCTCATAAATCAGGAACTTTGTGCCCAGGGGAGGTTAACCTCATGTTTGAAGCTATGGGTTTAATCTATGCAACCTTAGGCCTTGAGTAACAGTTTGTATATATGTGTCTTTTTGTAGATACAACTTTGTGCTGATGGAATTGCTATATCCCTTTGCTTTCTCTACCTGCTGTAATAGTCCCCTCATGTGCCAAAATGTGTGCCTTTTCTCTTCACTTTTATGTCATGTGCAATTGTTGTTTGGTTACATGCTGTTTTAGGGTCAATTGCAAACAACAGTTCCCACTCGGGCTAGTTTAAGCAGAAAGGGAGGTTTTAAAAGCATATCAAGGAACTCACAGCATATCTGGGAGGACCAGAGTCAGACTTGGTGGCCATGCAGCCAGAAACACTATACGAATTACATCACTGGGGGCTCCAGTGCAGAACTTAGTGTGGCCACCACTGGACATGGTCCCCTGTATTCATACCACCAAATGGGTTCTTTCGGCTGGGAACCCATCAGTGAGTGTTACATCTGAAAGCGGGGTGTCTCTTTGCCAAGCTCTGCCAATCCCCGCCACAGTGAATTCCACATGGTACTCCCTTCTTGACCTCAGTCTTTCCTGAAAAGAAATTTTGTATGCATACTGTTGTTCGGTGGAATCCAGGGCAAATGCCTATACTCAGATGCACAGTAGGCTGGGGAGGCAAGTTCTTGACTTCCCTCTCTGGGAGGTATAAACTCATAAAGTAGGAAATTCCTCAAATATGGGAGGAGTATTAAAAAAATGCTGTTTGGAAAAATCACTACACACACCCTAGAAAGGGGTCTTTTCTTACTTCTGTATAACTTGTTCTAAAACAATGGTTACTATTCTTAGGGGTAGGGTTGTTCCCTACTGTGGTGATTTGAATGAATCCAGGAAGGACCCCTGGCCTGATGACATATAGGAAGTTCATTACTTTTCATTAAGTGGAAATCCAGCTTCATGCCACCACCCATCCCTTTACTGGCTTCAGTTGCCTCATGGTATTGGCTAAATCATTCCCCATAACTTCCCTGCTTGAAGACAGAGAACTGTTCTAAGAAAAAAAAAAAAGATGAGGCACCTGAGGCTCAGAGAGGGGAACTAACCTGCACCAAATCACACAGCCTGTGTCCAGAGTCCACTCTCCTAATGAATTTGCTGAACTGTCTTTGGAGCCAGGCAGGCACTCTGACTTTGGAGTTTTGCCTTAGCCATAGCATGTGGTAGGGAGCCAGGTGGATTTCTGCTGAACCCCCAATACTGTTCCACTGTCCCCTTCAAGGAGGAATTGTGCAGCATAGGTAAAAGAGTTGGGATTTATCTCGTGTCTCTGCCACAGCTAAGCCTCTGATGGATGTGGCCAGTGTCGAGAGAAGACAACTTATATAATCAGGAAATTAATATTATTAGGTGCAAACTAAAGCTTTGATGACATTCACTGGAACCTTTCAATAACGTGATTTGTTTTACAGTGTAATTTATTATTAGTTGAATTTACCTTAAATCCTGAACCGGAAGGTGGGATGTTAACTACATATGCAATGGGGGCCTGGAGGAGGGGAGAACACATCTGATCAGGGGATCCATAAAGGCTCAGTGGAGACTGTACACTTGAGATGGACATTGAAGGAGCCCAAGTACCTTATGGGCAGGGTAGTATAATGGTTAGGAGCATGGCCTCTGGGGTCTGACAGCCTGGCCTTGAATCCTGGTGGTGATGTACTGGCTAACTGTGGGCTAATGTTATTTAGCCCTTTTGAGCCTTCATTTCTTTAAAGGGAGATATTGCATGTGAGACTGTTAAAGCCATGCACAGCCTGTTAGTAAGCAACTCAGTAAGTGCTAGCTATGAATATTATTTTAACAGGCAGAGACTGGGGGAGGGTATATTTGGGGAGAAGAAAGGTGGCAATCTTATGCTGAGAAAATGTGTGAATAATGGAGCGAAGACATGACATGTATTTTGTGAACAGCTATGTGGTTTGTTAACTGAGTTCCCTATTCTCCCAGTCTGTATTGTCCAAGAGCCTCCCCTTTATTAATTTGGTTTCCCACCCGGGGCTTGAAAGAAGAATGAAAGCATATCCTAGTCCACCTAACAATATGTTTCTCATCATAAATGAGCAAATTGGCCTTCTGGTTTGTCAATCAGTGTCTTAAACATTCAGTTGTCGTGAGTCAGCCCCCAGAGTCTCATCACCCCTGAGGAAACAGATAAAATCAAATTCTTGAATGTGCAGATCTGAGAACCAGGCTTTCAACCCATGGTGACCCCTTGGAGGTGCAGACATTGTGGAACCCAGCTGGAAACAGAGAGCTTGCCCATCCCATTCTCTCCTCCTGCCCTGCTCTTTGCTTTAAACCTTCCTAAATGCAACAAGCTGAGCCCTAAACATATAGTGTGATTGGGCAGAGCCTAGCATGCACAAGATGCTCAACAAAAGCTTCTTGAACCAGTGGATGAATGAGTATTTGCTGCCGGTGATGCAGTGGGCAGTGGACTGGGGCAGGGGAAGGCCCGCCCTGGATGCAGCCTGGGTTCTGGTCGCTTTTCCCACTTACATGCCTTTGGACGAATCACTTAACTGTGCGCAGATGCCTTATGTGTACAATGAAGGCAGAAGACGGGATGAAAGCCCTTTGGATATCTCTCCCAGCTCTAAGACTTATGCCTTAACAAGGTTTAAGGGTATTATGGTACTAAGTGTTTCTGTTACATGGAACCCAAATGATGGATTCTGCCTTCTCCTGCCGTCTAATTGTTTCACACCTGTTTTCCTTGTTGCTACATTTGAAATATAAGCTGGTCGCTTGGGTGGAGGGTTAATGTAGGGGTAAGTGAATGGACACAATTCTTAGGTGTTATTCACTATGCCTATCACAATACTGAGATTATAAAAGGTGCTCAATATATACTTATTAAATTGAATTGAATATGATTGCCTAGCGATCAGTTAATTCAAATCATATTCTTATTCTAAGGACATTATTTGCTCCATCTATCAAATAGGAATAATAAGATAAACACAAACAAATAATAAAATTGGTCATTTTGAAGAACAGAGGATGCATTTTAGGAGCTATTCGTTCTGTTCATTCATTTAATGATGACTCATGTTAGTTTATTCTAAGGTGCTTTATTATTTTAAAATTACCACTCCCCTCACTGCTTCCCCCCTGCCCCGCCCAACTTCATGAGACAGAAAATTGGAATGTTGATTTCATTTAAAAATTCTGGCTCCTGCAACCCGTTTTGCAAGATTGAGGATGTTAATACTAAGTTGCCTCTCTTATAATTTGAATAAATGCTGCTCACATCTTTATCCCACCCTGTCTTCAATTAGGCATTCATTTCTTGTCTGTGACTGATGTGGGAATCTATTAAACTGTCCAGTCAGTGGATAGCCCATTCTTATATGTGCAAGAACTCTAAAGGCTCTCATTTTAGATACACAAAAGCAAAACAAAACACACCCATAAAAACACCTTGTTCCTGCTTGTTCATAGCCTCTTAGAATATTGTTAAGCTTGTGTTGTGGCCATATGCCTTCCTTTAGTCTGGCAATAATGCCTCTGCACATGTTGGTAACTGTGCAGGAGCTCTGCTTGCTTGCCTGGGTCAAATGTGGCCTCCATACATAGAGTGCTGTTAAAGCACTGTCCAAATCTGAGAGTGTAAGCTGGAAGCTTGCAGACATGCTTTATTTGACCTGTAGCGATTTAAAAACTTTAAAATATTGTTGCCAGCTTAAAAAAAAAGATGGCTCATAAAAATGTGGCTTTGAGGCTTCTCTTGAAAAATCATATCTGACTACAATACTGGGTCCAATTCCCACAGGGCATCATTTAGTGGAGCTGAGCAAGGCCTGTTTCCTTTAGAGAGGGCACGTCACTCCCGTTCACCGCAATCCATACTCTTCCTGCTGTCACACACACTCCCCTGCTGCCCTCAGGCCTGCCTGCCCTGATAAGCATTTGTGGTTTTGGACAATTTTCTCAATAGTTTTCCAGCTACACTCCATAACCCCAGCTTTGCTTTCTCCCACTGGTCTCCCCAAGGCGAAGCACTCTAGGGGTGGGCTTCAGCTTAATGATTTAACTTTTTTGGGAAGGCTTGAAAAGCCTTCTTCAAGACCCTCACACATCCAGTGAAAATGAGTTGGATTCTTTCAATTGTAAAAACTAGTTACTGTGAGATTTTCAAACTTTAATATCACATTAAGGAAAATATCTTAAGTATTACAGTTTGTAATTTATTCAATCTTGAATTTAGTTGTGAAAAGTCCCCATAAGAGAAGAAATTGGCAATGTATTTGATTTTCTTGATCTGAAGGCAGCTTGTTCATCTTGCTTGGGTATGCTGTGTATGCTAATGAGACCTTTTTCTTGTAGGTGTTGATACATGGGAAATAGGAAAATAATTTAGATTTTATTTCTGAATTTTCAGGTTGCATTAAGTTAGGAAAAGTGTGATTTTTTTTTTACTGAGAATTAAATGGAAAGGTCAAAACAGAGTTTTGCTCTTCTATTTGAGAGATTAGTTTCTGATAAGTTTTTTTTTGTTTGTTTGTTTTTTTACATTTTTTTTTTAAATCTTCATTTTATTGAGATATATTCACATACCATGCAGTCATACAAAACAAATCATACTTTCGATTGTTTACAGTACCATTACATAGTGGTACATTCACCACCCAAATCAATCCCTGACACCTTCATTAGCACACACACAAAAATAACAAGAATAATAATTAGAGTGAAAAAGAGCAATTGAAGTAAAAAAGAACACTGGGTACCTTTGTCTGTTTGTTTCCTTCCCCTATTTTTCTACTCATCCATCCATAAACTAGACAAAGTGGAGTGTGGTCCTTATGGCTTTCCCAATTCCATTGTCACCCCTCATAAGCTACATTTTTATACAACTGTCTTCGAGATTCATGGGTTCTGGGTTGTAGTTTGATAGTTTCAAGTATCCACCACCAGCTACCCCAATTCTTTTTTTTTTTTTTTTTATTTTCATTTTATTGAGATATATTCACATACCACGCAGTCATACAAAACAAATCGTACTTTCGATTGTTCACAGTACCATTACATAGTTGTACATTCATCACCAAAATCAATCCCTGACATCTTCATTAGCACACACACAAAAATAACAAGAATAATAATTAGAGTGAAAAAGAGCAATTGAAGTAAAAAAGAACACTGGGTACCTTTGTCTGTTTGTTTGTTTCCTTCCCCTATTTTTCTACTCATCCATCCATAAACTAGACAAACTGGAGTGTGGTCCTTATGGCTTTCCCAATCCCATTGTCACCCCTCATAAGCTACATTTTTATACAACTGTCTTCGAGATTCATGGGTTCTGGGTTGTAGTTTGATAGTTACAGGTATCCACCACCAGCTACCCCAATTCTTTAGAACCTAAAAAGTGTTGTCTAAAGTGTGCGTAAGAGTGCCCACCAGAGTGACCTCTCGGCTCCTTTTGGAATCTCTCTGCCACTGAAGCTTATTTCATTTCCTTTCACATTCCCCTTTTGGTCAAGAAGATGTTCTCCGTCCCACGATGCGAGGTCTACATTCCTTCCCGGGAGTCATATTCCACGTTGCCAGGGAGATTCACTCCCCTGGGTGTCTGATCCCACGTAGGGGGAGGGCAGTGATTTCACCTTTCAAGTTGGCTTAGCTAGAGAGACAGGGCCGCATCTGAGCAACAAAGAGGCATTCGGGAGGAGGCTCTTAGGCACAACCATAGGGAGGCCTAGCCTCTCCTTTGCAGCAACCGTCTTCCCAAGGGTAAAACCTGTGGTAGAGGGCTCAACCCATCAAACCACCAGTCCCCTATGTCTGTGGTCATGTTAGCAACCATGGAGGTGGGGTAGGCGAATACCCCTGCATTCTCCACAGGCTCCTCAAGGGGGCACTACATCTTTTTTTTTTCCTTGTTTTCTTTTTTTTTTTTTTTTTTAACTTTCCCTTCTTTTTTAAATCAACTGTATGAAAAAAAAGTTAAAAAGAAAACAAACATACAATAAAAGAACATTTCAAAGAGACCATAACAAGGGAGTAAGAAAAAGACAACTAACCTAAGATAACTGCTTAACTTCCAACATGTTCCTACTTTACCCCAAGAAAGTTAACTAATACAGCAACATTTCTGTGAACTTGCTCCTACTGTATCCATCAGAAATTAACAGACCATAGTCATTCCTGGGCATCCCCAGAACGTTAAATAGCTTATCTGTTCTTCTTGGATTATTGTTCCCCCTTCCTTAATTGCTCTCTACTGCTAGTTCCCCTACATTCTACATTATAAACCATTTGTTTTACATTTTTCAAAGTTCACATTAGTGGTAGCATATAATATTTCTCTTTTTGTGCCTGGCTTATTTCGCTCAGCATTATGTCTTCAAGGTTCATCCATGTTGTCATATGTTTCACGAGATCGTTCCTTCTTACTGCCGCGTAGTATTCCATCGTGTGTATATACCACATTTATTTATCCACTCATCTGTTGAAGGACATTTGGGTTGTTTCCATCTCTTGGCAATTGTGAATAATGCTGCTATGAACATTGGCGTGCAGATATCTGTTCGTGTCACTGCTTTCCGATCTTCCGGGTATATACCGAGAAGTGCAATCGCTGGATCGAATGGTAACTCTATATCTAGTTTTCTAAGGAACTGCCAGACTGACTTCCACAGTGGCTGAACCATTATACAGTCCCACCAACAATGAATAAGAGTTCCAATTTCTCCACATCCCCTCCAGCATTTGTAGTTTCCTGTTTGTTTAACGGCAGCCATTCTAACCGGTGTTAGATGGTATCTCATTGTGGTCTTAATTTGCATCTCTCTAATAGCTAGTGAAGCTGAACATTTTTTCATGTGTTTCTTGGCCATTTGTATTTCCTCTTCAGAGAACTGTCTTTTCATATCTTTTGCCCATTTTATAATTGGGCCGACTGTACTATTGTCATTGAGTTGTAGGATTTCTTTATATATGCAAGATATCAGTCTTTTGTCAGATACATGGTTTCCAAAAATTTTTTCCCATTGAGTTGGCTGCCTCTTTACCTTTTTGAGAAATTCCTTTGAGGTGCAGAAACTTCTAAGCTTGAGGAATTCCCATTTATCTATTTTCTCTTTTCTTGCTTGTGCTTTGGGTGTAAAGTCTAGGAAGTGGCTGCCTAATACAAGGTCTTGAAGATGTTTTCCTACATTATCTTCTAGGAGTTTTATGGTACTTTCTTTTATATTGAGATCTTTGGTCCATTTTGAGTTAATTTTTGTGTAGGGGGTGAGGTAGGGGTCCTCTTTCATTCTTTTGGATATGGATATCCAACTCTCCCAGCCCCATTTGTTGAAAAGACCATTATGACTCAGTTCAGTGACTTTGGGGGCCTTATCAAAGATCAGTCGGCCATAGATCTGAGGGTCTATCTCTGAATTCTCAATTCGATTCCATTGATCTATATGTCTATCTTTGTGCCAGTACCATGCTGTTTTGGCAACTGTGGCTTTATAATAAGCTTCAAAGTCAGGGAGTGTAAGTCCTCCCACTTCGTTTTTCTTTTTTAGAGTGTCTTTAGCAATTTGAGGCATCTTCCCTTTCCAAATAAATTTGATAACTAGCTTTTCCAAGTCTGCAAAGTAGGTTGTTGGAATTTTGATTGGGATTGCATTGAATCTGTAGATGAGTTTGGGTAGAATTGACATCTTAATGACATTTAGTCTTCCTATCCATGAACATGGAATATTTTTCCATCTTTTAAGATCCCCTTCTATTTCTTTTAGTAGAGTTATGTAGTTTTCTTTGTATAGGTCTTTTACATCTTTGATTAAGTTTATTCCTAGGTACTTGATTTTTTAGTTGCTATTGAAAATGGTATCTTTTTCTTGAGTGTCTCTTCAGTTTGTTCATTTCTAGCATATAGAAACATTACTGACTTATGTGCATTAACCTTGTATCCTGCTACTTTGCTAAATTTGTTTATTAGCTCTAGTAGCTGTATCGTCGATTTCTCAGGGTTTTCTAGATATAAGATCATATCATCTGCAAACAATGACAATTTTACTTCTTCTTTTCCAATTTGGATGCCTTTTATTTCTTTGTCTTGCCGGATTGCCCTGGCTAGCACTTCCAGCACAATGTTGAATAACAGTGGTGACAGCGGGCATCCTTGTCTTGTTCCTGATCTTAGAGGAAAGGCTTTCAGTCTCTCATCATTGAGTACTATGCTGGCTGTGGGTTTTTCATATATGCTCTTTATCATCTTGAGGAAGTTTCCTTCAATTCCTACCTTTTGAAGTGTTTTTATCAAAAAGGGATGTTGGATTTTGTCAAATGCTTTTTCAGCATCTATTGAGATGATCAATTGATTTTTCCCTTTTGACTTGTTAATGTGTTGTAATACATTGATTGATTTTCTTATGTTGAACCATCCTTGCATGCCTGGAATAAACCCCACTTGGTCATGGTGTATGATTTTTTTAATGTGTCTTTGGATTCGATTTGCAAGTATTTTGTTGAGGATTTTTGCATCTATATTCATTAGGGAGATTGGCCGGTAGTTTTCCTTTTTTGTAGCATCTTTGCCTGGTTTTGGTATTAGATTGATGTTAGCTTCATAAAATGAGTTAGGTAGTGTTCCATTTTCTTCAATGTTTTGAAAGAGTTTGAGTAAGATTGGTGTCAGTTCTTTCTGGAAAGTTTGGTAGAATTCCCCTGTGAAGCCATCTGGCCCTGGGCATTTATTTGTGGGAAGATTTTTGATGACTGATTGGATCTCTTTGCTTGTGATGGGTTGGTTGAGGTCTTCTGTTTCTTCTCTGGTCAGTCTAGGTTGTTCATATGTTTCCAGGAAATTGTCCATTTCTTCTACATTATCCAGTTTGTTGCCATACAGTTGTTCATAGTATCCTCTTATAATTTTTTTAATTTCTTCAGGATCTGCAGTTATGTCACCTTTTTCATTCATTATTTTGTTTATATGGGTCTTCTCTCTTTTTGATTTTGTCAGTCTAGCTAGGGGCTTGTCAATCTTGTTGATCTTCTCAAAGAACCAACTTTTGGTGATATTTATCCTCTCTATTGTTTTTTTGTTCTCTATGTCATTTATTTCTGCTTTAATCCTTGTTATTTCTTTTCTTGTACTTGGTTTAGGATTGGTTTGCTGTTCATTTTCTAGCTTCTTCAGTTGATCCATTAGTTCTTTGATTTTGGCTCTTTCTTCCTTTTTAATATATGCGTTTAGTGCTATAAATTTCCCCCTTAGCACTGCTTTTGCTGCATCCCATAGGTTTTGGTATGTTGTGTTCTCATTTTCATTCGTCTCTATATATTTAGCAATTTCTCTTGCTATTTCTTCTTTAACCCACTGATTGTTTAGGAGTGTGTTGTTTAACCTCCAGGTATTTGTGAATTTTCTAAGTCTCTGATGGTTATTGACTTCTAATTGTATTCTATTGTGGTCAGAGAATGTGCTTTGAATAATTTCAATCTTTTTAAATTTATTGAGGCTTGTTTTATGTCCCAGCATATGATCTATTCTGGAGAAAGTTCCGTGAGCACTAGAAAAGTATGTGTATCCTGGTGATTTGGGATGTAATGTCCTGTATATGTCTGTTAAATCTAATTCATTTATCAGATTGTTTAGGTTTTCAATTTCCTTATTGGTCTTCTGTCTGGTTGATCTATCTATAGGAGAGAGTGATGTGTTGAAGTCTCCCACAATTATTGTGGAAACATCAATTGCTTCCTTTAGTTTTGCCAGTGTTTCTCTCATGTATTTTGTGGCACCTTGATTGGGTGCATAGACATTTACGATTGTTATTTCTTCTTGCTGAATTGCCCCTTTTATTAGTATGTAGTGGCCTTCTTTGTCTCTCAAAACATCCCTGCATTTGAAGTCTATTTTATCTGAGATTAATATTGCTACACCTGCTTTCTTTTGGCTGTAGCTTGCATGAAATATTTTTTTCCATCCTTTCACTTTCAGTTTCTTTGTGTCCCTGTGTCTAAGATGAGTCTCTTGTATGCAACATATTGATGGTTCATTTTTTTTGATCCATTCTGCGAATCTATATCTTTTAATTGGGGAGTTTAATCCATTTACATTCAACGTTAAAACCGTGAAGGCATTTCTTGAATCGGCCATCTTATCCTTTGGTTTATGTTTGCCATATTTTTCCCTCTCTCTATTAATATCCTTTATTGTACCCATACCGAATCTCTTTAGTACTGAACCTTTCTCCAAGTCTCTCTGTCCTGTCTTTGTTTCTCTGTCTGTAGGGCTCCCTTTAGTATCTCCAGTAGGGCAGGTCTCTTGTTAGCAAATTCTCTCAGCATTTCTTTGTCTGTGAAAAATTTAAGCTCTCCCTCAAATTTGAAGGAGAGCTTTGCTGGATAAAGTATTCTTGGCTGGAAGTTCCTCTCACTCAGAATTTTAAATATATCGTGCCACTGCCTTCTTGCCTCCTTGGTGGCTGCTGTGTAGTCACTACTTAGTCTTATGCTGTTTCCTTTGTATGTGGTGAATTGCTTTTCTCTTGCTGCTTTCAGAACTTGCTCCTTCTCTTCTATGTTTGACAGTGTGATCAGTATATGTCTCGGAGTGGGTTTTTTTGGATTTATTCTATTTGGAGTTCGCTGAGCATTTATGATTTTTGTATTTATGTTGTTTAGAAGATTTGGGAAGTTTTCCCCAACAATTTCTTTGAATACTCTTCCTAGACCTTTACCCTTTTCTTCCCCTTCTGGGACACCAATGAGTCTTATATTCGGACGTTTCATATTATCTATCATATCCCTGAGGTCCATTTCGAGTTTTTCAATTTTTTTCCCCATTCTTTCTTTTATGCTTTCATTTTCCATTCTGTCATCTTCCAGGTCACTGATTCGTTGTTCAACTTCCTGTAGTCTTGTACTATGAGTGTCCAGAATCTTTTTAATTTGGTCAACAGTTTCTTTAATTTCCATAAGATCATCCATTTTTTTATTTAGTCTTGCAATGTCTTCTTTATGCTCTTCTAGGGTCTTCTTGATTTCCTTCATATCCCGTACTATGGTCTCATTGTTCATCTTTAGTTCTTTGAGTAGCTGCTCTAGGTGCTGTGTCTCTTCTGGTCTTTTGATTTGGGTGCTTGGGCTTGGGTTATCCATATCGTCTGGTTTTTTCATATGCTTTATAATTTTCTGTTGTTTTTGGCCTCGTGGCATTTGCTGAACTTGATAGGGTTCTTTTAGGGTTTATAGACCTATTGAAGTCCTTATCTCTAATTTATCAGATCTACAGCTTCGTGGAGTACACTTTCTCTAACTAACCAGCAGGTGGCGTCCACGAGCCACCTGTTCTCCACAAGCCAGTTCTCCCCTGCTTAGCCTTTTTGGTGAGTGGGGGAGTGAGTCTTGTGGGGCCCAATTGGTGTACCAAGCTTGCGTGTGTAGTTGGTGTTGCCTGCCCTGTATGTGGGGCGTGTTTCTGGGCAGTCGGGGAGGGGGGGTGGCCCTAACAATCAAATCTCCCTGATGATCCTAGAGTTTTAAAGCTGCTGCAATAGTCTAATCCTTCAGTTCAGTCCTGCCACAGTTTGTCTCTGCCACTGACCCACAAGTCTTTGGTATTGGCGTATGGCTCCTGAGACTTGCAAGTGGGCCCCTCTTCCAGGCTGTGCACCCCGGGTCCTCTGTTGAGGGATGACTGTGCTATGTCACAGGTGAGTGCCGTCCCCCCAGGGCAGTTCTAGGCTGCTGGGCTGTGTAGGGAGGCTCCCAGTCTGCTCAAATGATCGCTGAATGGGGCTTTGTTAATTCACACTGCTCCACCTTCCCAGCTCTGGGACATTCAGCTGAGGTTGCAGGGAAGGCTAATGTCCACGCCCAGTTTTGTGGTGTGTGCCTGTTATTTGAAGCACTTCCGTCACACTGGGTTGTCTGGGGCAGCTCTGGGCTATGGGGCTGGCGATGGGCAGGAGTGTTTCCTGTCCACCAGGATGGTGGCTGTGAGCGGACACCCCCCTTTTCTTAGGAAGTTGTGGTGTTTAGTGAATTTTCTCAGCCACTGGATTATTCCCTTTTGTCTCAGAGCTCTCCTAGTTCTGCTCTTGACTTGACGTGCCCAAATTGCAATTCTTTGAAGCTTTCTGTATTGGGCTTCTTAGAGTAATTGTTTTAGAAAAAGCAAAAAGGATTTAAAAAAAAAAAAAAAGATAAATGGCCCTCCTCAGAGATCTAATGGGTTATTGAAATGCTAATAGACAAAGCAACCAGGGCCATTAAGGACAGGTCCACAGGGCAGAGAGATCAGCTTTGCTTCGGGATTTGCATATGCGCCTCAAGGCCTGAGCTCCGCCCTTCCCCTTTCTGTGTTCACCAGAACTCCAAAAATCCTCTGCTTTTATTTTGGAGTTTTTCGTGTTGTTTTTTTTCTATGCCTGTCTCCTCTCTGCTGGGCTGGCTGCTCTCAGAGTCTCTGGTGTCTGGTCTCAGTCTATCTATGGTTGGAGTTTGAATCAGTAGAATGAGTTTCCGATAAGAGCAGCCACTGCAGTTCTCCCTTCTCCTTCCTGGAGCTGACAGCCCCTCCTCCCCCGGGTCTGAGCCTGGCAGGGAGGGGCGCGGGTCCCCTGGCCGCAAAAACTTACAGATTTCGCTGATCTCAGCAGTTCCATGTTTTCATGAGTGTTGTATGAAGTATGCCCAAAGACAGATTGCTCTGTGGTGTCCAGTCCACGCAGTTCCTGGCTTTTTACCTACTTTCCTGGAGGAGTAACTAAAACTTACAGCTCACCAGTCTGCCATCTTGCCCCGCCTCCTCAACGTATCTTTTTGAGGATACAATTCAACCTACAACCAATTGCTGATGATAAATGCTTTGAAAAAGAACATTTCTTCATTAACAGGACTTGGTGAAGTGTCAGTTACACACAGTAACAGTGGCTGGCTTTGAGGCAGAATGGAGTGGTGGAAATAGTACGGGACATGGAGGCAGACGTGTTTAAATCCCGGCCCTATCACTTGTTCTTCTTGAGAGGCCCTAAGGAAGTGCCTTACCATTTATGATCCCCAATTTCCTTATTTATAAAATTAGTATAATATCTGCCTTACAGAACTGTCATGAGGTTCACATGAGATGATGAGATACAAAGCATCTGGCACAGGGTCTGGCATGTAGAAAGTGTTCAATTAATATTATCTTCTACTTCCTTTTTAAATTGAGATGATTTCATATAAAGAAAGTTGCAGATTTCTTTGTGTTTTTAACAGAATTTAAAGGTAATAACTGTCAAGTTGAGGGTATTAATGAGTCTGAGCATTACTGAAGTTTTATATTTTAGAAGTGATTCTTTTGAGGTTAATTGATCATTTTGGTTGTCTATTAGGAAATGCATTTTCATCAATGGGGTGGTGGAATGTACATCACTGGAAATTTTACAGATAGTCAAATAACCTAGTTCATTTGGTTGGAGCTGATTAACCATGATGGTTGGTTGCTGTTTGGGCTCAACTGTCTTATCTTTAGGAATTTTCATGTTACTTAGAGACAGGTCTTGTTTTTTTTCATCAATTGTCACGTCAGTTAGGAATTGTATTTGGTTGCTGGACACAGAGCTGATTTCAATGACTCAGAAACATAAGGATTTATTATTATTATTATTTAAATATCTGGAGGTTGTTGGTGTAGGGAAGGTGTGGCTGCATCTTAGTCATCAGAGACCCAGGCTCCTTCTAGTTTTCTGTTCCACAGCTTTTTAAATTTTTAAATTTTTTAAATTGGAGATGTTACAGGCTTACAGAAAAATAATGTAAAAGATACATATATATCCCCTCCCCCCACGTTATTAACACTTTGCATTAGTGTGGTGCCTTTGTTATAATTGATGAAAAAATATTATAATTGTGCTATTAACTATAGTCCATAGTTTATATTAGGAAGTATTTCCCCCACATATACTACCCTATTATTAACACCTTGCATTAGTGTGGTACATTTGTTATAATTCATGAAAGAATATTTTTATACTTGTACTATTAACTATAGTCTATTGTTTACAATAGGGTTCACGGTGTTATATGGTCCTATGTTTTATCCTTTAATTTTTATTCCAGTAAAATATATATGACCTAAAATTTCCCCCCTTTAACCACATTCACATATAATTCAGGGCTGTTAATTACACAGTGTTGTGCTGCCATCACCATCATCCATTTCATGAAGTTTACAATCAATCCAAATAGAAATTCTGTGCAAATTAGGAATTAACTCCTCATTCCCAACCTCCAACCCAGTCCCTGGTAACCTATATTCTAGATTCTAATTCTGAGTTTACTTATTCTAATTATTTCATATCAGTGAGATCAAACAATATTTGCCCTTTGGTGTCTGGCTTATTTTACCCAACGTGAAATCTTCAAGGTTCGTCTATGTTGTTGCATGAATCAGAACTTTGTTCTTTTTAATGCTGAATAATATTCCATTATATGTATATACTGCATTTTGTTTATCCATTCATTGGTTGATGGAGACTTGGGTTGCTGCCATCTTTTGTCAATTGGGAATAAAGCCGCTATGAACCTCCGTGGGCAAGTATCTGTTCGAGTCCCTGCCTTCAGTCTGGTCTGCTATTCCTGGGTTATTTTGATTGAAGAGAAGTGTCTTTCTTGGCTTGGGTTTGTCAATTTAATTGGACAATTTTGAAGTAAAAGTTGGTGGGCCAGTTGCCATGTTAGGGTTGATTTTGGTTTTATAAACTTGTCTGTGGGGAAGACATTGAAATTATATTTCTGTTTTATGAGTGTTGCTTCTTCTAGTTATTTTTTTTTCCTTATCCACCAAAAGAAAGTCACTTGTAATAAATACAAGGAGTGAACTAAATGGACTTTTCTTTTGGCCATTTAGAAGTAGAGGGAGGAAATGCTCACATCTCAGTAGTAATTTTTTTTTGTTGTTGTTGTTCTTGGTTCTCTATTGCATTATTCACCCATGGGCTGGTGAGTGATTTGAATCAGAGCCATGGTAGAAAGGGTCTTAGACCCATTATAAATGTATCCTGCTAGGAGGAAGAGCTCAGGTTCTTATTGCCCGGAAGAGTCTTCTGAACTGAACAGACTTCTGATTAACTGTTATCTTGAAAATTCTCTCCTCTCATTTTTTTTTAGAGCTGGTGATTTCTTTACTGATGCTCCTAACATGAAGAAAAGCAATGATTCTAGCAATGACTGAGGAAATATTAATTTCAAATATTAAACAATACATGGAGGAAATTTTTCTTTGTGGGGCATTTATGTGGGTTGGTTATTTAGACCATTTGGAATGAAAGTGGGAGGGTTGGTAGATGTTTCACTTCTATTTTAGTTAGAGAGGGATTTTGGGAGAAACTGAGATTTGAAGAGACCCTTTAATTGGTATCAATTCTGGAAGGAACAGAGAGTTCATTTGTCAATCATATTTCCAAAGAGAGCTTTACTTCTCAAATAACTGCCAATTTTGAAAATAACCAGCACCCAGAGAATGTCTCTTAGGACAAGTGGTGGCACTTTTTAATAACTTTTTGCACTCTTAGAGGTAGAAAAAAAAAAAGGAGCTAACTTGGCCATGGCAGCTTTAGTGACGTCTTTACAGAGAGGGAAGTGTTTGGTTATGAAGCCGGATTTAGAAGCCAATTTAAACATAGCACTTAACTCTGCCTCTTTCATCGTGATTGTTAAAAGGAAAAGCAATGGATCAGGATCACACTAATGGGATCACCGAACACAGCTGACTCACATTCTCACCAGGAGACTAAATCATTGCCCTTAGGTTGGTCCAGCAGGTTCCATTAGGCTTGGTATTGGTGAAAACACCAGTAGTCTAGCTGAGTGTTTCTCCAGTGCCTTGTAAAGAGCTTGTGTTTCACCACTTCAATCTTTTTCTTATTTTTATGTTTATCAAATAATGTTCTATCTGCTTCATTCTTATTACAAAAAGGGAATCATCTTTAAATGCCAGCATGATGCCTGGCATAAGGTGTGTGCACTATACTTTGGCTGACTGGCTGACTTAATCAATGGGAGAATTAATAGAAAGAAAAGAAGTGCTGATTTGGAAGAGGAGAGAGAGAGAGAGAGAACATGGAAAACCAATGAGATTTTACCTTCCTATTATCTGAAAGCTTCTCAACTTTATATCCTTAGTAGGAGTCAATGGGATAAACTAGTCTTAAATGCAGGGACTATTTGTGCCACAGTAGTCTTGTTTTCATCAGTATGATAACAACGCTACTAAGGAGCAATTTTCTGTATGAGAGAGGCTTTGTTGAGATAGTGAAAACCAAATGCCTCCTTAAACAGGTTTAACTTAAAAAATAATGTGTTACAGGTTTTACCCTTGGGAAGACGGTTGCTGCAAAGGAGAGGCTAGGCCTCCCTATGGTTGTGCCTAAGAGCCTCCTCCCGAATGCCTCTTTGTTGCTCAGATGTGGCCCTGTCTCTCTAGCTAAGCCAACTTGAAAGGTGAAATCACTGCCCTCCCCCCTATGTGGGATCAGACACCCAGGGGAGTGAATCTCCCTGGCAACGTGGAATACGACTCCCGGGGAGGAATGTAGACCTGGCATTGTGGGACAGAGAACATCTTCTTGACCAAAAGGGGGATGTAAAAGGAAATGAAATAAGCTTCAGTGGCAGAGAGATTCCAAAAGGAGCCGAGAGGTCACTCTGGTGGGCACTCTTACGCACACTTTAGACAACCCTTTTTAGGTTCTAAAGAATTGGGGTAGCTGGTGGTGGATACCTGAAACTATCAAACTACAACCCAGAACCCATGAATCTTGAAGACAGTTGTATAAAAATGTAGCTTATGAGGGGTGACAATGGGATTGGGAAAGCCATAAGGACCACACTCCACTTTGTCTAGTTTATGGATGGATGAGTAGAAAAATAGGGGAAGGAAACAAACAGACAAAGGTACCCAGTGTTCTTTTTTACTTCAATTGCTCTTTTTCACTCTAATTATTATTCTTGTTATTTTTGTGTGTGTGCTAATGAAGGTGCCAGGGATTGATTTGGGTGATGAATGTACCACTATGTAATGGTACTGTAAACAATAGAAAGTACGATTTGTTTTGTATAACTGCGTGGTATGTGAATATATCTCAATAAAATGAAGATTAAAAAAAAAATAATGTGTTAATGCATTTTAATTCTAAGCAGACCTAGCCACAGGTTGGTTATATTGTGTTAGTGTGATTTATTGACATTGTTGTAAACAGTATACTTTATAACATTATTAAGAGCATGAATGTTTGTTTCCACTGTATTTTTTTTTTTTACAATGATGGAAGAATCACCAAGACAAGGGGTCATAAAAGAGTCTATCTTATTGCTTGTGTTCTTAAGGAAGTGGTTCTTAAACTTGGAGAGCTTGTATAAACTTGGAGAGCTTGTATGAAAGACAGATACCTTGGCTCCATCACCCAAAGATTTAGATTGTGAAGATGAGGAGAGGGGCCTAGGAGTCTGCATATTTAACAAATGCCACAGGTGCTTATGATGCTTGTGGTCTGAGCACCACACTTTGGGAAACAAAACAAACAAAAAAACTCCTCCAAACCTTTCTAGCATTAAACTTATTGCCTGTCTTAAACCTGAGGCCTTGCATACTCTTCCAAGCTTTGCCTTAATGCTTAAGGGAGTGGGCTGGAGCCCTCAACCAGCTGGATCCCCTCCGAGCCCACGATAGTGTATAATTTAAGAACCATTGATTAGGTACGATAAACCCCAGCCCCAGTGTCTCCTTGCAATTGCAGTTTCTGTGGGATCCCGAAGTCCTTTATCCCTGTCATACCAAGTGTGCATAGAATCTTAGTGTCCCCCAGAGGCTGCCCAGAATCCAAGCTTTTGTTTGAGAGCCTTCCTTCCAAGCTAAATGAAACTCCCAAGGTTTTCCTTTTTATTAGCGGAAACATCTATTCAATTCCTTCTCCTTACCCAGCCTCTGACAAGAATACTTTAATCCAGTTGTGTGGGGTCCCCTGAAGTTCATGACCACCCTGACAGGAACAGAACAATGTTATGCCCAGGAGCCAACCCTTAAAATCTGCGGTGAAGTATTTGTCTCGCCTCCCTCTACCTACATTTGTGCTACCTGAAAGAATGTGGTGTGACATGGTGTATTGTTTTCGAATAATTCTGCAGGCCAGTCTCTAAGTGAATGCTTACAGGAAGCTGTCAAGATGAACCTAGCATTAGTTTATAAAGGTGGGTCAGGGGTGGTTTAAATAAAGGTATTTGCTTGGGATTGTCAGAATAATGGAACTCTTAAGTGAGAAGTCAAAATAGCAAACACTGCTGGCTGCTGACAGCACACTGTACCATTAACCTTTCATACGCAGTCATTGGAATTGAGATGAATTATGTTTCCTGGGTGGATTTTTTTTAAGTAGAAGGTGGGTGGCAACAGGGATCTATTTTTATGAAAAAGGTTTGAGAAGTGCAATGAAATGGCTATGTGTTTGCAATCAGGTCTTCATTGTTATTTGACAAGGTATGAATAATTGGGAGCAGAAGAATCAGTAGTCCTGCCTCATTGCTGTGGCGCTTCACTGGATGTGCTTTATAATATTTGGGCGGGTTTGCCATTGTCCTGTGTCTTAATTTCTCACTTCCTTAAATATGATTTAACGCCTCATGGCATGATGGGATTTCCTTAAATGTTGGCAGATTGCTTTACATGTTCAGATGTGTAAAGTGAAAGTAATCCAATTTATTAATTATGTTCTGCAGTTAATATTCATTTAAAGCTGTTATGTGATTAACTGTAGGAGGTATGTGAGAAAAGGCCTGTTAAAATGACAGCAGTTGTTACTATAGATAGGGCTCATTGCTGTTGTGCCCATAATCTTTTAAAGAAATGCGCAGTTGTAACTTTGAAGTCTTATTTAATGAAAATTGGGTTCAGAGTTGTTTATATTCCTCTTTTTTGGAGAGTGCAGGCTATCATACTGTTATTCTCTTCTAAAAGAGTGGGTTCCATGTACTAGGTATAGAGATCATGTTTTATAAAAGGAGGGGTTTAATCCTTCCTATCTTCAGATTCTGACTGCCAGGGACTAACTGGATGTCATGAGACAAATACATACACCTTTGGGTCTCAGTTTCTCTCCCTGTAAAATGGGTAAACACTATGATTGTGCAGAGTCTCGTCTTTTGTCCAGCTCACTTCCTCAGGATGCCTTTGCAATGTTAGGATTAGAAAAGGATCTAATAACAGAGGTAGCTGATAGTTTTGCTGTGTCTGTTCTAAGCTGGCACTCAATAATGTTTGTGTACAAGAAACAGAAACTCACTGAAGCTAGCTTAGATACAGGAGGTTTCACGGAAAGGATACAACAGGCAGACTCCCAAACCTAGATATTAAAATGCAGCCAGGCTTCACCGGAACTGCAACAGGAAAATGACTAGCAACCAAAAGCCATGGTCTCCCATCTTTCAGGAGTGTCTGGCTTCTTTCCCTGTCCAGCTGGCTTCCTCTACTTGGTTCAGTGTGGCCATGAGCCTGAGTGTTTGTGATCTATTAGGTCTAGAGTGCACCACTGACTGTCGATAGATTCTAAGACTCTTATTCACTCACTTAAAAAGTATTAATGAGTGCCTATTGTACTCCAGGCACTGTTTTAAGCCCTGCTCTTTAGTGGGAAAGACAGACAGTAATCAGATGAAAACAGTTATTGTTTCAATATATGAAACAAATACTTCCAGATATTGATAAGTGAATAAAAAATAAAATAAGGTAATGGGCTAGAGAGTGATAGAGATGGGGTTGTTGTGCCACTTTAAATAAAGTAGTCAAAGAAGCATTTAAATAGACTTGCACGATGAGCAGATCCAGCAATGCAAAGATCTGGGGAAAGACAATTCCAGGCAAAGGGATTAGCACATGTGAAGGCCCTGAGTCAGTAATGAAAGTCGTGCATTGAAGGAACAGCAAGAAGCCACAGTGGCTGGAGCATAATGAAAGAAGGGGTGAGGGGTAGGAAATGAGGTCTGAGAGGTGAGGTGTTGGCAGCAGCTCGCACAGGGACCACTGAAGAAGTATACAGGTCACCAGTCTGGGTTTGGGGCAGAAGGATGAAGATCTTGAGGGATGTAAGTATGACAAATAGGAAGTTAGGGCAGAATCTTAGGGGTTTAGAATCAATTGTTGCATGAGGCCAGGAGCTTCTAAGGTAAAAGTTAAAGACATGGAGAACTTTCCAGAGTCGAACAGGAATTTGTCAGATAGGTTGAGCACCACTTAACTTTTGATACCATTTCTTCTACTTAAATTCTCTAATAGTTCAATCCTCAGCCTTAGTACCACTGTAGCTCCATAGAGTCTTGAAAAATGAGTGCAGATGTCGATGAGAATGGAACCTTCTGTTATAAATCTGATGATTGAAGATTTTTCCCATTGATTAGACTCTTGCTGTTTATATTTCAAAGCTTGTTTTTCCCCCACTACCAATACACTTCCAGTACTGGGCACCTTAGGATATTCATATCTTCTGCTCTTGCATCTTTGTTTCATGACATTGGGGCTAGTCAACACAGTGGATGTTAAGAATATTTCTGAACACCATATGTAACTGGGACAGCCAGCAATAATGTAAATAAACTTGAAAATGATCACAAACGTTATAAATATGTCCTGTGAACTGCAAACTAAATGTGATCCAGCTCAACTTCCTCTTATCCAGATCCCAAAACTTCCCAGGGAACTCCTATGACACCTAAGGTGAGACACAGTATGATGGAGGGGAAGCTGTGGTAGAGACACTAGTCTTAACCAATTTCTGTTAAAATATCTTATTTATGCAAAATTTTACAAAAACTAATGACCATATAGGGTCACCATAAGTGACCATAATAGGCATGTTATTAGGCCCCCTCCTAGGGTTTCAGAAAGAACCTGTATGTCCCCAGAAAGGGTCCTAAAGCTTAGACTTCTTTAGCTTTGTGGTAAATCCATCTTTTCGAGCCCTTTGGAGAAGCGTACATGTGGCACACACCTTGAACTGCTTTGTAGACTGCCTGATATTTGAGAGCAGTAGTTTTTTTTTGGTGGGGGGATAATATTTAGTTTGTTTTAAAATTGGTTAGGTAATACGTGCTATTGTAAAAAGAAAAAAAGAGGAAAATGAAAACATAAAGCCCAAAAGAAAATTTACTGTAATTCTGCCATGTGGGGATTTTGGTGTATTTTACTTTTGATGTTCTTTCTACTGATATTTATATATATTCCTATTTCCTCATTGCCAAACAGGAACAATACTTGAAAGTGTTATTTTGAAGATTAAATTTATGATGAGGTTGCTCACATATCATGAAATAGTCTTACAAAAGCTGATTTTTAATAACTGTATAATATTTCAATTTCCTATTTTTGTGTATTTAAGTTATTTTATCTTTACTATTATAAATAAGGGTGCATTAACCATTTTTGTACATATGTCTCGATGTGCATTTTTTTTATTATATCCTAAAAGTAAATTCCTCAAAGTAAATTATTGAGTCACAGGATGTGAAAAACTTAAAGACTTTATACATACAAATAAATTACTCTCCAGAAAGCCTGTACAAATTTATAGTTCTGGAAGAAATGTGTGAGAGGGTTTTCCTAAACTCTTGCCAGAAACATGTATTATTATTTTAAAAACATCTTTTGAATGGTATCCTATGGTTTTAATGTTTATGTCTCTGATTATTGTCATGCTGAACACTTCTTCTATGCATTTTTGTTTTGTATATCTTCTGTAAATTGTCACTTCATGTCCTTGGGCAAGAGTTTTTAATTAGGTAATTTTAAATTCAGGTAACACATTTCCCAAAATGCATAGAGCCTATTAAAATATTGCTTTTATTTTCCTTCTCCCTACCCCCACCCCGCAACTATCTGCTCTTTCTCTGGCTTTTCTTCTTCTCCCTAAGTAGATGAATCCCTCCATCCATCCATCCGTCCATCCATCCATCCATCCAACAAATATTTATTGACCAACTACAGTGTATCTCCTCTATAAGAAGGACTCCCAAGCCACCTCCAGCTCTGACCTTTCTTCCAGCGCCAGTTTCTGTATTTTATCAGTTGGCAAGCTATGCCTCTCTGTCTCGCATCTTCTCCATCCCTATTGTACATAACTTAGTTCAGATTCAAATTTTCTAATGTGTAATGTTTTCTCTTCTGCAGTATTCTCTTCTCCCACCTTTACCCTACATTTCTTTAGACCCAAATCTTTTCCCTTGTTCAAGGGTCATTTTAAATGTAATACTTTTACTGATCACTGCCACCTTCCTGACCCTCCACTACCACCTCAGCTAGAAATTTCACCATTCTAATAGCCTTTTATATGCATAGCTTTTCTGTAACTTTTCTCCACCTACCATCTGGTTATTTCTGTTCTTTCTTTTAGATTGAATACAATGTGAAAATCTTAATTGGACAACTTGATGAATGTTTATGAATGTATACACCCATACAACTACCACTTAGACCAAGATACGAAACATTTCCATGACCTCAGGAAGTTCCTTTATGCTTCTTTCCAGTTAATAACTACTGTCAGACATCAAAGATAATGACTTGTGATTTCTATCACCATAGATTGGTTTCCATGTCCTTGAACTTCAAATATATGGAACCATACAATATGTACTCTTTTGTGTCTGGCTACATTTGCTCAACATAATGCTTTTGAATTTCATCTATGCTATTGTGTCTATCAGTGGTTTGTTCTTTTTTATTGCTGTGTACAATTCCATTGTATGGATAGATAACAGTTTGTTTATGTATTCTCTTGTTGATGGATACTTGGGTTGTTCCCAAATTTTCACTATTATGAATAAAACTGCAATAAACATTCTTGAACAAATGTTCAAGAAAAAAAATCCTTTTTTTCTCTTGGGCATGTACCTAGGAATGGATTGCTGGGTCATAGGCTAGGCATAGTAGAAACTGCCAAACAGTTTTCCAAAGGGTTTATACCATTTTACACTCTCGCCAGCAATATATGAAAGTTGATCCACATCCTTGCCATCATTTAATGGTACATATACATTTTTCACTCTATTGTATATGTGGTGATATATCATAGTGGGTTTAATGAGGCATGTAGTTTTAATTCCCTGATGAGTATTGATATTGAGCACCTTATGCTTATTGCCAATTTGCATATCTTCTTTTAAATAGTGCCTGTTTAAGATTTTTGCCCATTGTCTCAATTACTATAGTTTTATGGTAAATCTTGAAGTATGGAAGTGTAAGCACTCCAACTTTGATTTTTTCAAAATTGTCTTTGTTATTCATGGTCCTTTGATTTTCCATATAAACTTCAGAACAAGCTTATTGTTTTCTACAAAACAAAAAACAAAAAAACAAAAAAAAAAGCTCATTGAGAGTTTGATTGGAATTTTCTTGAGTTTGTAGGTCAATTCAGGAGAATTGATAACCTAACAATCCATGCACGTGGTATCTTTCCATTTATTTAGGTCTTCTTTATCTCAGAAACCTGTTTTCAGTGTAGGGGTCTTGCACAGCTTTTGTTAAATTTATTCCTGCGGAGCTGATTTTTATGCCATTCTAATTAGTGTTGTTTTTAAAATTTAATTTTCAGATTCCTGATTGCTAATGTAAAGAAATGCAACTGTTATTTCTTGTGACTCTCCTTATTTCACATATTTGTTCTTATACTTGTTTGTAAATAGATTCCTTTGGATTTTCTAGAAACACAATTGTATCATCTACTAATAAAGAAGTATTATCTCTTCCTCTCTAATAGTTATGCCTTTTCTTTCTTTTTTATTTTTCTTCACCTTACCTCTTCTGTGCATTTCTTTTCTCCCCTGCCAGACCATATGCTAGTTGAGGCAAGATCCCTTGAGGCAAAGCCTTAGCATGGCACTTTAAACATAGAAAGTATTAAGAGGATTTGACTGATTATGTGAATGCTGATGGGGAAAATAAAAATAAAGCTGTCACTGTCTCTTCTATATAATCAGTGAGTCACCACCAAAAACAAAAGATGCTGGTTAAAAAGAATTCTTGTTAGTTGGTTCATCTCCATTTGCAAGGGTTGCTACAGGTACATTGAAGGCTTTCCTAAGTCATTGCGCCTGTTTGTTTGTGGTTCCCAGTTCCTGGATGCTTCTTTGACGTTATGTTCAATGTGTTTTGCCATACGACACTTGCTAAGTGTTTTGAGACTTTCAAAATAGCAGTGAGTGATTCTCCCTAGGATAGCATGGAACAGATGGATTCCTGGACCTCATTGCCTTCAGTCCCAATTCCCCAAGCTTCTGCTGGTGTAGGAAAAAAAAATCTGCATTTCAATATTGCTGGAGTGAAGCCTGGGAAATTTTTAGCATTGAGCATTTAAATTCCAACTAGCAATGCTATTTTTAGATTTCTCTTATGCACTTGGAGTTTGTGAGTGAAATCGTATTAAGGAATGAGGATGAGGGTTCTAGTGAGTGGGCGATGGTCTTCTCCCAGTAAGCAGCTGTTCTTACCAGTTCTGAAGATTCGTGGGGCTGTGAAATGGCAACCTGTGAGTTGCAGATGACTCCCAGGGCAGGAGAAAAAGCCTTGATTGCTCTTTGATACCCGTTTACGCATTTTTGGTTGCAGTAATCATTTTCTTTAATAGAATGCATTGCCTGTATGGCTGAAAGAGGATGTTTCTTCCATTGCATGATGTGTTTGTTTCCAGGGAGGTAATTTCATTGTTTGCAAGCTGCATATATGCTGTTGTTAGGTGCTGAAAAAGCAGACCTGTAAACTATCCAAGGCAGTTTTGACTCCCAGGCCACAGGGGCTGCTCTCTGGTCTCCTTCTATCCTTTGATCAATATTTAACATTGTTAAAGAGCTATCATGTGAATGGGCTAATTGTGTTTTTGGTGTTGAACAAATATGGGTCATCTTGGAAAAAATGCATGTATCAGATAATAGAGAAGAGAAAATCAAGGAATGAATAAATACCCCTATAAATTTGGATTAAATGATACAAATGAAGGATAAGTAATTACGTTTTTTCAAATGCTTTTTTCAAATACTTTTAATTTTTCAAATATTTTATATATGTGATTTTCTTAAACATTTACATACTGGCATTAAAACAGCGATCTATAAGTATTTTTGTGGCTTTTATTAATAGAATGCTACTCTTTGCCCCCTAGTCACCTGAATTCCTACCATACAGAAAGTTAGTGTTTGTAATTCTTTGTTATGAAATCATTACAGCGTGGAGATTATTTTCCAGACTTTTTTTTTCATATTACAGATGCTGTTTGAAACCTGTTTTTGAACTTAATAATCATGATATGTGTTTTTATTGGTAGTAAATGAGGAAGTGAAAAAAACATGCTGGAAACAGAGGGGATTAACTACAAAGATTTGGCAGAATGCTAACTTTCCAGTTCTGATTAGAAGCAAACTTTCTTGAGATACAAGTAAAGAATATACAAAGATCTAAATGGGCACATAATCTGTAGACCAGGATTTAGTTTGCAGCTGTATACAAATGACATGGTTCATGGTAATGAAGTATATTTATATATCTATACCTGTACCAAAAGTTTTGGATTCGAAAACAATACACAGTTACCTTTTTTTTTTTTTGAAAGCCAAAAATCAATGTGAGAAAAACAAAGTGGGTTGATAGAGATCATGCTAAGACCAAAGTAATATACTCTTGAACTTGTTTGAGTATTAACATTCTGATGAATGGTTTCATTGCCATGAGTGAAATCCATTGAGAAATTAGGCATCAGGGATGTTTAATCTCTAAAAGAAGGTTTGATTGATAAATTTTTATAAAATTAATGTCAACATTATTATTATTGTTATTTTTATTATTTTGGTGGTACATGTTTTCACATAAGTTAGTTTTGTTCATGCTGTGGCCTTCCTGTGGACTTAACACATGCAGATTAGATGTGTGCTAAAGTTTTGGTTGCCTATAGTAACTATACAACCGGTTATTTGTTCCTTAAATATGTTTTCCAGATTGAAGTTTTCTAGATATGGTTTTTATCAGATTGATTTATGGTAGGAGGTTGTGGGGCTGCCCAAGGTAATCATATTGCTCTCTGTTCCTAAACTTAGAGCCTAGCGCGAGCTACCCCAGGAACTGCCCAAGGAACAGTCCTGCTTGAGGCTTTCTCCAAGAAACATTTTTTGACTAATTTTATTACAGACTGATCATTCCTTTATTTAGTATTCCTGGTCACAGATGCACAGTGCTGAGTGCTATCTGTTATTTGTTTTTGTTGTTTTTCCAAAAATGAAAATAGGTTTATTCTTTTCTTTAATTAGAAACTGGTCTTTGGTTAATATATAGATAATAAGTTGCACAAAAAAGTATAAAGAAAAAAAAACAACACCTGAATTCTCACCACCCAGAAATAATTACTGTTTGTAATGATTTGTTATGAAATAATTAGTTTGGAGACTATTTTCCAAACTTTTTATTTTCATTTATAGATGCTGTTTGGAAACCTACCTTTTTCACTTAATAATTCTTGATACAGGTATGTTTCCATGTCAAGAAATTTAGAGCTACAGTAGGTACTTAGTGTATATAGTAATTTTAACTAACTAGTTCTTTGTTGATGGATATTTTTATTTTAGATTTTTTTTACTAATATAAACAACATTGCAGTGGGCATCCTTATACATAAATCTTGAGCATTTATTTATCTAATTAGTTCCTTCGGGTAAATTCCTAGAATTGGAATTCTAGGACTCAAACAGTATGTACATTTTATCTTTTGATTCTTATTGCCAAATTTCCCTGGAGAAAATTTGAATTAATTTATATTTTTACCAACATCAGATTGAGAGTATCTGTTTTGCTTGTACCATTGCCAACACTGTTTATTGTGATTTTTTTTTTGAAAATAGATAATTTATTTAAACCAAGCCTATAAAATGGTAAATCTAGCAAATGAATTAGTTACATATAGTCATAAGACTTAACTGACAATATTAATTCCCTGCTGGCACATCTGAGGAGGCATGGGAGTGTAGAGAGAAGCTGGAAACTGAAGCCAACTGCATGTCACTGTTGGTGTGATGCTGATCAAAACTGGAAACTGGAAGGAAGTCCCTTTTCCTTCCTCTCACCTTCCAGGCTCTTTGGTGCCTTTTATTGGCAGAACCTTACAGGAAGCCCGCTGGCGGGGAGCATGTGAAATAAATTTTGCCGAGTCCCAGCTTCAGCATCACAGAGCAGAGAATAGAATGGGGAGGAGGGGGTGGGGAGGCAGGGATTTGTAGCTAAGAGAGCAATAGGCAAATAACCTGTCTTCAAAACAGGGCCCTCCCAGCCTTAAAATGTATTCTTTTGTATTCTCCCAGGTCTGGGTAAAAGAGTGTGCTTAATAATTGTTTGCTAAATGAATTAATAAATGCTACGTTAAATGATCCATATTCATCTTCAGACTCAAGTTTAAAGTCTTTGTACATTTTAAATTGGAATCACAAAGAAAATGTGTCAGATTCTCTGATGTCAGATTCCTTGAACTTGACAGTTAAATACCAAATGCAAGCAAAGTGTCCTGATGATTACAAAATTTATTATTCAATTTAACACAAAGTATAACTTTGAGTTATGTCATTATTTCAACCTTCTTGTGGTTGAAAAGTCACTTATCCAATAAGAAAAAGGAGATTATTCACCTTAGGTGAACTGAGGTTATCATCTCAAGTGGTTGGGGGCTACTTGGGCCACAGTTTAAGACCAGGATGTAGTTGCTTATTGGTTGGCATTTGAGTGTGGGACGTAGGACCTACTTTTTTTTTAGGTCCTTCTGAAGATCCAGGCATATGTGATGGACCATGCTGTGATTGCCTTCTTGGGTTCTTTCAGAAGGCTTTGTTGGACACTCAAGAATGGAAGTGATGGATGAACTGCTAGGAGGTTTTCCACAGCAGGGAATCTCAAACTGGGCTTCTTCAGAACATTGGCTCCCTGAGTTAGACTTTCTATTCCCCAGCCCAAATCAAAGAATGATATTTTCCAGATGTTGAGGAAAAAAGTTAACTTAATGAATGGAAGTAAGTTTGGTAACTACTCATGCTTGTTCTGCCAGCAAGTGCTAGCAGATGACAAAGTGGATAAATAAGCAGTTGCAAAAATTTTTAACATTAATATGCCAAAGCAGCTGATCTATAGTAGTTCAACAGCTCAGTTTGTGACTTCTGTGCTTCCTGCTATAATTACATAACACATGTACACATATTATGCTAGTAGTTTGTTCCTAAAGTATGGGTTAGAATTCCATTAAGTTCTGCAAAGTACATAGAATCTTGTGCTGTTCGAGCAAGAGAGATAAACTGTGGCTCCAGCAGTCACATTAGATTTAGCTCCTACCTTCAAAGAACTTACCAAGAAATAGAAAGTTAAGACAAACTCCGATTTAAAATACCTCTGCACCAAGTTAGCCCTCCTATGGAGATAATTAGTAGTTGGTATCCTGGGCCCTGAAGATTGATATGAAAACATGTAACTTATGATTTGACAATTACACTCCCTCCTTCACTGCCTTCCTTTTGTGACACCCCCTCTGAACTTGGAATGGAAGGTAGGCATGTAGGGGGACAGAGATAAATAGACCCCTATCCTTGAAGCCCTCTCAGATAAACAAATACTTACTCTCAGTGAGATATGTGCTGGGGCAGAATTAGACACAGAAGTGGGGGGACCACAAGCCCTGGGAGTTTAAGGTGTCTTACTGCCTTTGTTTCCTCGGGTCCTAGCACATAGCAAGGTGTATAGCAGGTGCCCAGTCAATGCTTATTTGTTGAAGGAGCCAACACACTTACTGGGAGTGTTCAGTGAAGAAAGTTATATTTGAGATGGGAGGGGGGAATGGAGAGGTAGGGAAGGGATTCCCTTTTGCCCATATCTTCTACCCCTAAGCTGTGTTCTCTAGATACATGTGAAATTTGAGTTATGGCCATGGGAGTGATGGTGACCCTCCACTCTGTAAGGGTGTTTCTTGGGTAAACTCCTTTTTCCCAGGCCTTAGCCTGAGGGACTGAGTGATCCAGGGCAGAGTATGGGCTGACTCAGCCAGCTTTCAGAGAGTCTGGGAAACTGGGGTCCAGTTCTAGCTCTGTCACTAACT
Source organism: Choloepus didactylus (assembly GCF_015220235.1). Lineage (NCBI taxonomy): Eukaryota > Metazoa > Chordata > Mammalia > Pilosa > Megalonychidae > Choloepus > Choloepus didactylus. Next base: position 57,884,756 of record NC_051320.1, on the reverse strand, counting down.
TTGAGATCTTGAGCAAGCCACCTAACTTCTTTGTTAAGAGTACTTCCTGTGTGTTTTAATTTCCTTGGCTACTCAAGAAACTACCATGCAACAATGAGAATTTAATGGCTCATGGTTTTGAGGCCAGGAAGAAGTCTAAATCAAGGCACCATCAAGGCAATGCTTTCTCCCTAAAGACTGTGGTGTTCTGGGCTGGCTGCTGGTGATCCTTGGTCCTTAGCTTGTCACATGGCAAGGCTCATGGCAGTGTTTCCTGGTTTCTCCATTCTCTTCTGGGTTCCATTGATGTTTGGCTTCTGGCTGTTCCCTAAGTAGCTTTCTCCCTCTGTATCAATTTCATTCTGCTTATAAAGGACTACAGTAATAGGATTAAGACCCATCCTGGTTGAGGTGGGACATACTTTAACTGAAGAAACCTCATAAAAAGGTCCTATTATAATGGGTTCACACCCTCAGGAATGGATTGAGTAAAAGAACATGTTTTTCTGGGGTACAATACAACTCCAAACCACCACAATGTGGTGACAAATGTGAAAAATGCTTTAAAATGTATATGGCACCATATAGGGATCAGATATTTTAAAGTTAGGAAGTTTATCTTACTCTAATACAAATCTCATGTACAGGGGTTATATACTAATTACCTTTTAGGAGATGGGCATCAATTGAGGGAGCAAACTCATGATTTTGGATGATGTGTGGTGGTGAATGATTCCAGATGAATTTGGGAAGGATTCATGAAGAATCTGTATTCCTAATGAAGTCAGGTTGAGTCAAGACCTGAGGGCAAAAGGGGAGAGGGTCCTACAGAAGGTGGCTAATAATGAGGTTGCATATCTATTCATTCCACAATTTTCTGTAAAGCTCCTACTATGTATCAAACAGTGATTATGACAGACATGGTCTCTTGTCTTTTGAAACTTACTATTTAGCAGAGAAAATAGGCCATATTTACAAATAATCATACAACTAATTATTTTTAATTATTTTTAATTTTTATTGGGATTGTTCAGATACCGTACAATTATCCAAAGATCCAAGTGTACAGTCAGTTGCCCCTGGTACCCTCATACAGATGTGCATCTATCACCACATTTAATTTTTGTTCAATTTTTAGAAAATTTTCATTACTCCAGACAAGAAATAAAGTGAAAGATGTAAAAAGAAAAAAAGAAAAAAAAAAAAAAAAAGAAAAGGAAACTCAAATCCTCCCATATCCCTAACCAACCCCCCTCAATTGTTGACTCGTAGTTTGGTATAGTACATTTGTTACTGTTTATGAAAGAATGTTGAAATACTACTAACTGTAGTATATAGTTTGCAATAGGTATATATTTCTTCCCTATATGCCCTTCTATTATTAACTGCTAGTTGTATTGTCATACATTTGTTCTGGTTCATGGAAGAGTTTTCCAATATTTGTGCAGTTAATCATGGACATCGCCCGTCATAGGATTCAGTTTTATACATTCCCATCTTTTGACCTCCAGCTTTCCTTCTGGTGACATATATGACTCTGAGCTTCCCCTTTCCACCTCACTCACGCACCATTCGGCACTGTTAGTTATTCTCACATCTTGCTACTGATACCTCTGTTCATTTCCAAACATCTGAGTTCATCCTAGTTGAACATTCTGCTCATACTAAGCAACTGCTCCCCATTCTTAAGCCTCATCCTGTATCTTGGTACCTTATATTTCATGTCTATGAGTTTACATATTATAATTAGTTCTTATCAGTGAGACCCTGCAATAATTGTCCTTATGTGTCTGGCTTATTTCACTCAGTATATTGCCCTTGAGGTTTTGTCATCAACCCATTTTTTTTTTTTTAAGATGGTTTTGTTCACACACCATACATTCCATCCTAAGTAAACAATCGATGGTTCTCTGTATGGTCACATATTTATGTATTCACCACTTTCACCACTTTCTATATAAGGGCATCTACATTTCTTCCACAAGGCAGGAGGGAGAGTCAAAGAAGGTAGAGAGGCAAAAGAAAGAGGCAAAAAAATGACAGCTAGGAAGTAGCAAAAGGAAAAGTAACCTTAAATCAAAGTAGAGTAGAGAGTCAGACAACACCACCAATGTCAAGTGTCTAACATGCCTCCCCTATACCCCCCTCATCTGCATTTACCTTGGTATATCGCCTTGTTACATTAAAGAGAGCATAATACAATGATTCTATTAGTTATAGTCTCTAGTTTACATTGATTGCATCCCCCCCCAATGCCTCCCCATTTTTAACACCTTGCAAGGTTGACATTTGCTTGTTCTCCCTTGTAAAAGAACATATTTGTACATTTTATCACAATTGTTGAACACTCTATATTTCACCAAGTTACACAGTCCCATTCTTTATCTTTCCTCCTTTCTTCTGGTGTCTCACATGCTCCCAACCTTCTTCTCTCAACCATATTCATACTTATCTTTGTTCAGTGTACTTACATTGCTGTGCTACCATCTCCCAAAACTGTGTTCCAAACCACGCACTCCTGTCTTCTCCTATCACTCTGTAGTGCTCCCTTTAGTATTTCCTATAGGACAGGTGTCTTGTTCACAAAGTCTCTCATTGTCTGTTTGTTGGAAAATATTTTGAGCTCTCTCTCATATTGGAAGGACAGTTTTACTGGATATAGGATTCTTGGTTGGCAGTTTTTCTCTTTCGGTATCTTAAATGTGTCACACCACTTCCTTCTTGCCTCCATGGTTTCTGCTGAGAGATCCGCACATAGTCTTTTTAAGCTTCCTTTGTATGTGATGGATTGCTTTGTTCTTGTTGCTTTCAGGATTCTCTCTTTATCTTTGACATTTGATAATCTGATTATTAAGTGTCTTGGAGAAGGCCTATTCAGATCTATTCTGTTTGGATATGCTGTGCTTCTTGCGTCTGTAATTTTATGTCTTTCATAAGAGATGGGAAATTTTCATTGATTATTTCCTCTATTATTGCCTCTGCCCCTTTTCCCTTCTCTTCTCCTTCTGGGACACCAATGATGCTTACATTCTTGTACTTTGTTTCATCTTTAAGTTCCCAGAGATGTTGCTCATATTTTTTCATTCTTTTCTCCATCTGCTCCTTTGCATGTAGGCTTTCAGGTGTTTTGTTCTCCAGTTCCTGAGTGTTTTCTTCTGCCTCTTGAGATCTGTTGTTGTATGTTTCCATTGTGTCTTTTGTCTCTTGTGTTGTGCCTTTCATTTCCATAGATTCTACTAGTTGTTTTTTTGAACTTTCTATTTCTGTCTTATGTATGCCCAGTGTTTTCTTTACAGCCTCTATCTCTTTTGCGAAATAGTCTCTAAACTTTTTGAATTGATTTAGCATTAGTTGTTTAAATTCCTGTATCTCAGTTGAAGTGTATGTTTGTTCCTTTGACTGGGCCATAGCTTCATTTTTCTTAGTGTACGTTGTAGTTTTCTATTGTCTAGGCATCTGACCTCCTAGGCCACCCCAAACAGGTTTTCCCAGATGAGAACAGGCTCAGGTCACAGAAGGAGGAAATATTCAGTATCTGGTTTCCCTGATGGTTTTTTTTAGAGGATTGATACACCAGTGCTTTTCTGCCTGGCAGGTGCACCTGTCAGCCTGTCACCGCCTGTGTAAGAGGGTGTGGCCTGTGGCTCTCCTCCCCCAGGCTTTGGGGTCTGGTTCTGGAAAGGTGGGCAGTAGAGCTGGGCCCCTCCCTTTCCTCTTGGGAAGCTATGCCCCCTCCAGATAGGTCATCAATAAGTTCTTTGTTTCTTTGTTTCTCTGACTCTGCTGATCAAAGTGTTTTGATTTTAAAATGGCTGAGGCTGTCTTTACTGCAAAGCGCTGCTGGCTGAAAATGGCTGAGGTTTTCTCCATAGAGAGAGAAAGGGCCAGAAAAGCTCCCAGGTTCACCTGTCAGCCAGAGATAGCACCCGATCCTCTGGGCTCCCCATCCTGAGACAGATATGTCCCCTGACTCTCCCAAGGTCAGTTGTCACCAAAAGCCTCTGCTTGTTGAGGATTCGCTGTCTGTATTGAGCAGTTAACATTAAAACCCCAGTTGAAGCTGGGCTGAGAGAGTGCTGCTCTCTAGCACCGTGAGGCTTCCGTGAGGGAGGGGCTCTCGGCTCTCAGCACGGGTCTGCAGTTTTACTTACAGATTTCATGCTGCAATCTCAGACATTCCTCCTAATTCAGGTTGGTGGATGATGAGTGGGCAGTCATGTTTGTCTCCCCGCAGTTATTCCAGGTTATTTACTAGTTTTTTTGGTCATTTATGAATTGTTCCGGGGGGGGACTAACAGTCTTCCACTTCTCTCTATGCCGCCATCTTAACTCCTCCTATACAATTAATTTTTAAATTAGAGTCATTATAATAAGTGTTATAAGTGCAATGGAAGTATATTATGAGGACTTTATCTGATGTCTTTTGGGTGGGCAGGGGAGCTAAGACCTGAAGAAGCAGGAGAAGTGGCTAGCTTGAAGGGTGGTGGGAGGAGAGCAGTCAGTGCTGCAGGAACCGCATATGTGAAGCCTGAGATGAAGAGAAGATGGGAACCTTCCAGGGACTAGAAGAAGATGGGGCAGAACACCTTGAAGCTAGAGAAGAAGGTAAGGTAATGCAGACTAATGTGAATGACTTTGGACTTTGTCCTCAGAGCACTGGGTTGGGTTTGAGCAGTTTTGGCCTGGATAGGATAGATGTGATGGTTAGGTTCATGTGTCAACTTGACCAGGTGATGGTGTCCAGGTGACTGGTCAAGCAAGCACTGGCCTAACTGTTACTGCAAGGACATTTGTGGCTGGTTATTAAACAAGAAAGCTGGTTTATTAAATCATCAGTCAATTGGCTGCAGCTGTGACTGATTACATCAATGAAGGGCGTGTCTTCCACAATGAGAGAATTCAATCAGCTGGATTTAATCCAATCAGTTGAAGACTTTTAAGCGAGACAGATAGAAGACCCTCACTTCTTTGGCTGACCAGTGAAGTGTTTCCTGAGGAGTTCATCAGCACCTTCATTGGAGTTGCCAGTTTGCTGCCTGAGGAATTCATCGAACACCTTCACTGGGGTTGCCAGTTTGCTGTCTGCCCTACGGAATTTGGACTCGTGCATACCCACAGTTGTGTGAGAGATTTTATAAATCTTACATTTATAGATATCTCTTGCTGATTCTGTTTCCCTAGAGAACCCTAACTAATACAATAGGATTTGACTATGAAGATGAAGAGAAGTGGACGGATGTTACTGGAATTTAAGAGGAAGAATTGTTTGAACTGAGCGTTGATTGTATGCAAGTGAGAATGAACAGAGGGAAGTGTCAAGGTGGATTCCTGGGTTCGGAATGGAAAGAGATAGGAAACACTGAAGGAGGTACAGGTGGGGGAAGTTGAGGGCCTTGGTTTTGGATATGATAAATATGTGTTCCTGTGAGGCATTCAAGTGGAAATGTCAAGTAGACATTTGGAAATATGGGTTTGGTGCTCAGGATTGGGGTCTGGTTGGATTGTGGCATTAGGGGTTTTTAACATATGATAGATGGTAATTATAACCACTGGAGTACATGAGATTGCCTGGGAAGAAAAGAAGGAAAAAAGGGTCTGTCTTACTGGAGAAGAATTAAAATAAGAGAGGGTGGGACAAGCAGAATTGTGTATTTCACACCTGGAGCAAAACACTTCTGTCATTATTCAGACACATTCTTAATTTGGGGGCTTGTGCATTCAGTCTCCAGGGCTCTCCTGATCTGACTGAAATTTCCCTTCTCTCCTCGGAAGTAGTCTCCTGTGTAGATGACCCATGATCTTGGGCATCCTGGAAGGACGGGCCTATGGTCCCTTGAACTCTTTTAGGGGTTGTAGAGTCTTGCTTGTCATTGAATGTTCTTAACTGAAACTGAAGTCTCAGCCTGTTCAGAAATGCATTTCTTATCTGACTGTTCATAACAAAGATTTTTCCTTTGGTTGCTTTTTCCCCTTATTTTATTTGTTTGTTTTACTTGTCTGAAACAGCTAAACAATGTATATTCTCTATGCCACATTTTCTAAATTGTTACCTCTTTTGAGAATCTTGTTTGGCTTTTGATTGTACATTTAATCAAAATAGGATATTTCATTTGGCAATTAGAGCTTTTATTTAATAATTAGAAGATTATATGGGTTATTTTCTGTAGTATTAGAAAGTCACTACTGATTTAACCAAATCTTACAGTTCTGTGAATCAAGGAATTAAATTCAATTTATTTGCAAACAATATTTTGTTGTACTACAGGATGACTATAAGCTCCATGAAGGGGGATAATTTTGTCAGCTTTGTATACTGATGTATCTCAAGTATGTGGAACAAGTGGCTGGCCAATAGTAGGTGCTCAATAAATGTTTTTTAAATAATTGAATAACGTGCATCAGGAAATGAATAAAGGTATTTAAAAAGACATCCAACCTGTTTTCTCCAATCAGCAAATTCTCCCTGCTATGGCATTGGGTGCCCAGAGATGTACTGAATTTCATTGATTTTAAACTTTTTTTTTGGGTAAGAGTTGTTTGTTTCTGCTTTCAGGTCTTTGTGATTGTAGGGTTGCTAATTGCTATTAATTGATTTATTCAACTAGTATAGGTATAAATTTCATTCTAAAACTAAAACATAAAAAATATCACATTAAAAAATTAATTTAAATCTCACCTGCCAGGCTGCTGACAATTTAATCTTGGCCCCTTTCCTTATTAGGGTTGCATTAGAATTGAAAAGTTTTATCAGTAAGGTACTTGGAACACAGGGGTAGACCTCTAATCTCAAACAGTGACCTCAGGTCCAGACTTCCTAGCTGGATACACACCTTGCTGAAGTCTTGTCACCCTCAGGACCCTCACTAAGTGGTGGTCAGGTCCTGCCTCTCTTACTGTGTTTCCCAGCCCTGTCCAGCTTGTACTAGCCTTGGGGGACAACTGTTGAAACAAATAACCCACAAACCTCAGTGCTTAACATGATAAATGTTTGTTTTTCCCTCATGTGATGCTGAATGCAGATATTCCTTGTCGGATGGCTCCCCTCTAGGTGCTGACTCAGGAACTTAGGCTGTTTCCATCTTGAGACTCTGCCATTTTCCAGGGCCTCAGAGTCTTTTGCTTTCAGCTGTGTGGAAGGAGGAAAGATGAATATGGAGGATGAAGCCTTTGGATAGGCTACACATCACCTCCCTTCACTACATTTTCCAGCCTCCCTTGTACCTATATGAGACCTAGTCATATGACCTCACCTAGGTGCAAGGGAGGCTGGGAAATGTAGTCCCTTGGTGAGCAGCCACTTCCCAGCAACAATTCCATGCTGTGGATGGGGAGGATGGTTGGTCAACTATTTCTGCCAGCTGTCTCTGTCGACCCTATCTCTTTTTGCAGACATCAGTTAATTTTTGTCCATCTCACTTTGTTGTCTTCAAGCAGACATAGCTAGTATCTTCAGTGAACTCAGACTATAGGAAAACATTTCTGGAAGAAAAATATTTTACTAGCAACTTCTCTTTGTGCCATGAAAAACAAGACTTTTCCAAGATAAGTTAGCATGGCTACTGCCATGGAAAAAGGGAGAGAGATACAAAAGAGAAGAAACACAGTTAACTTCTTAATTAATTATCCTGTCCCAAACCCATTTATTCAGCAGTTATCGTGGACCAGGCATTGAAACATAGCAGTATTCAGATCAGATATGAAAAAAATTCCCCACTGGATTATTTCAGAAGTAATAGACAAGATGAAGGAAATTAACACAGTGATGGACTCGAGAGTAACGGGACTGAGGTGGGAAGGCTATTTTAGAATGAATAGCCCAGGGAAGCCTCTCTGGGGAGTAGAGGGTGACTTTTGGGCTGAGACCTCAGAGAAGAGCACACCCAGCCTTGTGGAGAGCAGAAGGAAAGACTTTCAAGGAAGAGAAAACAGCATGTGTAAAGGCCCCGAAGCAGGATATAGCTTAGCCTATGAAAGGAATAGAAGAGAGGCCAGAACAGCTTGAGCATGAAGAGTGAAATGGCACATGATATGATGTGACGCTGGAGATGCAAGTGAAGGCGAGGTCACCCGGGGTCTGGTAGGCTGTGGAAGGAGTGGGGATTTTATTCTAGGTACACTAGGCGTGGTGTCTGTCTGTTGGTGTCCAGCGTATTGATGCCTGATATACCTCTACAGTGTATGCCTGGTACATATATACATGAAGTGCCATCTGGAGTTTTCTTTTGAATCTTTTGGGCTTTGCTTCATGGTAGATCACAGAGATAGTTCTCATGGGGTTTGTGGGTGAGACATCAGAAGATAAAAGTTAATCATGTAGAACAAGAATGATGGAACCAGAGGTCTGGAAATGTAAATGCAATTCAACAGAACGGAGCAAATGTGGAGCCTGTGATGAAAAGGGCTCTGGCATTGTGATGCCAGATGGAAAGTAATCTTATTAAACTAGGAAAGATAGATGGGGCAGGAAAAACAGGCCCCAGAATAATATGAAAGGGGAAGTCTGTCTGCTAGATGTGGCTGAGTTTAGTTCAATATTCTATATGTCTGCTCCCTCTTTTATTGGGGCCTTGCCTCCTACTGCAGGATTGTGAGGTGGGTATGTTTTAATGTAACAATACCTGGAATGAGATTTTGAGCTACAAATTTCCTCTTTGGCTACAAATGCTACTGCTTAGGCTATCTAAAAGGTGTGTATTTAACTTTCTGAATTTGGTTTGCATTAATCCATAATTTAAAAAATACCAGCATTCTATGGTGTCAGGAGTTGTGATGCAGAAAGATAACTCCTGATGGCATGTTATGAGATTTTCTGCTCTGAATGTCCTTTCAAAAGAAAATTATGTCAAGGTCATTTAAAGACAGTTGTGGTATATGTGTGTTTAGGACTACATTGATTCCTTTTCACTTAAAAAGTATACAGTAGAAGCAGAGAAAAAAGCAGTAGCAGGATTAAGTGTTTGACTAATGTTTTTCCAATGATATCTTATCTGAGATTGATTTCCTGATGTGAGCTGCAGATTTAAACTCAGTTTTCATTTTAAAGTGGCTTCACATGTTTCCCTCACTTTAGGGGCTCCATAGGCCAGTGTGCTAGAAATAAACAGGGTTTGCCCACATGGGAGGGAGAACTCATGGGGCAGACCCGTTTTTCTGTATGGGTTAGTGTTGGCCAACAGTTTGGAGTTCTCTTTAGCTGAGGTGGTCTGATGGGTCAAGCCAACAGAATTTTATAATTTTAATTACTAGAATCTGAAAGTCTTCTTTCAGACTTCTGAAATCCTCCTTTAAAATACAAATAATCATGAACCAGGCTGTTTTCAGCCAATACCTCTGTTGTCAGTTAACGTTTCTGCTGGAATTAGTAGGAATGAGCCTGAGGGAAGGTTTCCAGTGACAAATGGAGAGGGGTAGAGTAAGGTGCTGAAGGGAACTATGGAAGGACAAACATCAGACCAACTGCCTCCTGCATAATTTTGGGGGTGTCCAGAGAAAGACATTTTTTCTGAAGTGTTGCATTTTGGTTAAATAATTTTTCCAATGTTTTGATTTACTATAAATTTGTGTATTCTGCACTCTGTGCAGAATTTGACTTAGGGTGCAAAGCTCATGTCACTTTCTCAGAATACAAGAAAGAATCAGGTGAAAGGTTCTATTCTGACATGCCCACCAGGTGGACACTAACGTGCGGGCATCCGCCCTGCCTCACTGCTGATTTCCCCACTCCTCCCCAACCACAAATCTCACAAAGGAAACGTTTGCACAAATTGCATTTTTAAAAAACTATATCATGATTGTAATTAAATAGCTATTTATGTAACAAATGGCTGCTTCCTGGGTATGCTCTAAACCCCACAAGGGGAAAATTCTGCCTTGTTCACATTTGTGTCCTCCGGGCCTCGCACCATGCCACTCCCAGAGGAGGGGCCCGATAAGTTTTCTGGAATTGCTGAAAGAAGCTTTAATTAACTACAAGGTGGGATTAGAAATACGAACCCTTTCTCACCTTGTGTAAAGACAACCTAATCTTCACAGCAAATGAGTATGGTCTGGGGAAACAAGAATCCAATACAGAAAACACATTTAAGGAAGGGTGTATGAGAAGGGGGTTGGCCCTCTTGAGGACAAAACTTATTTTTGGTTCAATCTCCCTGTGATGGTTCTGGAATAGGTTGTGTTGGATTTTTCTTTTCAGGCTTCTCCTGGCTCCCTGCTTTTAAAAAAATTTTAACATTTTTTGTATTAATTGGCCTATCAGGATGAGCAGACAGAGGAAAGGGAGGGTAAATAAAAATGACATTTTACTACTTGTTAGTGGCTGGGGTTAGGTCTAGGAGAGTGAAACTAATGGCTGAAAGAATCCTGGGTTATTTTTAAGGATTTATTTATTTATTCATTTTGACTTCCCATGGATAATTGACAGCTGTATATAGTTATAAGTCAGACTTCTAGGAAATTGTCAAATAAAGAAGCAAAACACTATTGGCTTGGAAATGCAGTGGTATGGAAGTGTGCTGGATTTTTTTTTTCTTTGAGGGAGGACAGTGGTGATATTTATGATATTTGTGTCTCCAATAGAGAAGCCCTAAAGCCCAAGAGGGGTTTAAAATTGGGTGTGAAGTGGGAAAGGGAAGATGCAGATGGTAATGGCAAAAAGATGAGTTCCAAAAGGGTGTGACCTTGAGGCTTCCACCCCTTGTGTCTTCCATTTTGATGACATTCTAAAGGCCTCAGTTTTGTTTATCAGCATTTCACAGAGAAAGAATAACCTCCTGAAGTTTGAAGCACGTGTTCCTTGGGAATCCCCCAGGGTGTTGAGTGGGTCCCTGGGGCTATTCGTGTCCCACCTGGCCCCGGGCACCGTGCCTCTGCTCCCTCTCCTCCCGGAGGTGATATGCAAGCTGCAGAAGGGTTTCAGCTTCATCCAGAGTTGGTGCCTGTGGAGGGGGGAGGGGGTGAGGGTGGGGTGTGTGTGGGGGTTGGGGTGGAAATACATGGACTGATAGGAAAAAAAGCCTCACTGATTCATATCAGGACAAAGTAATGTGACTTTTCAGATTAGCAGATTGAAATCTTGCAGCCGCTAGGCATTTTCTATTTTGGGGCTGGAGAGCTTCTCTCCAACTGTTTCTTTCTTATTTCTCCACTCCCCCGCCAAGCCTCAAAAACCCCTTCCGCATTTTAGCTTTTTAGTTTTTCCCCGGTGCTGTGGAGTCTGTTCTGTCCATTACTTGAGGCTTCTTGATAGTTTGCCGGGGTGAGAAGAATTGTTGAACCTGACATTTTATTGTAGGCCAGATCCTACTGAAGAAATCTCGAGAGAAGCAGAACTGAGTCCTCTGTAAATACTGGTTGAATGAGTGAGTGGATGAGTGAATGAGGAAACACAGAGAGAAGAGGAAAGCACCATAGAATAAAGCATAGGATTCTATTAAGGGAGTTTTTCAGCATCGAGCCCAATCTGGGAAGGAGCTCCTCACTGATACCACTTAATTTTGGCACTGGTTCAAACATCATATGACAGAGTTTGCATTCCTGTGTGGTATGAAATTTTTGTGCCTTCTATATCATCAAGATACTAGTAACTCAGTTTAATTGCTACAGTTAATGGTTAGTTGCTAAGACTAATATTAGTTTTCGTTTGTTTGTTAATGCTTTTTTTTCTGTACCGCTGCTGGTTTGAGCAGCTGTGTTGGTGGCTGGCCATTTACTGGGATGGGACAACTGAGAGAGATGGAAAGCAAAATTGTTGAATTGCATCTCAGGCTCTCTCTAGTATTTCAAAGAAGGGATAAAGAAATAAGTATTTAGAATTGCTTTTAATTTTGATATTTTCTTTTTAGGGAACATTAAAACTTCAAAAACTCTTTCCCTATATTTTCTTTTCCCCTTTTTTTTCCTTTTATTTCCTTTTTAAGGGCCAACTTTGCTAATTTTGCTAAGTTATAATATCCTAAAATTAATCTTTTAATAAGTATTAAAGATAGTATCTTAAGTATCTATCTATTAACTTCTATTAGGTACTTTTTATTTATTTCTTTTGTTAGTTGGTTAGTTTACATCAATGATAGTAAATGAGTTTGAAATTTCTGCTTCAACTGTCATTTTCAGTCACAATTTGAGAAAAGCCTTTCCTTCTCAAAATCATCATCATTATCGTTGTCATCATAATAATCATGAAAGAATATATATATCCTCTTCCTTTGGAGTATTTTTAGATGTAAAATTGAAAATAATAAGTATTCTCGTATCATTAAAAAATAAGTTATTCCAACAGTAACTTAAGCTTTGGCTTAAAGTGTTATTACATTTCGTTAAATGCCTCTCAGAAGTCTTCTTTAATACCTGTAGTTAATGGATATAAGACTGGATAGGCACATGAGGTATCTGAGAAACAATATATTTGAACTATATATTTATGTATTGTTTCAAAATTCCTTTTGTAGCAGTTACTAGAAGGGGATAGTAATGAATTGTGTCCTGTTATGAGCATTAAGTTAATACAATACATTCTTAGAACCGTGCCTGACACATAGTAATTGCTATATATCAGTGTTTACCATCATTATCATTGTTATTACTGTTATGATTTTTATTAAGTTCCAGAAGGACCTCTGTATATCCTGGCGTTACGCTAATAATTGATTCAGTCATTCAACACAATGAACAGGTTCACTGAGCAGGTACTACATGTAGGCACTGTGCTTGACCCTGAGGTTTTGGAGGTGAATGAAATTCAGTCCTGATGCCCATCCTGCTGTCTGTGGAATGCTATTCATTTTTGAGCTGCATCAATTGTAGAAGTAGAAAGGGCTCAACAAATGTCTCAGGAATGGAGCGAACAATGTTCACACATTGAATGAAAGTAAAATGATTCAGCAGGTATTACATGTGCCTGGAAGACTTTAGCACATTTGTACCACGGAGGTGTGGGCAGCCATCCATTAGCTCTAACTCAGTACTCCCTGCCACACTGGCACCCATTTGAGGGGTCTGGGGAGGAGTTAGAGAAGCCTAAACCTGCCTCCCATTGCATTAAGTGACTCTTGTCCCGAGCCCTGGCAATGCAGCTGAGTGACCTTTGTTGATGCTCTCTCCTCTCAGTGGGGAGCTTTCTGGAGCTCTTGGGGCCATTGTATAGAAGAGGAAGGGTTAACTCCAGGGTTGCAGCAGCTGAATATAAAGCATAAACAGCAGTTGGGGATGAGATCACTTCTGTTTTGGGAACTTAAAGGCAAACACAGTTGCATTTGTTCATGTAATCGTTGCTGTGTTTGAGATTGTTTATGTTTAGAAATTCATGTTGAAATATTTATCAGTTGGGGTACAGAAACAACTCGGGCTACTTGAGCCAAAAAGGAATTCATTGTAAGGCCATGGGGTGGCTCCTGGACTTGAAGGAAAAGCATGAATTGCCCATGGACCAGGTCTCATAAAGGAAGTTGGGCAGCTCTGGGGTCCTAAATATTGGCTAGGTAAGAGATAGTCTTTTCAGGACTCTACTTCAATCTTTTCTGATCCTGGCAGTCTTCCCTTTGAGATTCAAATTCCTAGAAGAAAGAGTGGGCAGGGTCATTCTGCCTATCCCCTTACAGAGGGCCCAACAAGACTACAGCAGGGGTAATTCCCCACAAAAAATCAGGGTGGATTCTGGAAAGGCAAAAACCAACATATGCCCATCATGGGCTATAAAATGATGTTTTATTTCTCAGGACTCCTTCTTCCTAATATTTCTGGCCTTTTCAGTTTTAGTTAGTCTTTTTTTTTTTAAAAATTCAGTTTTATTGGGATATATTCACATACCATACAATCATTCATGGTATACAATCAGCTGTTCACAGTACCATCATATAGTTGTGCATTCATCACTGCAATCAACTTTTGAACATTTTCCTTACACCAAAAAGAATAAAAATAAGAATAAAAAGAAAAGTAAAAAAGAACACCCAAATCATTCCATCCCCCCCACCCCACCCTATTTTTCATTTAGTTTTTGTCCATGTTTTTCTACTCATCCATCCATACACTGGATAAAGGGAGTGTGAGCCACAAGGTTTTCACAGTCACACCATCACACCATGTAAGCTACATACTTATACAATCATAGATAGTCTTTTAAGAATACAATTGAATTTTCAGAGCATGGTTTGTGGTAGTAGTGGAAAAGTTAGTTACTGTGACTACAAGAAACCAGGAGAATAACTTGGAGGCAAGAGATGAAGCTGTAGATCTGGAACATGGGGCTGCACTCAGAGTGTCTTCACTAATATACTATGGATAGAAAGCTCTAGACTGGAAAGGATGGTGTACCTCAGTGTTTCTCAAACTGAGGTCCATATTTTCCCAGGGGCTCACATTCCTGGGGGATTGTCAATGGGAACTTAAAGATAGTGAAGTTTAATTCAAATAATGGTCTTTAAAAGTATGCACCTTTATATACTTATTCTGGGTCATCTGGATGATACTTAATATCATAAACATTGATCCCTGTCTTCATTTATTTTGGTGCATTTGGGTTTACTGAAGTGTTGGTATTGAGTAGAAATTCTTTAACACCATGGTCTAATGAGAAAAAAATAGAAGATGGTTTAAAATGAAAATAATGCATTTGCTTCAAGTGCTGGCCAAATGATATTACAGTGTGCTGTTCTTTTTTTTAAATTAAATTCAGTTTTATTGAGATATATTCACATACCATACAATCATCCATGGTGTACAATCAACTGTTCATAGTACCAGTATATAGTTATACATTTATCACCCCAATCTATTTTTTTTTAAATACACATATATAAACTTTTAATAATATTTGTAGTAAGATTCACTGGCACAATGCATCAAAACCCAGAAGATATTATCTTGGGTAGGAATAGGATGGGAAGGATGGCAGTGAAATTTGAGATAATTTTTTTTTTAAACAAATTGTTGATTTGGTATATATATTTTTTTAATTTTTAATTTTTTAAAATTCATTTTATTGAGATATATTCACATACCGTACAATCATCCATGGTGTACAATCAACTGTTCACAGTACCATTATATAGTTATGCATTTATCACCCCAATCTATTTTTGAACATTTTCCTTACACCAGAAAGAATTAGAATAAGAATTAAAAATAAAAGTTAAAAAGAACACCCAAATCATCCCCCCATCCCATCCTATTTTTCATTTAGTTTTTGTCCCCACTTTTCTACTCATCCATCCATACACTGGATGAAGGGAGTGAGATCCACAAGGTTTTCACAATCACATGTCACCCCTTGTAAGTTACATTGTTATACAATCATCTTCAAGAGTCAAGGCTACTGAGTTGGAGTTTGATAGTTCCAGGTATTTCCTTCTAGCTATTCCAATACATTAAAACCTAAAAAGGGTTATATATAGTGCATAAAAATGTCCACCAGAGTGACTTCTCAACTCCATTTGAAATCTTTCAGCCAGTGAAACTTTATTTCATTTCATTTCACATCCCCCTTTGGTCAAGAAGATTGTTCATCTTTTAAAATGCAATTTTATTGAGATATGTTCACATACCATACAGTCATCCAAAGTGTACAGTCAGTTGTTCACAGTATCGTCATAGTTTTGTGTTCATCACCACAATTAGTTTTTTGAACATTTTCATTACTCAAAGAAATAAAAATGAAAATAAGAATAACAATAAAAATAAAAGTACAAAAGAACACCCAAAGCATCTCATACTCCTTTTCCCCCCTATTAGTCATTTACTTTTTGTCCCCCTTTTTTCTACTCATCTGTCCATACACTGGATAAAGGGAGTGTGAGCCACAATGTTTTCACCATCACACAGTCATACCGTATAAGCTATATAGTTATATGATCATCTTCAAGAATCAAGGTTACTGGGTTGCAGTTCAGCAGTTTCAGGCATTTCCTTCTAGCTATTCTAATACACTAATAACATACAGGGATATCTATAAAATGCATAAGAATAACCAACAGAATGACCTCTCAACTCCATTTGAAATCTCTCAGCCACTGAAACTTTATTTTGTTTCATTACTCTTCCCCCTTTATTCAAGTCCAGGCTCATTTCCGGGAGTCATGTCCCACATTGCCAGGGAGATTACACCTCTGGGAATCATGTCCCATGCAGGGGGGAGGGCAGTGAGTTTACCTGCAGTATTGGCTTAGAGAGAGAGGCCATGTCTGAGCAACAAAAGAGGTTCTCTGGGAGTGACTCTTAGGCACAATTGTAAGTAGACTTAGCCTCTCCTTTGCAGTAACAAGCCTCATAAAGGCAAGCCCCAAGATCGAGGGCTTGGCCTACTGCAATGGTAGTCCCCAATGCTTGCGAGAATACCAGGAATTCCCCAGGTGGGAAAGTTTAATATTTCCAATTTTTCCCTAGTCCCTCGATGGGGCTTTGCAAATATGTTATTGTTCTCTGCCTAAATACTCTGGGATATGTTGGGGCTTCATGCTCACCTGTACAAACCAAACAGATCTCACCCCCATTCAGGGTTCCATGTAATTATAGTGTTTGAATAAACTGACCATACAAGTTAAATTTTATAGCATGCTACAGAAAATATAGATTTTGCACCAAATAAACATGTCTTCCTTTGGTCTCACATAGAAGTCAAAGTTTTAAAACACAGTCAATATCATCCTTTTCCCTTTAGTCTGGTTTACTTTAGTCCTAACCAAGTCCATTTTGTTCATATCTCTAGTTAAAATATGTTCTCCTTTTCAGCCTCTTTAACATTTGCTGTATGGGGTAATGTTGACATTCATAGCTGCTGAGTCTCTGGCTGTGAGTCTCAGGTGTCACACTGATCCCCAGAGTCTAGGGACTGACCAGGTTATTCACAAAGAGCTCATCATCTCAGAATTTAGAAATAACCATTGCAACTCATGAATAGATGTGACTGCTATAAGAGCTTACAATCTAGGAACTTTACCATAAGCCTTCCCCTGCTAACCTGTGCTCTCAGATTCAATTTTCAGAGTTTTCACATTATACGTAGTCCATATTAGTGAGGCATTATAATGTTTATCTTTTCAATTCTGTCCTCAAGGTCCATTCACCTATTTGCATACCTCACAACTTCATTTCCTCTTGCCGCTGCTCAGTATTCCATTGAGTGTATACACCACAGTTCATCATTCTGTTTATTGGTCAATGTACCCTTAGGTCACCTCCATCCATTGTGAATTGTGAATACTGCCACCATAGACACCATTGTGCAATGTCCATTCGAGTCCCTCCTCTCAGTTCTCCCAAGTATATACCCAATAATGGGGTTGCAGGACCATATGGCAACCCCATAGTTAGCCTCCTTCCACCACATTGCCCTCCAGATGGGCTGCACCATTCTACTTCCCTACCAACAGTGAATGGGTACATCCCTTTCTCCACATTTTCTCCAGCACTTGTATCCTCTGTTTATTTTTTAAACAGTTTTATTCACATAGCATACAATCCATTCTAAGTAAACAATCAGTGATTCCCAGTACAGTCACATATTTATGCATTCACCTCCACAACCTATAGGAGGACAGTTCCATTTCCTCCCAAAAGAAAGAGTAAAAGGAGGAAAAAAATGAAGAATAAAAATATAAAAGATAGAAGAAAAATAAAAATAAATTAAAATACAATGAAAAGGTCAGACAATACCACCACTACCAAGAATCCCATATCACTCCCTTATAACCCCCTCTTATAGACATTGAACTTTGGTATATTGCCTTTGTTACAATTAATGGAATCATCTTACAATGTTACCATTAACTATAGACTCTAGTTTGCATTGATTGTATTTTTGTCCTTTGTACCATCCAGTTTTCAACACCTTGCGATGTTGACATTCGTTTGCTCTCCCTCTTTTAAAAACATTCTTATATTTGTACATTAATCACCATCATTGACCCCTCTAGGTTTCACTAAATTATACAATCCCAGTTTTTATCTTCTATCTTTCCTTCTGGTGTCATGCATGTCCCTAGCCTTCCTCTTTCAACCATACATTCATCTTTGCTACCATCACACAGTATTATGCTATCCATTTCTGGATCTATACAACAAATCCTGTTTACCTTTATGTACTCCTTCAGTACCAAATGCCCAATTTCTAACTCTTTCTATCTCCTGATAACCTGTGTTCTCAACTTTAACTCAAATTTTGTTCATCAATGTTAGTTCATATTAGTGAGTCTATTGTTTCTGGCTAATTTCACTCAATGTAATGTCTACTGTCTACCATCTTGACTTTCAGAATTTATGTCATGTTTTATTTATTTAATTTTATTTATTTATTTAATTTTATTTTATTTTTCCCCCCTCTCTCTTTACTCTCACTGATAGTCTTCATTTCTATTCTCTTCTCCAAACCTCTCTCTCCTGTCTTTTCCTATCTTCCTGTAATGATCCCTTTTACTATTTCTTATAGAGCAAGTCTCTTGTTCACAAACTTTTTCAGTGTTTGTCTGAAAATATTTTAAACTCTCCATCATTTTTGAAGGACAGTTTTGCCAGAAATAGAATTCTTGGTTGGCGGTTTTTCTCTTTCAGTATCTTAAATATATCATGCCACTGCCTTCTTGCCTCCATGGTTTCTACTGAGAAATCTACATTGTCTTATCGAGCTTCCTTTGTATGTGATGGATCACTTTTCTCTTGCTGCTTTCAGAATTCTCTCTTTGTTTTTGACATTTGATAACCTTATTATTAAGTGTCTTGGCATAGGTCTATTTGGATCTATTCTGTTTGGGGTATGCTGTGCTTCTTGGATCTGCAATTTTATGTCTTTCATAAAGATGGGGAATTTTCAGTGATTATTTCCTCTATTATTGTTTCTGCCCCTTTTTCTTTCTGTTCTCCTTCTGGGACACATATTCATGCATTTCATGTTGTAATTAATTCCCTGAGACCCTGCTCATATTTTTCCATTCTTTTCCCTATCTGTGCTTTTTTGTGTAGATTTTCAGATGTCCTGTTCTCATGTTCCTGAATCCTTTCTTCTGCCTCTTCAAATCTGCTGTTGTATGTCTCCATTGTGCTTTTCATCTCTTCTCCTGTGCCTTTCATTCCCTTAAGTCCTGCCAATTGTTTTTTCAAACTTTTGAGTTCTTCCTTATGTTCACCTAATGTCTTCTTTATGTCCTTCATCTCTTTTCCCACATCTTCCTTCAACTCATTAATTTGATTTTTGAATTGATTTAGTATATTTGTTTGAAGATCTTTAATTAGTTGCTTCAACACCTGTATCTCATTTGAAGTGTAAGTTTGTTCCTTTGACTGGGATGTATCTTCATTTTTTTCTAGTGTGATTTGTAATTTTTGTTGTTTAGGTATCTGGTTTCCTTGATTACCCCAATCAGATTTTCTGAGACCAGACGGGCCCAAGTCTGAGAAGAGGGTGTAATCAGTATCAAGTTTCCCTGAGGATGAGACCCAGCAGGTTGTCAGACTTTCCTATGAGGCCTCTAGACTCTGTGCTTTTCCTATCCTGCCCAGCAGGCAACATTTGTCAGCCTGCAGCTCCCTATTGGTGTAAAGAGGCATGGTTTCTTTAATTCTCAGTGGACCTTGTCCTGGCTAGGGGCCAAGGCTGTCAGAAGCCAAGCTTAAGCTGTTTTTTTTACCCCTGGCCCTGGGGTCTGAGTTCTCTGAGGGAGGGTAGCCACTTGAGCTGGGCCCTGCCTCCCCCTTTTCTTAGGGAAGGTAAGCCCTTTAGGGAGTTATCGCCTACATTTGACTTCTACCTTTGTCCCTCTAACTATCTTAACTCCATCCTTGCCTGGGTCAGCACTGACAATTGAAAATGCCTGAGGGTTTCTCTAATGAGCTACTTAGAATGAGAGGAAAAAAAAAGGAAAAAAGAAAGAAATCCCCTTTTCAGAGCCAGTCCCCAGCCCCCCAGTTACCAGTCAAGAACCAGAGTCAGTGCCTGGTTCTATGTGCCCCTTTTCTTGGCCCACAGCCCTTTTTCAGTATTCTGAGCTCAACTGACTCCCAAAGTCTCAGTTTTTATTTATTTATGTATATTTTCCACCTTCTCTCTGTGGGGGAAAACCCTGGGTTCCTTTCCTGCTTGCTCTTGGTTTATCCGTGCTTATAGCTTGTATTCAGTAGTCTAAATTCATTAACAAAAACTGCAGTTGGAGCTTGGTTGAGCTACCTTCCCTTCCTCCTAGTAGACTGCTTCTTTTTCCCACAGGGAAGTGTTTCAGCTCAGCCTGCCATGCCAGTGTGGAGGGGCACTGGCTCTGCAGTTTGGGAAGCTTTACTTACAGTTCTTATGCTGCAATCTCAGCTGCTCTACCCATTCTAGACTGGTGTACAATATGTGTCCAGTCACAGATGTCCCCCAAAAGTAGTTGTTCTAGATTATTTACTTGTTCTAGCTATATGCTGTTGTTCCAGAGGACTAACTAAATTTCACACCTCCCTATGCTGCCATCTTGCCCCTCTTCCTTCCAGTGTCCTGTTTTTAGAAGGGAGAAATATTTTGGAAATGGGGCCTTCTTATGGTATGTAGCCACACAGGCATGATGAATGCCAGAGAATTTGTGCCATAGTTGTCAGCATCATATTCAAATAGAAAGCAGCAATTTACTTTCAGCAAAACAATATAATCCTTTACATGATGGTAATGTTATTTTAAGTTTTATTGGCTTTGCAGTTTTGTTTGATTTAACTTATACGTTTGTTTTTAAAGTGGTATGAGACCTACAAGTACAAGACATACACACACACACATGCACACACACACACACACACATATATATATACAAGTACATGATATATATATATATATGTCATTTTTAAATTTCTACATATTTAAGTGAATTATAATAAAAATACCTTGGTCAACCCTGGAGTCCTTGAGGATTTTTTTTTTCCTTTAAAAGGAAAGTACCTTAACCAGGTTTTGGAAATGCTGGTCTGTGGGTGATACTCCCTTTCTCCCCACCCCCACCTTCCTGAGAGTAGTCCTCTTCCCCACCTCATGGATGATGGGCTTGGCTATAAGACTGGTTTTGGCCAGTGGAATGTTAGTAGAGCTTCCTGCAGTCCTCCCATTTTCTGGGAGAAGATTATGCTTCAGGTGCTATTGATCCAAAGAGGATGATAGACATGTGGAGCAAACCTGAACACAGTTGAGCCCAACCTAGATTGACTAAAACCAGCCAATCAAGAGATTTATAAGCAAGAAATAAGTGTTTATTGTTAGATGCCATTAAGATTCCATTGTTGCTTGCTACACAGCATTATTGTGGCAATAGCTAGCTGATACGGTCTAGCACATTGATTAGTTAGCTACACACTGGGGTGTGTAACCAAGGGTTTTTCTGAGCATTTACTAGGTGCCAGACATTGTTTAGGTGCTGGGGCTATAGCAAGGAACAAAACAGACCAATTTCAGCCCCCAGGGAGCTTATTTTCTAGTGGATGTTCAGTAGTTTTTGCTAAACTGTTCATATATCTGATAAATTATTTGCTTTTCCTCTTTTTCAAAGAGGCAGGCTAACTCTGCTCTGCTATTTTTGGAAAATGCCAGGTGTCTAGATAGATGTGATCTTGTCTACGTATGAATTTTATATTGAACAAAAGAGTAGGGGAATAACTTGGCTACTTGACGTTTTCACCGTTACCATCCAAAGTGCCTTCGTTAAGGCATTTACTTCTCTAGACTGATGTCTAGAAAAGAATATAAAAATAGATGAAAAAATAAGACCATCACTTTGTCTACCAATTTTGCTCTTGGTTGATTTTGCTTTATGCAAAGTTTTGACTGGGTTCCATAACTAAAAATAATCTCCCTGTGTACGTGAAATTTCACCAGGGTAAACGGCTGTGTGTGCATTTATATTTATGCATGTCTGAAAATTCTGCAGACTACAGAGGACTGTGGCGGCTGGTCTGGAATGAAAACACAGTCCTGGGAAGAGAATTTGAATGTAATGTTGAATACATTTAAAAATACTATTCAAATGATTGAAAAGTTCAGTTTTATGAACTTAGGACTGTTGGGAATCAACAGCAAAAATTCGCAATTCTTGTTTTGTGGAGAGCAGGGCTGAAAGGCAGCTGTATATATTCAGTTCTCAGAAGCCTTAAAGCTGCCACGGCCCATTTCAGATTTAACTCGAAGTACGACTTGATGTGCAGGCTAGTGCTGGGTAGATAATAACAAATAGCATGCAGTTTGAAAAATAATTTATTGTACTTTGGAATGCAATGAAATTTGATTTTTTTTTTCTTTGATGGCCAGCTCCCTTATGTCTAGCCCCCAAACGTTAATGCTCTGGGGCTGGTGTGGTAATACCATTGACATAGTCATGAAGCACCTGGATGCACCAGAGCCCAGAAAAGATCCTTGTCTATCTACACTGAGGATTAATTATATTTGCAAATAGGAGCATACAGTTCTCAGAGAAAATCTGGTACTTCCCTCTCTGCCCATTCTGCAGATAGTCATTATCTGTCTACTCTCCATAATCTTTTGGAGAATGGTTCTTGTTCTTTCTCAAAACTCTGCTTTATCTCATTGAGTTTCCCTTTTGGGGATGTGAGAAGGGTAGCAATTGTGATATTTAGTATATGCGTAACAATGATAACTTTCAAAGTATGATTTAACAAGTAGTTAGCAAATTTCAAAGAATGCTATGGGTTACAGTTCCAGTTTCAGTAGTTATTTCCTTATTGTGAAATATAAGATATACAGAGAAAGGTGATAACTTTCAAAGTACAATGTAACGAGTAACATTCTTTGGAATTTGCTCTATAGTTAGGGCCATCTTTGAGTCTGAAAGAACATGGTCAAACTAATAGTGAAAAATGATGAAAAGTGGATACTGTTACTTTATTTCCAGATGGAAATAGTACAGCCAAGCCATTTGGAATTGGGAGGGAATTTTTAGGTAATTTTGGAAAGCAATCACCCATGTGGAAACAATGTTTTGTTTCTAGGTAAATAAGTTAATGGCTTCTTTCTGATTAAGTTAAGCCTAAAGCAGAGATGACCAATTTTTAATATGATCTCCTTAGCTCTGCTTTCAAGGCTATTGGAGTTCCTGTGTTGGTTTGGCAGCCCCGTGCTTCCCAGGGCCCACATGCTGGGGCCTGTCTGTTTTAATTATCAGGCTCTGGGTTTCAGTCAAGAGACAGGTACTGTAATAGTCAGTGAGA
Source organism: Choloepus didactylus (assembly GCF_015220235.1). Taxonomy (NCBI): domain Eukaryota; kingdom Metazoa; phylum Chordata; class Mammalia; order Pilosa; family Megalonychidae; genus Choloepus; species Choloepus didactylus. The sequence continues at coordinate 57,861,617 of NC_051320.1, read as the reverse complement.
AAGGAAAGGGCTGGGGAAACTATGAGGCTGAATGGAGAGTCTGGTTCCATTAGAAAGACTAACATGTTCTTGGGGAGGGGGAAAAGGGAATCATTTATTTGTTTAATCCCCCCTTCCTCAAAAATCTGGAGCAAGTGGCGCTGGTCAGTGTCTAGACCCAGATTTAAGCTCTCCTTAGGATGATTGTCTAGAGGAGCCAGGAGTGGTTCTCTGTCAGAACCTGACGCCTGGGGTGAGCCGTGCCTTTGAGCATTCATTCGCAGTGACCAGAGATGCTAGAGATGACCAGCATCTTTAGCATCTCTGGGAATTTGTTAAAAATACAACTTCTCAGCCTCCCTCCAGACCTGCTGGATCAGACACTCTGGTGGGGGTTCCCAGCAATTATTTTAAAAAGCCCTCCAGGCCATTCTGATGCATTGGAAGTTAGAAGACCTTAGCTCTATAGAGAGCTAAAAGGCACCAAAGACCCCAAGTGTGTCACCTAGGACCAGGGTGGGGGTGGGGTGTACAGGGGTGGGTTGGGGGAGTCCAGGACTCATCATGGAAAAGAGGATTTTCTCCTCTGAACCCAGTAGCTAACAAATTTAGCAGGATGGTAATTTTTTAGGAGATCTTTAAGTACTCTTTCATTTTTCTTTCCTAAATGTTATAGTATCAAAGCAGTCATTCATGGCATATAGTGAATTGAGAAAAATGAGTGCTTGGATCATATTTTAATAGTTCACTAATATTTCTACATTTTTGCAGCCTGATTTCTTTCATGTTTTCCCTGACTTCTTTTAGAACTCAAGCCTATGACTTAGGTTTTTATTTTTTCTTTTTTAACACTCATTCATTCATTCAGTCATTCAAATACCATGGAGTACCTGCTATGTGCTAGATCCCGTGCTTACATGAAAAGATGTGGTTTGTGTCTTCAAGGATAGATAGTGTGGGGGAGATGGAGTCCTGTTTATAACAATAACCACAATATACCCAATTGAGGTGAAAGATTTGTGAGTAAAGAGGGTGCTGTGACTCACAGAGCCTGGCAGGAGGGTGACCCTCAGGAAGCCTTTTTGGAGAAGATGATATTTGAGAACAGACATAAGGGAATCAAGCACTTACCAGTCAAGGTAGAGAAAAATGTTCTAGGTAGAGGGAATATATATGGACCATATTTGCTGTAAGAAATTACCACAAACTTTGTGGCTTAAACAATACAAATTTATTTATTATTCTGTGGATCAGAAATCTGACATAGATCTCACTGGGCTAAAATCAAGGTGTAGGCAGAGTGCATTTCCTTCTGGAGGCTGAAGGGAGAATCCATCTCTGGACCTTTTTCAGATACTAGAGGCTGCCATCATTCCTTGGCTCATGGCCCCTTCCCCCATCTTCAAAACCAACAATGCTGGATGGTGTCCTTCTCACACTGCCATTTGTTTCTCTGCAGCCAGCAAGGTTCTCTTCTTTTCTAGACTCATGTGACTAAATTTGCCCACCTGAACATCCAGGATAATCTCCGCTGTCTCAAGGTCCTTCTCCTTAATTACACCTTCAAAGTCCCTTTTGCCATGTATGGTACATATTCACAGGTACTGAGAATGAGGGTGTGGACATCTTTGCAGGCCATTATTCTCACTCCCACAGGGACAGCATGGATGCATTAGAGACAAAACTTGTTTTAGATAGAGTAAGAAAACCCAGGATAGCTGTGTCATGGTCAGGAGTGAGGAACAGAGTATAGTGGAGAAATGGAACATTGTGCAAGGCAAAATGGAACAGAGATGCTCTGAAGAGGCCAAGTTTTAACAATTTTAGTGGCTGAGTTCATTCAGTAGACTGGCTGGTTTAGAAAATTAAATCCTCTCTTTGCAGGGAAAAAATGGAGGATGGCTATAGGGACAGGTGTAGGGAGGTGGAGAAATTCCATTTCTCCTTTTTCCAGTTTTTCTCACTTTATCTCTCTCACACACTGATTCAATATTTTATTAGGTAAGCCACTGTGAGTCACAGGAGTTTTGGTACAATAGAGTTGCTCTTCAATAAAAGCTAGTCATTAAATGTCTATGTAAAAAACTTTATATTTATGTTACCAAAGGGTTACATCCAACATGGATATAATATCTCTCTGTGGTGACATAGCAGTAGTGCTGCTCACCTTCCTTTATAAACACATTGTTTGAAATGTGTCCTCATTGTTTAGCTGCTTGCCCAGTTAAAGGTGGCATATCGTAAAAGGAGACTTTGCTGGCTATTTTAAAGTCCCTAACATTTAGGTCCCTCAGCTAAGAAATCATCTGGAACATCTAATGTGCTGTAGAGAGCTTTTTCACATGGACAACTGCCAATATCTATTGAATACTGTGCTGGTTTGCATATATTATCCCTCAGAAAAAGCCATATTCTTTAATGCAATCTTGTGGGGGCAGACATATTAATGTTGATTAGGTTGGAACCTATTGGTTCAGTGTTTCCATGGAGATGTGACCCACCCAACTGAAGGTGATGACTCTGATTAGATAATTTCCATGGAGGTGTGGCCCCGCCCATTCAGCATGGGCCTTGATTAGTTCACTGGAGCCATATAAAAGCTCAGACAGAAGGAGCTCACAGCTAGCTGCAGCTGAGAGTTACACTTTGAAGATGGCCATTGGAAGCTGTCACTGACATTTTGGAGAACACCATTTTGAAACACAACCTGGGAGCAAGCAGATGCCAGCCACGTACCTTCCCAGCTAACAGAGGTTTTCCAGATGCTAATGGCCTTTCTCCAGTGAAGGTACCCTTTGTTGATGCCTTACCTTGGACACTTTATGGCCTTAAGACTGTAACTTTGTAACCAAATAAACCCCCTTTATAAAAGCCTATCCGTTTCTGGTATTTTGCATTCCAGCAGCATTAACAAACCGGAACAAATACCTGTCATGAGCAATAATGGACTTTAAGTTGGCTATATCCCACACCCTCATCCAATCCAATCTCCATCAAATGTTTTATTGCATTAAAGTCTCAGATTTTAAGAGCTTGGTGTTCAATTGCTCCATGCTGCAAAACTACTCTGAATGTAAGTAGGTTACTATTATTATCATTAAAAATATTTTTCCTTATTACTTCACCAGTGGAAAGAGTTGAGAGAGGAAGAAAGAATGTGAATATTAGATGGGTCTGATAGATAAATGTACAATGTATAGAATCAAAAGAAGTAATGTTAATTAAAGTTGGGAAGAGTAGTAGGTGGTAGTTAGGGAGAACTTATGGCGCTGAAGGCATGCAGACTCAAAGACAGACTAGAAGGCACTAGCACTTGAAGAAAAGTAGAAATATAAAATGAAGCAGAGTTGTTCTAGTAGGGTCCAGAGTGTGAAACTTTTAGCAATATGTGTTTCTAATAGGAAAAGCAGACACATACTCTCTCTCTCTCTATTTATTCATTATTTATTTTATTTATTTATCTATTGTCAAACTTCCTTACCCAGAGACAATTTCTATTAAACACCTAGTTGTGTATTCTTGCAGACCTTCTTTAGTGTACTTACAGACACTGAGGTCATAAATTGGGGGATTTTATAAATAATACTTTTCTTTCTTACCTGAGAGTAGAACTAATTTAAAAAGAGACAATCAGGAGCAAGGCAGATGGAAATTATATGTATAATCAGCTTTTTTTTGCTGGTAAAAACTAGACTGGAGAATGTGGCTTTAGACATGAAACTAAGTGGGTATGTTGATACCTTCCCCCGAATCAGTCACAGGCAGTGCTAGACATTGGAACATTTCCACTTCAAGGACATTGCAAAGGGGACTGAAGAATGCATTCCCTGTGTGGACAGGTGGTCCCTGGAGGTGAGACAGGCAGGGCAGGCTTGGCACCCTCTCCTCAGCTACCAGTCTGACAATCCTGCTCCTTTTAGCAACAAATCACCCATATTGCTCCTGTCCCAGGGCAGCCCCCATTTTGCCTCATGCCACCCATGAATGTGGCTTTAGCACTTCTCTGCATTCTGTCCACAGTATCCACTTAGATTTTACTGAGGATTTCATGATGGAGTTTAGGAAGGAGGGAGTTATATCACATACCCTATAGGTTTGTTCCACTTAAAAAAATCCCTGTTAGACATTTCACCCAAGTCTCTGATTTTAGCTTATGAACAATTGGATCTCTTTCCTTCCGTTCTCTTTCCCTCCCTCTCTTTCCAGATCACCCCCATCTCTCAATCTTTCTCTTTTTCCTATGCAAATGAATTTGCTCAATCCAACCTCCTTTGAACTTGATAACTCCTACCCTTCACCTTGTTCAAGCAAACAAGAGACCCTCTCTGTGTCCTACTACCTTCTTTGAAGGAAATAGGGATTTATAAATAAATTTTATAAATATATATTGATTGTGGAATAGTGAAAATTTTAAGGGGAAAATATTATAAAACTAAAGCTCCTGAAGCTTCATTTTCCCATTTCATCTTGTTGTGGCTTAGATAAAATTAGCAAACTAACCACAAAATTATACAAACTGTAGATTTGCAGAACACTACAGGGTTTCATGTTTTGTTTCATCTTAAAAAAAAAAATGTCTTTGGAGTGGTCTTCACTAAGATGGCAGATGGTCATGGAAATCTAGACTGGCTCAAATACAGCCCAGGCTATGCCTCATGTTCTCAGACAATCATTATTTGTTTCTTATCATATGTGTAATCAGGAGGGATGACTTGTATATAATAAGTTTGGAGAAGAAATTGATAAAGCAGAGCTGACATGTAGTACCAGGCAAACTTAATTAGGCTTTTCCACATGTCAGTGTTTTGAGCCATGTTTTTCCTTCCTTTTTGAGGCTGGGGAGACTCCTATGACCTCCTGAGATTCAAAGTTAGAGCTCTTCTGTGCGGTTCTCCCACTTGTCCTATTCACAGCAGGTTACCATTCACTCATTTCAACAAATATTTCATTTCTGCTAATGCTTATTGAGTGCCAACTCGGGGCAAGATACTGCAAGGCATTGGGGATCTGACATAAAGAAGCTCTTGTCATTTCCCAGCTGGTACTGTGACAGCCTCCTAACCATCTGCCCACCTCCCCTCCAGTCCTCTTCCAGGCTGTTTGTTCCCTTCCTGGAAGCCAGAGTGATTGTTTTCAACCACAAGCGTGATGATCTTATTATGCCCTCACCCCCAAAGTCCGGCTCCTGAACTCATTGTCCGCAGGTAATGAGTAGTCAGGCCCCAGCCACTTCTCCAGTCTCTTCATCCTCTGCCTCTGACCCCAGGTCTCTGTGCTCCCTGCCTCTGGCCTTCCTTCAGTTTGCCAAGCATGGCTTCCTCCCTGCCTCTCTAGAACTTGTAATGGGGGTTCTCTCTGCCAGGAGAGTGCCTCCTTCTCCCTTTCCCTGGATAACTGCTGCAGCTCATATGCTTCATCTTCACACTAAGCAACCACCTCTCAGGAAGTCTTCACTGCTCTTCCTGACTAGGTCAAATGCTTTCCACAGCCTCTGAATAGCACTTTGCAGTTGCCATTTTATGTATGGTTGATGGATGCTTGTTTCCTGGACTGGACTATAAGCTGTCGGAGGTAGAGGCATCCCTAATGCCCAGCACAGTGTAGGCTCTCAGTAAACACTTGGCAAATGCATGAAGACAGACAGGTTCCTGCCCTCCAGAAATTTACAGTCTAGTAGGGAAAGACAGATGCTTAAATGTAACATTAGAATATGATGTGGTGAGTTCTATCTATGATGGGAAAATGTGGGATGCTATGGAACCACATGGACTGGTCACCTAACCCAGAATTAGGTATGGACAAGGAGGAAGAGAAAGCAAGATGTAGTGCAGTGGTTAAAAAGCACTGGTTCTGAACTCAGACAAATCCATATGCAAATACTGGTTTTACCCCTTGGGAAACCCACATAAACTCTTTGTACCCTCAGTGTAATAAGCTGTAAAATGAGGCCTGAAGGTTTGTTCTACTTGGGAGCATATATTAGTTATTTATTGTTGTGTAACCAATTACCTCAAAAATTAGACATTTAAAACAACAAGCATTTGTTTTTTCACAGAGTTTCTGAGGATAAGGAATCCAGGAGTGGCTTAGCTGGTGGTTCTTACCCAGGGTCTCTCGCATGAGGTTGCGGGTTAGCTGTTAGCTAGGGCTGCAGTCTCTGAAGACTTGACTGGGGCTGGAGGATCCACTTCTAAGCCCAACTTACATGACTGTTGACCGGAAGCTTCAGTTCCTCACCCTGTGAGTCTCTCCATGGAGCTGCTCATGCTGTGAATTCCTCCAGAGGGAGTGATCCAAGAGGAGAGAGCCCAAGATGGCAGCCACAGTCTTTTATAACCTAATCTCGGAAGTGACATACCATCACTTCTGCCGTATTCTATTGGTCACACAGACAAATGGTGATCATCCCTTTGTAATCACTATGTACGGTGTGGGAGGGGACTATACAAGAGTGTGAATACTAAGAGGTGGGGTTCCTCAGGGGCTGTCTTGGAGGCTGGCTACCTTCATGGTCAGATCTCAGAGACACCTGGGGTTGGCCTTTGTTTCAACCAGGACCCCCTTTGAGTTTGCTCTGAAATGTGAATGGTCAGATTCAAGCTCATCAGTAAATATTTTCAGTACAAGGTATACTTGTACTCTGATATTGTTGGTTTACAGTTTGTACCTGGCTACACTAGCTTAGTAGGGAATAGTGAGAGTTGTCACAAAAGTATGAAGACCTGCCTTAGGAAGGGGCCAGGTGGAGAAACTGGAGGGACCAGGTTGCATCCTCACTCTTATCAGGTGGTATCAAGAGCAGGAGGAGGCCTTCGTGGGCCCTTGATGGTCAGGCGGCTCGCTGCTAAGATGCCTTCGCTCACCATCTTCGTGCGGTAAAGTGCCTGTGTCGTTTGCTTTACCAGAGATGACTTGTATCTTCTGCCAGTGAATGATAATCATTTTCTGTTCATTTTCAATCTCTGTCAACCCAATAACAGATTCATAAGTTTGTACTGAGGAATAAATGAGGAAAGGCATAAAAAGTGCTTGGCATAGTGCCTGGGACAGCGTAGCCTCCAGTGATATCAGGATTGATCATTTGAGCAAGATGCTTAAGAACCAGCAGTAACTGGGGTCTGCAAGTAGGAACTAGCCAAGTTGGGAAAGTGTTCCAGGCAGAAGGAACAGCACATGCAGAGACCCAGGGTAAAAGGGAGCAGGGTAGGCTAGAGCAATTAAAGACTTTTGGGGCATCAAGGGCTTTGTAAGTTATGTTGAGTGTTTCCACTTTTTCCTAAGGGCTGTAGGGAATCGTTGAAGGATAGTTGTCAGGGCTCTAGGTGAAATCTTTGTAGCAGTTACTATCACAACCTATTTCCTTCCTCTTTCAAGAAATTCAGAGTTTGGATCTCAAAAATAAAATAAGCACTTGACGTGATGGCTCCATAGCCGGTAGTATTGTTTCTAAGCACTAATAGTCAATGATGTAAATCCTGCTTCACCTAATATTTAGGAAATAGAATGAAGTATTTGCTCCACAAGGGTCCCCTCAAAGTCATTTACTGAAGTATGCTCAGTTCCTTGCTGAGCTCCTGGCACACAGTAGGTGCACAATACTAGGCTTCCTGTCTCTAAAGAATCTTTAAATCTCACCAGCCAGGGGACAGGATAAGGGAGCCATAGCCCCTTCATTGTTTCCCTCAGCCCAGGAACTGCACCTGTGGCCAAGATGGAGGATTCAGCCAATGCTCTAGTCCGTGGGACAGCCTGGTTTCCTCCCCATGACCAGCCCCACATGCGGCCTTTGGGATGGTTCATTCAATTGCTCATTTATTCTTTCATCCAGTCTTACTGCATTTACTGAAGGAGAAATGTAGGCATGCCAGGCTCTTTGTCTTTGGATTGGCACAAAATATTCCATGAGGCTGGTACGTATTATCTTTGTTTTGCAGATCTCAAAACTGGGCCTCAAAGAAGTCAAGCGAATCCCTTAAGATCATGTAGCGGTTAAGGAAACAGCCTCAGAGCTCTGACTCAGGACTGCTTTGCCCCAAAGCTCACTCAAAACAAACAAATGAACAAAACCAAAATTGTCCCCATTGTTCTTACTAGAGAAGTCATACAGTTTTTTTTTTTTTACTCTAGTAAGTAAACAAAAATGCAGTTAAATCTTTCCATATATCTTATGATATTATTTTTCCTTATGGAAGAAAATCTTGAAAAATATCTTATGAAATTCTTTTTCCAGTTTCTGAGAAGTGGAATTGTTAGGTCAAAGGGTATATAAAATGTTAAGGCTTTAAAAATGTATCCAGCAGACTGACCTCCTGGAAAATTGTATCAAATTACCCTCCAAAAATGTATATTCTTCCTTATATTAACCTGTCTCCAAATGGTAAGGATGTAATTAAACTCACTTCTGAGTGGTTTCTCTGTACCTAACATTTAGTTTGAAGGGTCCTCTTTTAATCTACAACAACCAGGGGGTGGGTAAAAATAAGGCTCCAGTAACAGTTTGGTTCACCAAGATCCAGTAGGAAATAAAAAGAAAGCAACAAGAAGAAAGCTGAAGAGGGAGCAATTAGGTTTCAGTTTACTTCTGTTTTATCAGTTGTTCATTGTGCAATTTCACACAGACTGTGGTGTGTCATGTGTTCAAGAGTAAGATTGTGCAGTCCACGTATCATCGGACTGATTGACAGATTGACTAATTTCCACCGTTCGTTAATTTGGTGGAAAAAAATGGAATCAAGCCATGTCTAAATAAATTGACTGATTGTTCACTGGAATGTGCTGGTCCTATCAAAAGGGCTCTTTTGGTACCACCATATATAGGGTAGACGTGCTAGGAAGAAGGCAGACATTTTATTTAGCAAGTCACTTAAAATGAAAATAATAAAATGTATATATCCTCAATAATAGCTCATGTTTATCAAGTGCTTACCACTCTTGGCGCTTTCTTTTCATTTTTTAAATGTGGGCTTTGCACTTGGGTGTGGGAGCAGGCCACTTGTGGGCAGCTGGTCTACATGAGCAGCTGCTGTTACTGCCTGGAGCGGTAGTGGGGTCCGTGTCAGATGTGGCTTTTTCTGTATATCATGAATGTGACTTTGGTCTCTATTTCTTGGCTGATTTGAGATAGTTTTGAAAGTATCTTATTAAGTGCAGACTTTCATAATGAGCTTGGCAATCAGCAGCAATCTCAGTGGGTCTTATGCAGCCCCCACACAGTTGCCCTTCTGGGGCTGGGTCACAAGGTGAGTGCACTTTCATTGTTACTACTGTATATTGATTGATGGATCCCACAGCGGTTGTACAGTTTATACTCCTGTTAGCAGTGCGGGAGAGCTCCCTTTGTTCCATCTCTCATCAATATTTGGTGAATGAAAAATTTTTTTTCCATTCTGATTGGTCCGAGGGGACATTATCCAAATTTTAGGCATTCCTGCCCCTGAGACAATAGCTTTCGCATGGCAAAGATGTTCAGAGCCCGTGATGCTGAATGAATGACTGGAAGGAAAGCAAGATTGCATTAATGCCTTAGTTCTTTCCCTGTAAGGGATGGCACTGAGGATTAGTGAGCAAATCATAATCAGCACGTTCTGTTATCTTCCAAAGAAGTTATAAGAAGACCAAATTTTGTAAGAATCACATATGATGGAATTGGGAGGGGATACAATTTGCATGTGAATAAAAATAAATCTTTTATTAAGTGATTGGGTAGGGACCTCATGCATCTTTTACCTTAATTGGTGAACCCACAATTTTAAGACTGAGCCCTTAAAAAAACAGGCATTTGTGTGCCAGTTAAAAGTAAATATAAATACATAAAGAAATGAGACGCCAATTCAATTCTAAGATATTACTGATTCAACGTCAGAGAGAAAGGACTTCCAACCCATGTGGTGTATGCTGGCGTTGCCTGGTGGTTAGCAATGCCAGCTTTGGGGCTGGAGTGCCTGGGTTTGGATCCTAGCTCCACTATTTATTAGTTCTGTGCCTCAGTTTCCTCCACTGTAAAATGGGGAAAACAGTAATCAGCCTCATAGGGCTGCTGTGAGGATTAAATGAATTACCAATGGAAAATGCTTCATCCCGTGCATGGCATATGGTAAGAGCCAACAAGCACCCATCTACATATTTAATAATTTTTAATAGCCAGGTAAGAATAGAGATAATATTTAAAATTTTTATAGTTTAAAATATGTAATATCTAAGCTCATGTATAAATATTAAATTCATATTTAAAATTGAAACTTAAATATTTAATATTTAAAACTTCCCAGTTTGGGGGTGATACTATTAAATTATTGTTTAAAGAAATCAAGATTTCTTTATTGGGTTTGAATTTCATAGCACATATGAAATAAGATTATAACCAAAAATTTTATACCAAAAGTCTCCTGGGCATATTGCTCCTTAAGTTTGTGAGTTAGAAGCTTATCTCCTTTTAGGATTTCATAGGTCATTCCTTTGGAAGTGTCCGACTCTTGTTTAAGCTGTGACTATCAAATGTTCTGAGGTTTTTTTTCTAGGGCAGGGGTTGGCAAACTACCTTCGTGGGGCTAAATCCAGCCCAGCATTTTGTCTGTATGGTCCCCTAGTTAAGAATAGGTTTTACATTTTTAAATGGCTAAAGAAAAATTAGACAAAGGATATTTCATAACAAATGAATTGTATATGGAATTCAGATTTTAGTGTCCATAAATAAAGTTTTATTGGAACACATAGCCATGCTAATTCGTTTATGTGTTATCTGTGGCTTTCATGCTTCAGCTGCAGAATGGAGTGGTCACAACAGAGGCAATATGGCCCTCCAAGTTTAAAATATGTGCTATCTGGCCCTTTACAGAGAAAGCTTGCCAACCCCAGTTTGTTTCCAAACAAAGCCAGAGAGGTAAGATTCAGCTTTGTCCATTTTGAGACCTGTTAGTAGGTGAGGGAAGAGAGAATTCTTTAAGTAGAATAAAATTTCTGGATTATGTGTGGATCTAACCACTTCACGAACCTCTTAGGCTCTGAGACAATGCAAGTGAAAATACTTTGAGACTTAAGCATTGGAGAGAGAAAGGTAAATGCATTCTGAGTCAGTGATATCAAAAGGTTGTCATGGAAGGTAGGTCTGCTGCCTAAGTACCCCTGAGGGAGCCTGTGAATAGGAGTCTGTAATCTGTAATTTTCTTTAGGCCCAAATGCATTAGATAAAAGGGCGTGACACAGTGGGAGTGTTTTCCTTTTATTTTCTGATATTCTTAGGCTGTAATCTTTTCAACTGCTTCATCAGGATTTATCTGTTGTAATTACTGAGATCTGTGGTGCATGTTATCAACATATCAGAAGAACTAAGAAACACTTTCCTTAAAAATAAAAAATAAAAAAAAAGTTATCTTAAGCTGCCAACTATGAAATGCTAAAAAACAGTTCTTTGTATAACTTCATAAAGAGCTTCTGAGAGATCTTTCCTGTTTATCTTACTGCTGATAAGAATCCAAGGAACACTAAATTCAGCTTCTTTCTAGAAAGAGAAATTCTGTGGGGTATAGTTGTCTGGGGCAAGTTGCATTTTAGAAATGTTTTCTCTTCTGCCTATTTGATGGCCTATTTTACTTAAATTTTTGTTGAAATCTCTTTTTCTACATAGTTCTCCATTGTAGTTCTAAATGAACACCATGGAAAATGATACCTTCCAGATGTCTCATTTTTTTAAAATATTAAAATAATGGAGTGTTGTGCTAACCTGATACACCATAGTTAGGATTGCTCATGGCAACTGTGGTTGTTGACTTACGTGTTCTGACTGAAGCTCCAGCTTGCTGTGGGCCAAGACTGGTCAAGGCTTTGTTGACAGAATACTTTATTTCTTCCAGCTGTCCTTTCCCTGTTATCCAGTACAGTGCTGCTGGATAAAAATATTAACCCAGATGTCAATATACAGCTTAGTAGCATTGGAAAAGCAGCCGTAGTTGGATTAAAGCACCCAGTAGACAAAAGGCAGAGAAGAGAATTATAAAGCAGAGAAGACTTTATGTTTTTACAACAATGAAAAAAAGAGCATAAGCTCTTAAGAACAATTTAGAAGACTAATCTGGTAGGACTAGGAACTGTGAGAATTGCTTTGGGAAAAACAAGGGCTACTCTAGCCTTTACTGAGCTCTTATAGATAACGTACACTGAGACCTGTTCACATCTTTTACATAATTATCTCATTTATCCTTGCCTCAGGGATGCAGGTAGGAGTTATTATTATTTGCACTTTGCAGATGAGAGGCCTCAGGCACTACGAGATGAATTAACTTGCCCAAGGTCTCACAACTCCGTAGGGCCAGGATCCAAACCTACTGTGTCTGGCACCAGAGAATTAATGTGTTCAACTAAAACTTCACAAAGTTTAAAACCTGGAAGAAAGGACACCTATGAGGGGCTGTGGTGGGGGTTGGAGAGGGTTGGAGGCCACTAAAGTCCTCAAATTTAGACTTTTGAGGTTACTGCTAAATGGGGGGTGTTAAATAAAAATAAAACTGCCACCTGTGCTGAGTTGCCCCTTTCCTAGACATGGCAGGGACTCTTTCAAAGATTAAAAACTGACCAAGGACAGGACTTCCTAAGACAGCTGAGCAGTCCTCACAAAGTTGCAATTTTTGCAACAGTTAGTGATTATTTGGTCTTGGTCAGGTAGGGAGAGCCTATTTAAAAATGGATGAGTATGTTATACTAACCAATGCATATCTGCTCACCCGCATCCCATGTAAATTGGAAACTTTAGGTCAGCCATCAATATATTTCCTCACTTGCTTCTATGTTTGCCCCGTATAAGCTCCTCTTTTCCACCCTCTTGTTAGAGCTCCCTTCTGCTTTCTGGATGGATGCTGCCCAGCTGAGGAATCACTCAATAAAAGCTGTGAGATCCTAATTTTCAAATTGTTAAGAAGTTTTTCTTTTATAAACACTCATTGTGATTTTTTTGAGCATGTTGAAAACATTAATTGATTAAATGTGAATGTTAAGACATACTATAATTTTTGTTACACATTTTGTTGCTGTGTTTGTATATATTTTTATATCCTGGGGGCCTGAAAAAACCAGAAATGCTCCATTTCTCTCACCCCCTGAGAGATCCTATAACATGATTAGACACGACATCATTATTTACTATTTAAAATAAACAAAATACCTTGACCAGTTGATATTTTTCCAGTATTTAGCATTTCATCTTGCACTTTTAGTTATATAACATTAACTTTGTTCATTTAAAATACCTAAATACTTTCATTGAATTTACATGGATAACTATGCCATGATAGTTCTACTCAAAAACATAAGATTATAGTATCTTCTAGGTCCTAATCCATTGGCCTTCTTGTTAACATTTGTTAATTTTTGGAGTTCTCAACTCCATTTCAAAAAGAACAGGGATTCACCCATTCTTACATAGCCAAGAGGCATGATTAATTTGAATGAATATTCCCATCTTCACTCACATCCTACTGAACTATTTGTTGAATGGAATGGACAAGAATGGGATGGAAAACGAACGGAATAGAGGAATGGATCCCCCTTTATTTAAAACAAAAGAGGACTCTCGAGGATTTCTAAAGGTTGTGAGGGAGAGAGTGATACCTTAGCAATGGTAGAAGAGTTTTTAAAATTTCCATTCCTTTCAAGTTTCAGATTTAGGGCAATAGTTGTGAGAGAGTAGAGTAAAGGACACTCAGCCAGTCAGCTAGCCAATATTTACTGAACACCACTGTGTACCAGGCCCCAGATATACAGGTATTCAAAGCAGACAGGTCCTTCTCCTCAGTAGCCAACAGCCAGATGAGTTTGGGCATGAGATTTGGAGTAGACAATCTTGGCTATGGGATCTTTGATAATTTACCTCAGTGTCTTTCATCTCTAAAATGGAATATTGATCATACCTTCCATGGATAGATCTGTGAGGATTAAATTAAGAAATACGAAGTACCTCACACATAATATGCAAGAAATTACTAAAGATAACTTTTCCTTTTCTCTCTCTCTGGAATTGGAGGAGCATTAAGGCTATCCTCCCTGTCCCACTGCCACTAGCTCCAGGAATATAGCAAAGGAAAAGCTGGGTTAGAGGCAGCTGTGTACTGAAGGATACTATAGTAGAAAGTAGAAAAAGCATGTGTTGTTTTTTGATTATTTCTCTTTTCCAAACAGGGAGAAAAAAGTATGTAAGGGAAAAAACCCACAAAGAAATATAAAATACTTAATGAGACTACACACATATATACACACACACAAATTCAGCTCAATTGCAAGGAAATGACCAGTAGCAGTTCTCCACTTGTAGAACTTTCCATGTTGGAAAGAAAGAGCATGCATGTAGAACTAAGTGGCCACTTTTCTTATCTGCCCTTCTCTGTGTCGTGTCATGGAGGAGGCCTGCTAATCCCCCAGTAGGGAGACATAATTATGGTCAGCAGCAACTATGGTCAGAAGAGGCCATTCAGAGGAGACCAGTCAGGTGAGCTGTATCTGAGTTAGTGGCGGATACGACAAAGGGACATTTATATGCTATCAAAAGGTGAGTGCCTGGGCGACATCCCTTCTACTCTTTAGAGAATTGCCTGTACAGTAGGACCTCATTTTATGTGACCAATACATTACGAGACCCTTCGTGTAAGTTGAGAATCATGCAAATAGCGAACCACATTATTATTTAATAAGTATTTATTATGTGAGCATACCTATCACACATTTTAAAATAAATAAGGCAAATAAACACTCTAGTAACAATAAGTAAACAAAATTAATCATAGAAATCATTTAAAAATATTTTAGTTCTTGCTCTCTGTCTATATTTATTTATTTATTTTTTTGATTGGTAATCATATATACCTGAATTCATGTTGTATTGAGTTCATGGAAAATGAGGTCCGTACTGAGGTATATTTTGCTGCAACATTGTCTGCATTGGAGGAGAAGAGGGACAGGAATTACTTGAACATTCTATATCTTTAGTGAAACCTGCACACCAATTTGATTGATTGTCTCTGTCAGGAAATAAACAGATTCTCCGTACTGCCGAATGCCCCCACATTTTTATTAATTTATTAGTTAATTATTTTTATTTTTGTCTTATCTGGAAAGCTTTAGTCACTCCTCTTTCTCAGGACATGTGTGCTTAAAAATTTTTATTCCATCCATTAATACCCTTAAATGTCTTAAACAGAATCTAATCTGTAAGCTCCCTCAAATCCTATCGAAACAGGCAGGAATAAATCTTAAATAAATGTAAAAACAGTATCATATCCTCAAGTGGGCAGAAACTCTCCAAACCATAAATACAATTTTGATTCTAGTTTGCCTCTTGAGCACTAAGTGGAGATTTTTTAAATGATGTGGAAAAAGCCATTTATTCTTAAGTCTTGTACAGCTCTTTATCCTATCAATTGAAATTAAAAATAGAAACACACACACACACACACACACACACACACACACACACACACACGGTATGGGTATTATTATGGGAGGGGATAGGGTTCTGCTGTGTGCTCTGGAGGCAGCACTGCTTATTTATGAAATCCCTACAGTAATTTTTATCACACATACTTAATTATTTGGGGGAATGGATTATATAATTTGAAAATTTTCTAAGCATTTGATTTCTAGCACACTATAGGCTCATTAAACACTGGTGAACTAAACTGAGTATCTTTATGAGCTCTCTGTTCCTAGAAATGGTTGGCAGAAATGGTATAGTGCAGCACAGTGATCAATTAGTGGTCATGGAATGAACTTAGTAGGTCATGTCCAGCATTTAAGAATTGGAGTGCCATGAAATAGATGGAAAATACTGGAATGTACTGAATGTATTAAGGGTTAATATTGTGTGGTAAAACTCTTGTTTCAGATCCATATGTATGGGCATGCTGAGTTAACAGTGAAACATTTTTTTCTCCATGGATTGTGGTAAAAATGCTTAAAAGTCACTGGTGTAGAAGAAATTCAAGCATTGATTGGGTAGTTGAATCCTCTTGTTGATGATGATGTTGACAGCAAGAGCAGCTAAAATTTGAGTGTTTATATGTGCCAGACTCTGTTCTGTCTTTTTTTTTTAAGGATTTTCCAATTTAATTCTCAAAAATAAAGGCATATAGTATTCTCAGTCTATAGATAAGCTAAATATTTCAGTGAGATTAAAATGCTGTTCCCAAGGTCAGTCAGCAGTTAAAAGTCAATTTGAGATTTGAACCAAGACTGTCTGCCTCCAGGGTCAGTGGACAAGAATCACTGTTATATTTTAAGACCCCTTCAAAAAAGGCAATTCTTGAGCTGTTGATCATTGCCCAGGAACACTACCATCAGAGTACAGGCCGGAGACGAGGAGGTGAGACTAAACTTGACTCCTTTCAGTTATGGCCCTCCTGGGTTCATGGCAGTAGTGCATTACAATAGAAAGTCGATGAATTTAGAATAAGATAGACTTAGATGAGTGCAATGTTGAGCAGTTGTTAATCTGTTTGAGCCTTGGATTCCTTCTCCACTTTCTTCATTCCTTTCTGTAGAGCTGTTGTTTAGTGAGGGGCCTGTGTACTTATATGACTCACACGTCCTTATGTTGTGCCAGGCATTGTTCTAAGCATTTTCCATGTACTAATACATTTAATCCTTGCAGAACCCTTCCAAGTAGATACTGAAATTAGCCCCATTTTTACCAGTATCAAAACAGGCCTAGAGAGAACCAGTAACTTGCCCAAGCTCACAAAGCTATTAAGTGGCAATGCTGGGGTTCAACCCAGGTAGACCAACTCCACAGTTACTCTCTAATCATGGCATTACAGATCCTTCATAAATGTTAAAAGATTCCTTATTAACATTTCCCCATTCAACTCTTTGGACACCATTTTGAATCCATTCTGATTGCCTGTGAAAGTGTTTTCTACCTCATAGTAGTATCCACTCAGTAGTATCACACCATCACTCCTCTCTCCTACTAAGTCCATTTGCAGAATGGAATATAGCTCCTTCTTTCTCATGCCTGTAGAAGTTATGCCAGTTTTTCCTTCATCCCCAGGAGGAATTTTCCAAGTGTTCTGTCTTCCTGAATCCATTTTTATGCGTCCTCAAATTTCCAAGCAAAGATTAACTATTTTTTCATTAGTTTATTCATAAACAATAAATTTACAGCCCCTCTATCTTCTCAAATTCCTTCTCTCTCTCTGCCAGCCTTTTTATCAGGGAAGAGCTATTTTTAAGTAATCCGTGGAATAATTTCCCATATAGTGTTTTAATATGTTCTGCTTAAAATGAAGGGCATAACTGGCTGCAAGCAATCAAAAATACATTGAAATTCCCAGTGTAGGTGCCCAGAGATTCCAGTAATATTTTAATTGCAGTTATTTGAGGTAAAGCTAGAATCTTTAAACAAATTCTCAAATTGTTTTTCTTCCCCACCAGAAACGTAACCAGAATCCTAGAGCTTCAGTGTAGCCACCAGATGTTTTCTTTCTGGGTTGGCACTTACTTCAGGTAGGAACAGGGAAGTGAAGTAAATGAGCAGTCATGTGATTTTTCTTCCAACCCCTCCTTCTGTCTCCCAGCCCGATTTAATGCAACATATGTAGCTTCTTTTTCATTTTCTGTCCATAATGGAGATGGACATAGTGCTTGCTCATAACTTCCTAACATTTGCCTCTTACACTTTAAATGCCATTCAGGTCATCCTTAATACTCTCAAATCCTTTGACTTTTCCTTTTCCAAGCCCCAAATCTGCAACCTTTAATTATTTTTACAGCATGTTACTCACATCCAGATTTTTAGCCTGTGACAGTCCATTAATATTTAATCAAAAATACAGATACTTTTTGATGGGTTTAGGGTAAGATAGATGTCAACTCTATGGGAACAATTATAGAAGGCAGCAAAACAAAACAAGCCAAAAAAACTCTGAACTCTTTCTTGTTAAGGAAATTAGTTTCCAAAGTTTAAACTTTAGTAAGATATTATCCCCAAATGGAAGTGGTAAAGAACACGTATGAGTCACACATAATTGGGAAATACTATTAAATGCCCATAATTGTGTAAGGAAAAGTTAAAAAAAAAAAAAAAAAAAGCTAGTGACCAATGTGACTTCCATGTGCAAGAGGGACTGTTATGCTTTGCTCTTAATACATTGATAAAAGCAAATTTAAGACAAATTTCAGGAAATACTTTGTTGGAGTAGTATTTTATTTGCAGAGGGTATACTGCTAGAACACAGAAAGAAAGGACATAGTAGAGTCATATTCATCTCTTAATCCATCCCAGCTTTCTTGTCTAAGTCCTCCAGATTGGAATGGAAAGATAAGGGGAACCAGAAAGTTTTTCGTTGACATTACTGCTGAACCTAGCAGGTGTAAAAGGCTTACTTTTTTCCTCCCGGGGGTTTTTGAGGATTTTTTAGGGACTTTTGTCTCCACCCCTGCCTCACTCAGTGGGGCCCTTTCACCTGTAGTTGCCTTAATGCAGATAGTGTATTCTTTCTCCTGTGGCTCTTCATTTACTCCTTCTTCACCCTAAAGACTCTGGTAGTCACCTCCAGCTTTCATTTGCTGAGGTCTCATTAAGCATCCGGGAGTCCCTGCAAGACAACAACTCTCTCTTATGAGTGCCCCACATCCTGTCTGTGGGAAACATTCGGGCATCCTTTATGCTTACGAAGTCGGGGAGAGCAGGCTCATCCTAGATTCCGATACAGCTACCTCTCCTCGAGCTCATGTCACCTACCTCTAGCCCTGTAGGATTTTTAGGCAGGAGTCAGATACCAGTCCATTGTGTCTTCCATATTGTAGCAATCACATGATAAGCTCTCTGGTGATCCCACTGAATTTCCTCTTCACCATGTTTGAAGTGAGGATAGACAGCCCTGCCCCCTTTCTCATAGAGTGTTGAAGTCATAGCACAAACTCTTTCCAAATAAATCCTTGTTACAAATTCTTTTCTCAGCACTTTTCTCTTGTTCTGATTTTTTTGATATGCTTGTATGTGAAGGGTCTGAGTTCTCTAACTGGTTCTTGGACACTAACTTTGAAATTCTGCCTTGTGGTCTATTATCTTTAAACTAAGATAGAAAAATTTCCATTTTAATATCCTGTTGAATAAATAGATCAAACTTCTTGAGGACTGTATGTACTGTTAGACCAAGACCAAGCTCTACTAGGGCAAAATTTGCTCTCAAGGGATTTTAGCAGGGAATGTTCTCATTCTCCCTTTTCCTTTTTAAAGTGATAATGGCCTCTTGGGGAAAGTGCCTACCTTAAAGACCTTCTGCACAACAGGTAATGTCTTGATTAGCGGAGCTTTCTGTTAAATCATTTGAAACCCACCCTACCAGTGATTTCACTTTAAAAAATTTGGAATAGGAAACATTTTTCTCTTGATGAAATATCAAGAGTAATTGTGTGCCACAGCGGAAGGCATTTCCTCTTGATTGATGCCTTTTGTGTTTAGTCTGGTGTGTTATTTTAGCCTTCCTTTGGACTTCTCTGACAGGGTAAGTGGAGAATTCTGAAACTCACAAAATCAACTAGGTTGGCAATTTTCAGAAAGCAGTTCAAGTTGTTTTGACTTTTCCGTGGAGCTCCTCATTCCTTTGCACAGGGATCTGTGTTGGATTTTGTAAAAAATTAACTTTTGAATGCATTTCCTACTCTCTAGGTCAGTGGCTTCAGGCAATACTAACCCACTAGGTGAGATTAGGTTAGCAGTTGTGTTAGGTTTGCACAGCATTTTAAGAGGCAAGTCATCTAGGCTTTTCTATACCAACTTAGATCAAACCATTCATTATGCTAACTGTTCAGCTCTGCAGGCATTTGAGCTTTATCTTTTCTTAGATATTTTAGGACATCTTCCAGTGCTAATTAAGGTAAACTCTCTGAAAAGAACCAACATGCCTGGTGTCAATGTGGTTATAGTTTTGGTTATAGTTTTCCATTTCCTATATCAGTGATTGATTGGTTATTGGGTGAGGGATAGGAAATACCAGAAAGACTAAAAGGTAACATTGGGCATGTCTTTGTATGTGGCACAAAAGTTTCAGAGGTAAGGACTGGGGACAAAAGAGGAGGGCTTTGTTACACCAAAAAAACCAAGGATATAACTAGATATTTAGTTAGACACTCACACTATGCCCCACCCCAATAAGGGTTGTTCTTTGAAATTTTAATTGAAATATTAGTGAAACAATGAGGGCTGACTAAGTAGGCTTTTGGCCAATGATCCTACTTTTTAAATGCAATTTTATTGAGATATATTCACACACCATATAATCCGTCCAAAGTATATAATCAGTGGCTCACAGTATTATCATATAGTTATGCATTCATCACAACAATCAATTTTAGAACATTTTCATTACTCCAAAAAATAAAATTAAATTAAATTAAAATTAAAAAGAACACCCAAAACATTCCATATCCCTTTCCCCCCTTATTATTTATGTATATTTTTGTCTTTATTTTATTACTCATCTGCCCATACACTGGATGAAGGGAGTGTCAGTCACAAGGTGTTCACAATCACATGATCACATGATAAAAGCTATCTAGTTATACAATCATCACCAAGAATCAGGGCTACTGGATTACAGTTCAACAATTTCAGGTATTTCCTTCTAGCTATTCTAATACACTAGAAACTTAAAGGAATATCTATTTAATGCATAAGACTAACCTCCAGAATGACCTCTTGACTATTTGAAATCTCTTAGGCACTAAAATTCTATTTTTTCACTTCTTTCCCCCCTTTTGGTCAAGAAGGCATTCTCAATGCCAGGGCCAGGCTCATCCCTGGGAGTCATGTCCCACATTACCAGGGAGACTTACACCCCCAGGAGTCATGTGCCATGTAGTGGAGTGGGCAGTGAGTTTACTTGCTGAGTTGACTTACAGAGAAAGGCCACATCTAAGCAACAAAAGAGGTTCTCTGGGGGTGACACTTGGGCATAATTATAAGTAGGCTTAGCTTTGCCTTTGGAGAGATAAGTTTTCCAATTATCCTTTAATGGGGCAAAAAATTACACTTTAACTAGACTACAATAACGTACCTTAACTACACTGGGATAATACACTTCAGTTATACCTTAAGACACCTTTACAGAGTGTAACCACAGCAGTGCCAAAGAACAAAAACACCACCAGGGAATCACAGCACCCCTGACATACAGAACATCCCATCCCATTTAATGCTGAAATCATTGAACTAGAAAGAGTGCCCCTTGGTGAGACTATCTCTAGGTTATGAAGGCAGGTATTCCAGGTAGCTCCCCTTGAGCAATCCCAGTGGCAAGACCATTATTGCCTTTTTACAGTAAGGATCTGATAGTGACTCAGGAGGCAGAGACAACTCCCCAGTTCCCCAACTAAAGGCTTTGGGGAAAATGTTTTTAATGGTTTTACTATTGCCAAGTCCACCTAGAAGGAATACGTCTTGCAGTTGATCAACATGGCATCAAACCAGTCACCTGTGCTCTAGATTGCTGTGTGATGAAGGCCCTGTGACTCTAATTATTGTAGCAGGAACTCATATGTCTCTCTGTTCTCATCTTAAACTCAGAATTTAGTTGGAAACAGGGTTCTATTTACAAGGAGGATGACTTCTCAGCCTTTTGGTTAAGATCAAGTATATTTAAAAGGGGACAAAAGGAAGCAAAACACATTCCTGCTCACCCCTGGGTCTGTGCTTCTGACCAGGGTGTTTAGTAGCTTATTTTTTGTTGCCTGTGTTTCCCCCACTTTCCATAAGAGAATAGCTAGAGGTGGGGGGTCACATCCATCCCCAGCTTCAGGTTACCTTACTCTAGGATGATACACAGCTGTACCATTATAGAGCCTGTTAAAACCTCAGGCTGTGATTGTTGCAGCATGTTATAGTGGGAAGTAAACAAAGGTAACTCGCCTTTCCTAATCTGTTTAAAAAATAATATTGATAACAATAACAATAAGCATTCACCAAATGCTTACTATGAGCTAGGCTTTATGTAAACTCATTGAATTTTCATAACCTCCTAGGAGGTAGGTACTATCACATCCCTGTTTTACAGATGAGGAAACTGAGGCAGGGAGTGGTCAAGTAACTGGCCTGAGCTCATAAAGCAAGTAAGTGGTAGAGCAGGGAGACAAATCCAGACAGTCTGGCTGCAGAATCTTTGTTTCTAATCACGGTGGCCCTGCCTCTCTCATATTAGTGATACAAGGTTCAAATGAAATTGTATATGAAAGTTCAATATACAAATATCAGATATACTATTCTTAGGCTCCTTAAGTGGGGGTAAAGAATATGGACATGAATTCCTTCTTCTCAAATTGTTTGTGTTATTTCCTTATGAAGACAAGGAAGTGTGAGAAAGAATGCAGGAGCACGTATTCTAATAGGGTAGCCACATGGTTATGGTATTAGTTTGCTATTGCTCTGTAACAAATTACCAAAACAATTTGGTGGGTTAAAACAGCACAAATGTATTATCTCACCCTTTCCATGGGTCAGGAGTCCAGCAGAGGTTAGCTGGATCCTCTGCTCAGGGTCTCACAAAGCTGAAGTCCAAACCCCCGGTGGTTGTCAGAATTTATTTCCTTGCAGTTGGAGGACTGAGGCACCATTTCAGCTGCTGGCTGGGGACTGCTTCTGACTCTTTGAGATTGCCTAAAGTTCTTTGCCAAAAGGCCCTGATAGGTGGTTTGAACTTGGACGTTTGCTTTCTTCCAGGCCAGCAGAAGTGCGTCTCTTTGATTTCCAATCCTTCTCTGGTCTGCTAAGATGGAGTGGCTGTCCCATCACCATTTGCCATGTAATGTAACCTAAATGGGGGGTGCAATTCATAATTCACAGGCTCTGCCCACACTCAAG
Source organism: Choloepus didactylus (assembly GCF_015220235.1). Taxonomy (NCBI): domain Eukaryota; kingdom Metazoa; phylum Chordata; class Mammalia; order Pilosa; family Megalonychidae; genus Choloepus; species Choloepus didactylus. The sequence goes on along the minus strand of NC_051320.1, from coordinate 57,838,801 downwards.
GGGAGGGGATTATACCAGGTGTGCACGTCTGGGGGTGGGAATCTTGGGGGTGTCGTAGAATTCTGCCCACAGGACTCAGGTTTTGAAGCTCATGGGGGGTCTCAGCAATATGGCTAATGTGGATTGTGAGAAAGCTGTGAAATGGGTTACTAATGACTGTGGATACAGCACCCGAACTCATTCATGTACTGTTCTGCTCAATGCTGCAGAATTTGGAGCTCTTAAATTTGGGGTTTCCAGGGGCTTTGCTGCCATGGGAATGATCAAGGCTACCAAATGCCAACTGGTGAAAATTGCCAAGGCAGCTCCTGGACTTGACCCTGACAAGCACTGAGACTGCATCCTTCGCAAGGCTCCCAGACTCACCCTTCTTCTTACAGATTTGGCAGGCCCCACACAGAGCACTGTGTGATAAACAGTTCTTACAAGAGCAGAGAATGTTCTTTGAGAAAATATAAATATTGCCTTTGTCCCACTGACACATAGCAATTTTCTTCCTGCATGGTGGGAGCAGAGTCTGTGTGGGAAGGTGCTGGTTTAATTTCTGTCACATCTTACTTGCCCATTTCCTGGGGGCAATTTAAATCTCAAAATTGATTCAGTTGAGAATTACCATTGTGGAGCTCCAGGGTCAATTTAGCATTGAAGGCAAAGGCCTCTGGAATTCCCAATGAGTCACGAGGCATGAGGCCCTATAATAAGCAACACTGTCCTTGAGAGCTGGGAAATTTGTGAAGTTCAAAAAACCATGCACTGATAAACTCAGATGATTTAGGGGTGAAGCCAGGGAACAAAGAGACCTTTTTTGGACACATATTGGACACACTGAACCTTCAGGTATTAAAATAATAATCTTTTATTGATACAAGATGTTTTTATTTACAAAGTGTTGCCAGTTCTGGCGAGGATCCTCCTCCTTATTGTTTTCATGAAAATTAAAAAGAGAAAAAAGATCGCATCTTGTGGACAAGGAGAAGGTAAACTGATGGGAAGCATTTCAGTTTGTCCCCAAATGGTGAGGTTCAGTATTGGGTCCTGTCAAGTTCTATGCTGAAGGCAATGGGCTATCAGGAATCCTGAAGTGATGTTACCAAAAACATTCTTGTATCTTTTATTATACATGTAATACATGTTAATTGTAAAAAATATGACTACAAATATAGAAGAAAGAACACAAAAAATGCCCATAATCCCAATGCCTAGAAATAACAATTTGATATTTTGCCTTATGTATGGGTGATATATACATATACATATATACACACACACACACGCAATATATATACATGCACATATATACATAGACATTTATCTGTATAGATACACACTAAATTTATACAAAATCTATGAACTATGTATATAACCTCATTTAAAAAATTACAAGTATATTTTGAGATTTTTAAACATGTCGTTATATTCTTCTATAGTTTAATGGCATGATGATTAAGAACATGATTTGGTAAGAGTGTCTAAGTTTGAATACTGACTCAGTATCATCTAGTTTCATGGCCCTTAGGCAAATTATTTAACTTCTCTATGCCTTAGTTTTTCAATGGAGACAATAATAGTACCCACCTCTAAGGTTATAATAAAGATTAAATGAGTTAATATTTCTAAGTTTCTTAGACTAGAGCCTGCTGCATATAGCTGTTTGCTTTTATTAATGGCTGCATAGAATTTCCTCCTCTGCATGAGCTATAATTTATCATCTGTTGCTTGATTTTTTTTTATTATTGCAAATGATGAAACTAATGTACACAGTTTTTTTGTGTTTGTGTGCCCATGTGGGCATGTTCTTAATCTTAATAGCATTCCTGTGGGTGTGAACCCATTGTAAGCAGGACCTCTTGAAGATGTTATTTTCATTTATGTATAGCCAACTGGATCAGGATGGTTTTTAATCCTCTTACTGGAGGCCTTAAAAAAAGAAAAACACAGGAGGGAGGAAGGAAGCAGAAGCCAGAGTCAGCAGGAACCCTCCCACACCCCTCACAAGAGAAAGGAGAGGACACTGGCATGTGATGGGAAGCCAAGGAAACCCAAGGATTGCCAGCCAGCCAGAACCCTATCAACTCCGGGAATAAGGGAGCCTTCTAGCTTTCTAAACTATGAGGCAATAAATTCCATTGTTAAGCCAATCCACTATGTGATATTTGTCATCATAGTGACCAGAAAACTAAGACAGCCCATTTTTGAATTATTTCTTTAGACTATATTCTAGGAAGTAAAGCTTCTAGACCAAAATGTATGAATCTTTTTAAGAGTTCTGTTATGTATTGGCAAACACATCTTTTGAAAGTTTGAACCAATTTACACTTCTACCTGCAGGGTGAGAGTGCCTATTTCCTCTTATTTTTTCTGGTTGAGGCAAAAGTAGCATGTTACATTGTTTTGATTGGTGTTTCTTTGATTACGTGTGAGACAGATATATTTCCACACTTCTATTGACAATTTATGCTTATTCTTTACAAATCACTTCCTGACCTTTATTTATTTTTACATTTCACTTTTTACAGTGACATGTAAATCCTTTTTCTGTATCATAGACATAGTGAGCACATTTAAGAGCCAAGACAATGAAGGCAGTTGTGCAGAGCATGTGTCACTGCTAACCAAGAGGGTAGCCTCAGATAGTGGAGATCCTGTGACAGGTTGATTCAGCCTCTCGTCTTTCATCAAAGACTTGAATTTTGTCATAGTGTTTGTGTTCTTCAAACTATTTTTTATTGTGTTCTGCAGCAGCACTATAAATTTGTGGAATAATAACATATTGTATAGTTAGAGGAGGAAGGGGTTGCCATGAATGCTGCTAGAAATGCTGCAAGAATGAGACCATATCCTTGCCTCTGTAACTTCAGAAATCATGAATTGGTAGGCTTTTGGGACTATTAATTCATCAGTGTCAATTTTCATCTTTGCGATAGTGGTAAATATTGTGACTACGTGGGAGAGAATCTTTAGGTTTATTAAAGAGATAAGTAGTCACCTAATGGGAAACCGTCAGTGAGTGATCTTGTGAACATGTGAAGGAATATGTGTAAAGGCCCAGGTGTTCGGAGGACCCCAGGAACAAGCACTGACTCACTATTTTAATTGACTCCTGAATTCTGCTGCCTTTTCTTCAGCTGTGGAGACCTCTGGCTATATGGTACGCTGTTGCTGAGTGTTGAATATCAACAGATATTGATATTCTTAACCCATGTTCCTGATTTTCTCAGTGGAAATCTTGTCACCTCATGGAAGACACACATGTGATAAAAATATACTTTTAAAGGCAGCAAAAGAACATGTGAACTTGGAAAATTGGAGGGATCATATTCTGTTCTGGAAAACAGAACCAAGACCAATGAGAAGAAGTTCAAAATTTTGAGTTAATATAAGCAAGAACTTTGTTATCCCCAAAAGTATATGCACATTGGATGGTCCACCTTTTTGAAGCAGTCACTAGAATTCTCCTGGCAGAGACTAGGTGATCAAAAAGATGAAAAGTTGGGACCTGTACACTGGGCAGGGCCTTGGGCTAGATTATCTCTATGATTCTACAGTTATATAAATTTGTGTAAACTATGTAAGTTTAAAAAAAACCACACATATGCCTGATATGAGTTTAGCCCTGGACTGGACACTGTAGGGCACACATAAATATAAAACAGTCTGCTTTCAGTTGATTCACAGTCCACCGCTGCTGTCAGAACCAAGGGGTCTGAGCAGGAGCCCATGAGCCTATACCAACCAGCCATGATATCCCCATTGTTGCTGCCACCCACCGTTGCTGGAGGAGGCACTTCCAGAAACCTGAAGAAACAAAAATGCTTCTCCTTCTTCCTCTCTTCCAATCTCCCTCTAGTACCTCGCATTTATAGAACCCAAATAAGATGCCAACTGGTGAGTTAGTCTGGGAAATGTGGTATGCTACCTTCTTTCCCTGTCAGTAGAAGGGAAGATATAGAAGGTGAATGTAGAATTGAGAGAAAGCACTGCTAGGCACAGTCCAACCCGGTGTCCTCTGCATCCACGCACAGCCTTCTATCCAATATATAATGGGTAGTATCACAATTGACACATACTGGGCACTTTGAATGTCTCCTGATGCAACTATCCCTTGAACAGTGAAGACATGCTTACCCTCTCCCTGAAGAGGGAGACACAAAATCCCATCAGTCAGCACATATATATTTTGATGATGTTAATTCCCCTTATGGATTAGTCAAACCCCATCTATTTTATAACCTTAAGGAGTAAATCTTAAATACTAACAAGCACTGCTTATATGACACAGTGGGAAAAAGAAAAAGGAGGAAAATTATTTCTGCGTACAAACGTGTACATAACAAACAAGGAATAACATATACATAGCTCTATGTTCCTCATAGCATAGTGATCGCAAGGCCATTATATTTAATTATCTAAGTATCTATCTTTGCATCTATCTATATCATCACATCTATCCATCTTTCTTCCTTTACCCACTCCCGTATTTCTTTTACCTTCAACTAGACCCTTGGTTGGTGATGGGTTGACACAAATCTTCATTCCTAAAGAGTTTGTGTCCTTTGTCATCCTCTCCTTTATTGGTCTGGTAAAGCCTTCCATTAATTTCTATTACTGGACAAAGAAGTAATAAGTGGCATCCAGAGAATCCTCTGGGTTACAGACCTCTTTGGGAACTAATCACTCTAAACTAGCAAAGCCCAAAATCTCAGGGACAGGAGGCAACTTTTTTAATAGTAGGTTAGTAAGTGTAATAGTAAGAGCATGCCCATGAATTCTAGCTGTGAAAGAAATAGCACCATATATGGATTGTTGATTCAAAGCAAATACTGCATTTTGTAGGATAGTCCCAGTAAACTTTCAAGGTGTTATCTCTTAGTTGGTGACATAATTGAGTCTTTGGTAGGCCATTCCACCCTTCTGTCAGCTGCTTCTAAGTGATGGGATATGTGGCAAGACCAGAGAATTCCATGGCCATGAGCCAATTGTTGCACTTCTTTTGTTGTGAAATTAGGGCTTCGGTCAGAAGCAATGTTGTGAGAAGTACCATGATGGTGAATAAGGCATTCCATAAGTACCTGGATGGTGGCTCTTACAAAAGGCAAATCCATATCCAGAATAAGTGTTTATTCCAGTGAGGACAAATCTCTGCCTCCTCCATGATGGAAGGGGTCCAAAGTAAAATCAATCTCTACTAGATGACTAACTGGTCCACTAGTTTGTTGTTGGTCCTTGCTGACTGGAAGTTGAGCACTCAGTAATTGTGGCAGCCAGATTAGCTTTGGTGAGGGAAAGCCTATGTTATTGAGTCTTTCGATAGCCTTCTTGACCATTGCCAGCACCACTCTGAACACAAGCCCATGGACCAAGCAGTAGGGTGACTTGAGGAAGAAGACTGACTGACATCCTTAGAGTGTGTCACCTGATTATTGAGCTCCTGCTCTGCAATGGATGCCCTTTTGTAACATGCACATGGGATACAAGTATTTTGTACTCTTCACCCATTCCCAAAGTTCATCCACATGCCTATTCTACAGTCTTCATTGTTACCAGTCTTCCAAATCTCTTCTTTCCAAATCCCTTACCATTTGGCCAAACCATTAGCCACTGCTTGTGAGACTGCATAGATTTGTACCTCTGGCTATCTTTCACTCTATACAAAGTGAATATTCAGATGCACAGTGGAGTTCTTCCAACTGGGAGGATTTCCCTTCACTATTTTTCAAGACCACTCCTGAGTGTATATGCAAGAGCCTACTTCTATAATGCAGAATCATCTGTAAAACATGCCTGATTCGTTTTTTTCCAACATTAACTGGTCACAAAGAGCTCTCCATGAGACCAGAGGTGTGAGTTGAAGGAGAGGATGCCATGTAGCAGGAGTAGGTAGCCATAGAAATCTGAGTCATCTAATCATGCAACTTATTTGTATATATAGGAACTGCTACAGACCTATCTTATATATCACTTCTACATGGTGACAGAGTGTGACTGCACTTACCTGATTTTATGGCTGAGTGGATCAAATGATGACCAGTTTATGGTAAATAGCTTGGATCCTATGATCACTGGGTATTTCAAGGCTAGGAGTTCTGCCTCTACAAGAGCCTAGGAACAAATGTTTCTCAAAGGGAGAAAATTAGCAGAAAAGGCTGGTTTTACTCCAAAACTCCAGGGCTCTGAACTTTCATATAGGGCTTTCTCCAGGCTCCTTACAGTGTTCCTATTTATACATGGGGGATGGACTACAACTTCTTTGGGTGTCATGGGAGTACTCATTGGGAACAGAGGACTTAAAATTGCACCTATCAATGAACATCTTTCCTATCTGGCATTTTAAGCTAAATTATATTTCTCCCTAGCTGACTTTTTTCTGGTGTTGATCATAGAAATTTACTTAGTATATTTACTTAGTATGTTTAAACTTGCCTCCCACCCCCACAATAGGCATCATTATTGCCTCATTTATCTATCACCCCTCAAAAAATTTTAGAAAATGTAAGATTTTAATGCTTCTAAGAAATGTTCAGGAAAAATATTTTCTTTCTTTCTTTCTTTCTTTCTTTCTTTCTTTCTTTCTTTCTTTCTTCTTTTTTTAAGTCAGACTTCACTATTGTAAAATAAAACACGGATGCAAAAACCCCTAAATATATAGCTAAATGAATTACTTTAAGGCAACACATTTGTAACTACCACCCAGGTGAAAAAATAAAATTTACTACCCACTCCAAAAGCCCCTTCCATGTGTCCCATCCTGATTTCCCAATAGTAACCCCCTCCTTCCCTTCATAAGTAACCATTTTTATAGTAGTCACCTAAATGTGCATCCCTAGAAACTATAGTTCAGTCCTGCTCATTAAAAACAAAAATTGATGCACCTTTAAAGTATCTCTTAATTTATAGATTCCTCCTGCATCCCTTTCTTTTCCTTATAGTTTATCTGTGGATGAACCCAACCATTTGACCTGTAGAGTTTCCTATAGTCTGGATTTCAATGATTGCATAGTCATCATACATTTCACGGTGTTCCTTTGTCCTGTGTTTTTTTTCCTGCAAAATGCTAGTTAGGTATAAAGGTTTGATTAAACTCAGGTTCAGTTTCTTTGGCAAGAATATAGGTGTGTTCTTCCATTAGGAAGCCCTCAATACCTATGTTGTAACTCTATTTGTAATGTTAACAATTGTTTATGCTCAATACTGATTCATTTATTCTTTGGAGTTTGGACAATGTTGGTATTCTAATTCTGACCTTTTTTTTCATTCATAAGGTGGTCTACTTTTATAAAGAGTTGCTTCCCCTCTTCTACTCTTTGGTTACCCAAAGGTACAGTTCATATAGGAAAAGTGGGATAAATATTTTATTCTTTTCCTTTATTTACCAGTTTTCAAAATTAATAAATTGTTTCCCTAACATTCTTGAAGGTGTATATTCATGCATGTATATCAGTGTGCACTTATGGATTTGCTGTATTTGATGGATACTAGTCATTTGCGGTGATCTTTTTGCAAGTTCCAAGTATCCCTTCTTCGTCCAGCAAGAGTATCTGGAAGTTGGCTTCTGTTTACTTTTTTGTGGCTATTATTCCTGGATGTCCTTTTTGGATATAAAACTCCAGGTACTGAAAACTCAAGGACTGCTTCTCTAGGTCAGCCTTTTCTCCTGCTCGCTCGTGGCCTTAGCTGACCAGCGAGTATGTTTTGAAGAGCAGGGCACACCCTCTGCAGAAAGGGAATATGTGCTTTCTGTTTACAGATGTTCCTGGCTTTGTATCAGAGACCAGAGCACTGGCTTCCTGTCAGGTTAGTGTCCTCTGGGAATCAGATTGCTTTGCCACTGTTGTCCACCTCTTCCGGAAAGATCTGATGTCAATAGTTTGTCTAGAATAACTTATTTTTCTGTGAGACATGTGCTCTTGTCTAGTCAAATATCTGAGATAATGTTTAATGGAAAAACTGTCTTTAACTTCTCCCCCTGACATTCTCTGTGTAATCTAGTAAATATCTATAAATTAGCCTTTAGGAAAAAATATAATTAATTTTATTAAATGCGAGATTGCTTCAGGCTTCTTTGTGTGTGGTAGAGAGACTCGCATTAAAATGAGCTGTGCTTTAGAGATGTGATTTCACATCCTCAAAGGAAACTTACCACATCCTTTCCCTTTTGGTGTCCGGCTTTTCCTTTAGCCTAAGCCCTGTGCCTTCTGTTTTTATTCTCTCTGACTAGGACAATTCTGAGCATTTCTGAACATTTTAATGTTGCCATTTCTGTTTCTGTGACTGTGACTTTCTGGCAGTAGAGCTTCTGCAAGAATGGTTGTGATGAAAAAATTGACAGGAGAAGCAGTACTTGGCCCAGCATATAAAACAGAGCCATCCACAAGAGAAAACTGAGGTGGTTTTGAGAAGTTATAACTACATCAATGTCTGTGACAATTTTCTTTTGGTTTATATCATTTGTGATTTTAGGCTGGGTAATATGGATTTACTCATGTTCTAGGAAAAGACTTCTGCAAAAGAGCTTTCTGATTCTATGGTCTTAATTCTTCAGCCTGGCCTTCAAGGCCCTCCAAAGTCTTATTACTGTCTTTCTCAACAAACTCTAGTGACTCCCTATTGCCTACTGGATTAAGTGTGAGCTTTTTGCTGTGGTTCCAGCCTACCTCTCCAGGCTTATCTCCTCATCTTTTCTAGGGATACCTCTTCAGATCTATTTTAGATTGTTCTGTTCCTACGTATACCCTGTGCTTTCCTACCTTGGTCTTTGCTCACACAGTTCCTTCTATTGCAAATGTATCCTGATTGGGACAGTAAGTTAAATGGTCACCCTAGAAATAAGCAACTGGAGGATCAGGGCTGCATCATAGTCATGTTTGTATCTTTGATCATTTAGCACAAGGGGTCATATAACCACATATTGTAGGCAAAAGAGTTAACATAAAAGAGACTACCTTTCCTGGAGCAAGTGGTACTTTGCCATGGCCACTGAGAATTGCTAAAGAGATTAGTTTTGATTCCTCCCACAGAAAAGTTTTCATAGTAGTACTATCAACAGTAGTAGTCCCTTCATTTTGCCATATTTGCTTTCTCTCTCTCTCTCTCTCTCTCTCTCTCTCTCTCTCTCTCTCTCTCTGTCTCCTTTCATATATATACACATAGGTGATGTGTTTAAGTAATATAAATATATAAATGTTCACATTCTTTTTCTGAAAGATTCGAATATAGGCTTTATTCATCATGACATCTCATCCGTGAATACTTCCAGATGCTTCTCCTAAGAATAAGGGCATTCCCCTACATAATCACAATATGAATATATGTACCTTAAGAAAATTAACAGTTCCACAAAATCATCTAATATTTAGTCTGTATTTAATTTTCCTCAAAAATGTTTTGGATCCAGAATCCATTTGATCCATTTGGTTGTTTTGTCTCTTTAATCTTTTTAAATATAGCATAGTTCCTCTGTCAGTTTTGTTTTGTTTTGTAAGTGTTTAGTGACACATATTGTTAACATTGTTACTGAGCAATGGGCTCACTTATTGATGCTCACAGAAGCCAATACCATGACACCAGGATTTTGAAAAAAGAGAGAGTTTTATTGTGAGGTTGACCGGCAAGAAGACATGAGGCAAAATCAAATCTGTCTCCCTGATTGGAGAATTAAGGGAGTTTTCTGGGATGGAAACAAAGGGAGGTGGAGACAGTAATGGGGATTCAGGTTGGCATATGTTGATTGGTTGTTCATAGAACTGTCTGTATATGGCAGAAATATGCCAGTGGTCCTCATCTTATCTTTCTTTTGAGTGATCTTGCACGTTTTATTTGCTTCTGATGACTCCTCATCCCTGTAATCTTTGGCTCAGGTTATATGACCTGCAGTTAAACATGCTCAGAAGAAAATGTTATAGTAACAGAGGATGTCTCCACAAATCAGTTTTTCCTGCCCATGGTTTCAGCATGTACTGTTTGACATCCTTCCTCTTCTCCCAAATAAAAAGATTTTTGTCTTTATCCACTTAGCTTCTTCCCCCTTCCCTCCCCTTTAAAGAAATTCCATCTTTGTCAGCTTTTCTAGATAACTTAGTGATGAAGAATCTGGAGAAGGAGTAAAGGGCTAAAGTGAAAGAGAGGTGGGAGGAGAGGGGTCTGTTTCAAGAGGCGACTCTGGGGCTTTAAAAAGGTTGAGGTTCTCCCCGCCCCAACCCAGTAGCTCTAGGGCCTAAAGGGCTTCAAAAGGAGTGGAAGGAGCTTTAATAAGCATTGCTGTGGGTTATGAATTGGTTGCTCTTTAGTGTTCGTCAAGAACCAGAAAAGATCATACTTATTTACTAATTATTTTGGACTATGTTTCCATGATTGTGACATTCCCCCAAGTCTAGGCCTCATTGGAAAGCAATATTTATTCTGATCACACATACTCCTTTCTCTTGAAAGAAGAAAGCATTAGTGTCCACAAAGAAAGAGAATGAGCTTTCTTATGGTTGTAGTCTCAAGCTTTAGATTTTAGCAGATCATACAGTGTTATTGTCCAAATCAGGCCCATTTGATTGGTTAATGTTTTCTGAGGTTGATTAAATTATCTCTGAATATTTTGGGTATGTTAATATGGTATTTATTGAGAAAGTTGGAAGCATGCAAAACTATTTATAAAGGAGTGCTTGCATTTTACAACTGACAGATTGCTGTATTCTGAATTACTCATGACAGACTTATTTTTTTTCATGTTTGAGAGACTTTTGACTTTGTCACAGTTTTGAAAATGTTATTTTTGGTGTGTTTAGATGATGGGTTTCCAAAAACAGTTAAATATTACAATTAGGCTTGCTGCGTTTTGTTCCTTCCCATTCAGTTTCCCATTAAATACATCAGTACATCTGGCATTCTTCTTTATAAGGACTCTGGCAAAAGAGCAGCAAGGATTAGACCTAGCACTTGACAAATCACCCAGCTGTAATTTTTTCATCTAGAGTTGAAGTCTGAAGCTAACTGAAACTGTCACATCAGAAGTACTGTGTAATGTTACAGAGGGACCACTTGAAAGAATTCCTTTTATGGTGGGGGCATTCTCGAGATGCATGGAATGGCCCTTTTGCATGGTATCATCTGAGATGGGAATGCAGCCTAGGACACATCAAAGCACCAGGATCACAAGATCCAAAGAATGTGTCTTTTCTGTTGTTTGTCAGACTCAAGCCCCATTAGCTAATGATGGCACTTCTTCCTTCTTTGCTTCATTTTTCAGTGGCAAGTCCTTGGACAGTGAACTAATTGGAAAATTCCTTTCCCAGCTTGAAAGTAATATTTTCTTGGAGCTGGAAGGGACCTTGATACTTATCTTAATCCAAAACCCTGACCTTTATGTGGGTGATGAGACACTGAGAGGTTAAGCAGTTTGGCCTCGGTCTTCCAGCTGGTTCATTACTAAACTTTGCCCCAGCGAGACTCCCCCTACCCCCTACCTTTTATTTTATTACTTGTCAAGGGTTAAAGGGTTTCCCTTCATTTTATAAAGCTTCTTGGAAGTAACCTAACTTGTTTGAAAGAAGAAATGTTTTACTCTGAAAACTTATTTTTGTTTTTTTCCAATGGGTTTTCTTCCTAACCCAGTATGACTCCCTTCTATTCTGAGAGAGCTTTTATGGCACAGTATGATGACTCTCTAATGGTTGGTGCTACTCAGTTAGACGTCAGTTGGTTACAGCAAAACCCCGTGCACTTCAGAGCAAAGCTTCACCTCTGAATTCAGGAAAGAATGGGATGCTAGCAAACGTGGTCAGCACCACTTCCTGGATACTTTGGAAAGGATCCTTGACTCTAGGACTTGGCAGTCTTAGGACTCCTGACCTCCTGTGGGACTTCATTCCCACTGAAGCGTGGGCATGCAGTGAGGTGAGTGATACTTGGATCTTGAGCCCAGTCAAGGGAGAGAACAGGAGATTTTAAAATTAGCTGTGAGTGAGAGGAGTAAAGAACTCATGATGCACTTACCATTTACTCTCTGGTATTGGTGGGAATGGATTTGGGGAAACATTTCCCAGGAACCACGGTCTCTACTCAATCTGAACTTTCTCTCTGTACTTTCCTACCGCAGAAAATAATGGTTTCTGATCTGGGTGTGTGTGTGGGGTGGTGGTGGTAGCATTGCTTTGGCTCATCAGGTATTGTCTGTGCTCTGAGACTTGGAGGACCTGGGCTTCAGAAAGCTGAATCTTTTCTCTGCTCCTGCTGGAACATCTGTTCTGTGAGGCAGTGGACATTGCAGGATTCTACTGTCTGGGAAGAAGTTCTCGGAGGGTGATAGCAAAGACCAGGGAGGAAGAAATGGCAATTACTAGTTCAAGACAGAATCTCATTACATTTTAAGAGCTCAGTTAAAGAAAAACAGGGACTGTTTAGTGTGGTGTTCTCAAAGAATTGTCTCTAAGATCAGAAAATAACTGTTGTTATTTGAGCTAAGCTGCCTGAACAATGAGAAACTGCATCCTGGTGGATTTTCCTCAAATCTTGGGAGTACATACTTAGAAATTTTTTCTTGCTACAGTAAGCTTAATTCTGTACCAAAAATTTCATAGAATATTGGCTCTTGGTGGGAACTCAGAGATTATATGTGCCGAGTATTCTCTGTTTGTCCTTCCCAATCTAGTCTCCCCATTTTCCATGCTGCTCCGGGCCCTGGGAGGCTGTCTATGGGCTTTATAAATGGGCTTCTCTGCCTTCTGGCTTCTGTTTGGATTTAGCCAATGCAAGGCATCTGCAGGAAATCAGAGTGTGGGAAGAGAGACAAATTGGAATAGTTATTCCCTGGTTCCCCTCTCCTAATGCTGCAGGTTGTGGTGCATTTATCTACTGAAAGCCATAGCTTCTGTCAGGCAGGCCCCTCCCATGCTCACAGCTTCTGTACCGAGTCCTGTATCAGGTCCACAGCTCTTTTTCCCGGTTCAGCTTTCAGGCCTGGGGTGTTAATCGCTTCCTGCTTGTTGCTAGCTTTGAGGTGCTTCACTGTCCCTTGGTGGTTTTCCTTAACCCTGTCCACACCTTGTAAATAGTCCCTTCATTAAATGCTCCCATTCAAGTGTGTCATCTCTTTCCTAGTGGGGCCCTGAACATAATCTAATCCATTATCTTGACTATGCAGGTGAGGAAACTGAGGCACAGAGGAGCCTAGTGGCTTTTCCAGGGAGAAGAGACTCCTATAGGAGGACGCCGTGTCCTGGGGCCATGGCTGGACTAGCAGAAAATGAGAAAGTGCATCCTTCCCCTAACGTGGAGGCACCTGAGCCCAGGGCTTGGCTAGAGCATGCTAGCTGCTCTTATCCCCCACTCCCTCCCTCAGCTGGTGGCTTTGCGTACCCATCCCACCACTCTGGCTTGTTGTGGAGCTGGAATTTTCTGACCATTGTCTCTAACCATGTGCAAGTAAATGAGTGTATGTGTGTGTGTATGAGAGAGAGGGAGGGGAAGAAGGGAAAGGCAGGGAAAGAGAGGAAGAGGGAGAGCATGAATTTGCATTCTTCCTTTTAACTGTCCTTAGTTCTCTGAGGAGTCTGTTTGGACTTCTCATATTCCACTGATTCTAAAACACGTTTTATTTTTTCTCCTGTTTCAATACTTGGATAGTGTTTACATTGCGGTTGGTCAGGTGGTGATCAGGTGCATTGCCCGTGGCTGTGTGGACTTGGTAGTTATTCTTAGTTGCATGACAGGACATGCGCAACCCCTCAGTGTTCCGGTCAGCAATCAATTTCAGGATTATTTGAGAAAGAAATATGAGTCCTAGGTGTTGACTGAAACCTTCTGCTGACACCTCTTTGTAAGATTTTTTTGGCCGACATCGAAACTTATGGGAAGATGTCAGCAGCTCAGATGAAAATCCCAGACAATACTTGAGCACTCTTTTAAGGAATGCCCCGTCACTAAAGTTGTTGGTGGTTTAGAGGACAATATTGTATGGAGAAACACAGTCGCTGGACCCTTAGGCAAGGAGTGATTCAGAAGGGTCGTCTTCTGAATATGAAGTAGTCTTTGGGATATAAACCAATTTATTTCTCTTATATATTCCTTTTTAATGGCTATAATAGAACTTATATCTAAATAAGTCTAATAGAGCTCATTCACAAGTTTAAATTTTCTAATTCTTAGAAAGCATTGTGTCATACTTTAATTGACAGCATTTTTTCTTATTGTGTATATAAAACAACTGTTTCTTACAATCAATGCCATTGGTTCAATGAAAATAATATTGAAGTAGGAAGTCTCTAAATAATCAGTGTGGACAAAAAATGAGTTGAAGAGTTAGGGGGCTGAGGAATGGGTTTATTAATTTATTTACTAAATAGATATTTATTAAGTGTCTATTGTGAGACCAGCACTGGGCTAGACATTGAGCATACAGGTGTGAACAAAACAGACATAATCTCTGAGCTTATAGGGAAGACAAGATATTGAATAAGCAGTGGCATGTATGATGCTACAAAAGAAAAAGTGCAGGTTGCCTTGGAAGTGGAAACAGTAGTTTATGATGGTCAAGGGGAAGAGAGGGACTGACTCAGGAAGTGTCAGTTAAGCAGAGATTAAAAGGACAAATAGGAGTTAGCCAGGTAGAGGTGAGTGGGGAGTGGGAAAGGTAGACCTGGCAGAGGGGACAGGGTGTATGTAGTAAAGCCGGGAGGTGAGAAGGAGTGAGGAATTGAAGGAAGTGCAGAATGTGAGAGACAAGACTAGAGACATAGGGGAGTATAAGATGAAGAGCCTTATAAATCATGGCAAATAGCTTGTCCATTATTCACAGGGCAAGAAGAAGTCATTGAAGGGCTTTCAGAAGAGGAGTGTCGTGCTCAAATTTAAAAATGATCACTGGCTGGTGTGCAAAATGGAGTGGAGCAGGCCAAGGGCAGGTGAAGCAGGCATGATAGTAGTCATCCTCACTACTCATGGTCATGGGCAGAGACAGCAAACAATGCAAGGGATTCTGGAGCAAGAAATAGTCTCCCTCATTCAGCAAGTTCCTGATAATCTAAGACAATAACTTTCTTTATTTTTGACAGAGTGACCTGTTCTGACTTGATCCTCCAGTGTACTTTGAAAGAGCTGCCACCAGGTAAATACAGAACAAGATTTTCTCAGATTTATAAACCATGATTTTCTCCCATGACCCCCTAACGCCTAAACTATCATCTTCACAAGAACCCTGAGTTAGGTGCTGTTTTATTTCCATCTTATAGATGAGGAAACTGAGGCATAGAGAGGTAAGGCAACTTGTCCCCCAGGTACTGAAAATATAAATGGCAGAGCTAGGGCTCAAACTCAAGTCTATTGTATACCAGTGCCCATTTGGAATAAACTAGATGATCACCATGTTGTGGCCCTGGATATGGAGAAAAGAGGACTGATTCTAGAGATATTTAGATATAAAATGATAAAATTCATTAATTGAATTGGAGAAATGGTAAAGTAAAAGGAAGAATTAAGGATGTTATTCAACTTTCTGATTTGAGCAGTTGGGTGCGTGATCTTACTGGTTACTGAGAGAGGAAAATGGGGGGAGGGGAAGAGCAGGTTTGGGGATGATGAGTTCAGTTTTGGACTTGCTTAGTTTTAGGTACTTGAGAGGTGATTGGGTTGGAGATGTAACATAGGGTAAAGAGATACATGTATATTTAATATATGTAGATTTTAGTTGAAGCAATGGAAGTGGATAGGATCACCTAGAGAGAGTGTAGAAGAATGATTATTAATCCTGGTTGCATAATAGAATCACCTGGGGAGTTTTTAAAATGTATTGATGTCCAGGCCCCATCTTGGCAATTCCAATGTGCAGCCAGGATTGAGAACTGCTGCCATGAGAAAAGAATCCCTAGAACCCAGTCTTTGGGTTCTCCAATATTTAATGTACAGGATGAGGAGGTTAAATGTACAAAGGTGACTAAAAAGGAAAAAATGGAGAGGTAGGAAGAAAGCCAGGACATTGTGGTCTTGTGGAAGAGGTAGAAGTATTGGCTTGTACCTTGTTTGAATTTAACAACTAGTGTGGAACGTCGTATCACCTACATATACCATGATTTTCCATCTGATGGGAGCAAACATTAGGCACCCCAAATACTTGAATAGCCATTATTAATGCTTGCCTTATTCTTTTTATCACTTCAACTTACCAAGTAGTGTTTCTACTCTAGTTTTGTTTCAGAATTCTTTCATTTAGCATAAAACATTGGAGATTAATCCATGTAGCATGTATCAGTAGTTTGTTCCCTTTTATTGCTGAATAGAATTCCGTGTGAACCACATTTTGTCTAGCCATTCACCTGTTAGTAAACGTTTGGATGACTTATTGCTTTGGGCTCTTATGAGGAAAGCTGCTATAAATATTCATGAACTGGTCTTTATGTGGATATATGTTTCATTTCTCTTGGGTAAATAACTATGAGAGGGATTATTTGGTTCATATGGTAAGTGTAGGAGGCATAGACCTAACACTAAAAAAAAAAACAACAAAAAACAAAAAAAACCCAATCTGCCAGACTGTTTAAAGTAAGCAGTCCATTTTGCTTTCCACCCAGAAATATAGGAAAGTTTTAGTTGCTCCACAGCCTCATGAGCATTTAGTATTACAGTCTTTCTGATTTTAGTAATTTGAGTAGGTATATAGTGTTATCTCATTGCAATTTTACTTTCTACCTCCCTAATGATGAATTATTGAACATCTTTTCATGTGCTTGTTTGCTGTCTGTACACATCTGTGGTGAAATGTCTGTTCAAATCTTTTGCACATTTTTTTCATTATTAAAGAAGCTTTGGGTTTACAGAACAATAATACATAAAATACAGGATTTCCATAAATCACCCCACCACCAGCACATTGCACTGGTGTGGAACAGTCATTAAAATTGATGATAGCCTATGGATGATTGTATGGTATGTGAATATATCTCAATAAAACTGAATTTAAAAAAATTGATGATAGCACATTTTTATAATTGTACTATTAACTAAAGACCATGGATTAATTTAGGATTCACTGTGTAGTTTAGTTCCATGGATTTTGTTTTTTAATTTTTATTCTGTTACCATTTATGCAACCTAACATTTCCCCCTTTCAATTACATTCAGATGTGTATATTTCAGTACTGTTAATTTCATTATCAATGTTGTGCTATCATCACCAACCATTCATTACCAAAACATTTCCATCATTCCAAATAGGAACTTTGTACATCTTAAGCCTTAATTATCCATCCTCTATCCCCAACCCATCCCCTGGTAACCTATATTCTAGATTCTGACTCTATATGAGTTTATTCTAATTGTTTCAAATCAGTGAGATGATAAAATAATTGTCCTTTTGTGTCTGGCTTATTTCACTCAACATGATGTCTTCAGGGTTCATGTATGTTGTTTTGCAGGTTTTAGGACTTCACTCCTTTTCATGGCTGAATAATATTCTATTGTATGATAAACATGAGAAATCACCACTCAATCTAATTGGTACTCATTTGTATGTAACATGTTGCTTTTCTCTTGCAGCTTTCAGAACTATCTCCTGTCCTTTGCAATTAATAGTGTAATCAGTATATGACGGGTACATTTTTTCTTCATGTTTATCCTGTTTGGTGTTCTCTGGGCTTTTGGGAAGTCTCTGTCATTATTTCTTTGAATATTCCTTCTGCCCCTTTCTCTCTTTCTTCTCCTTCTGGGATTCCCATAATGTGTATATAGATATACTTGATGGTGTCCCAGAGGTGTGTTAGGCTATTTCCACTTTTAATAATTTGTTTCTCGTTCTGCTCTTCAGCCTGAATCATTTCATGTGTCTTCTCTTTGATTTCACTGATTTTTTCTTATGCCAGTTCCAGTCTGCTCTTGAAACCCTCCTTGGCATTTTTCATTTTAGTTATTTTGGTCTTCAACCCCGGTAGTTCTGTTTGGTTCCTTTTAAAAATTTCTGCGTCTTTACTAAGACTGTCATATTGCTTTTAGTATCCTTTTGCTCTTTCTGGTGTCCTTTAGCTCTTTTTCTGTATTTTCTTTCATCTCCTTGAGCATTTTAAAGATTATTTGCTTAAAGTCTTTGTTTGATACGTCCACATTCAGGTCTTCTTCTTTGGTGTTTTCTGTATTTTCATTCTCTTCCTTTTGATGGGCCATCATTTCCTGTTTCTTTGTCTTGACCTCTTTTGTTGCACACTGTACATTTTAATGTTTTTTTTCATTAACTTTTTTTTTAATGGAATAAACAAATTAGGAAGGTAACAGGGAAAGAAGCAATAACTGGATCATGTTAAAGTAAGGAAAATTGGCTAATGACATGATTTAAAGACTATTAATGAAGGACCAAGAAGAGCTTAGAAAAAGAAAAGGACAATTAAGGTATTGAATTATACTAAAAAAGAGAAACGTGACATAGTCCTGTATTTTGTTAATGTTTCTGTAAGAGGTTCCATCATAAAACTAAACTGTAAAATTACTTTTAAAATGTTATATAACAAAATGAATTTTTAGCAAACTTTAGTAAACTTGTTTGTTATAAATTAACTCAAATTTTATAAACCAATTCCCCTTAACTTGCATTTTGTTTAAAGTAATAACTTTATATCATACCAATAAATCTCAAGTATGAAAAATGCATTATTGCAATAATACCTCTTTGCAAGTCCAAAATTCTTGGTTTATAATAAAACTGTAAAGTGAGAAAAAGCAAAACCCAAAAAGGAGTAAAACTGTAACTGCCATCTATTGCAGAAGTCCAACATCTTCTTAAAATGTTGCTCAACAAGTTGCAGAGAAACATGTCTGGAAGCAACATTTAATTGAAAAGAAACTATTTTTTTTATACCATTTTACACTATTATTCTCTCTAGTATTTTCTTCTTCCCAAATAGAAACTCACGTCTTCTATAATGTTGCTCTTTAGTAAGCCATTCTATGCAGCTGCTGCTTGCATGTTTCCAAAATCATCATCTTCTTCATGTGTTCTCTTCAAACTGCCTGTGGTACCAGAATGGATAGATAATGACCTTTCTATCTGTAGTGGTGACATCATCTGTATTGTTAATTTTGCTAGGTAGATGGCTTCATATTCCTGAAGTTGATGGACGAATCCAGCATTAGGATTAATACGAAATCTTCTTTCTTGAACATAAGCAAATGCATCTCTGTACTTATTCCAAATGTTTCCACAATGTAGGCAGTAACAAAGGCAGCACTCCTGGAGATCCTTGTGTTTCCATGGACAGGAACTTTTCCTCCAGTTTGTAAGCTCCTATCAATAAATTCTTTAGTCATGGGGAAAAAGGTGTATTACATTTTCAACTGCATTATCTGCAATATCCAAGACTAAATATCTAAATAATCGCTGAAAGTTTGGTTTAATAAAGTTTACTTCAATATTTTGTCTTATGTCTATTATATGGGTTATTCCACTTTTCTGTAGTATAAGTAGCGTGCTTTTCATAGCAGAAGAATATGGGCCTAAAAACAATCCAGGTAAAATTTCCTGCATCTCTCATCTCATAGGATAGGTCCATTCCTTGGCATCTTCTTTGCACTGTGGGAGGGTGGGGAACTCCAGCTTCCCGTCCTCCACGGTCCTGGCCCGTGGGCTTGTGGGTGGGGTGGGAGGGCAAGTTACCTGGCTGGCTGACCCTCAGAGCTGACGGTGGCGGTGCAAGGGAGAACTGGTGGACCGGTGGGCCGGAGGACTGGTGGATGGGTGGCAGGCTTACAACTAACATACGCAATCTAAAGGATCCTGGTGGAAGTGACAGCGAGGAAGCGTAGGGTTGGACAGCTTGTACCCAGTCGCCAGGCTGCCACTGTCTCCCACCTCATTTTAATGTTTTAAAATGTTAACTCTGGGAGGCAGGGCAAGATGGCAGCATAGAGAGGAGTGGAAGCTAAGTAGTCCCCCTGGAACAACTACAAAAAAACAGAAACAACTAGTAAATAATCCAGAATAACTGCTGGGGGACAAACGAGACCATCCACTCATCATACACCAACCTGAATTGGGAGGAATGCCCGAGAACACAGCATAAAATCTGTAAGTAAAACCTGCGGATCCAAGTCGTGAGACCCCCTCCCCCATAGCCCGAGCTGCAAAGCCTCATGGTGCCAGAGAGAAGCTCTCTCCCAGCAAGCGAATATAGCTCAGCTGAGATCCAACTGGGGTTTTAAGTAGCGAGCGTGAACTGCTCACTACAGGTACGCATCCCCAAAAAACAGACAGAGGCTTTGGGTGACGACTGACCTTGGAGAGCCGGAGGGTCGCCTTGGACTGGGTCTGAAGGGGACTATCTGTTTCTTTTTTGGCTCAGTGGAGAAAGCCCCGGTCATATTCAGTTTCCAGGGCTGTGACTCAGGGAAGGGTGGAGACAGCACAAGCAGACAGCGAGACCATTGAAATGCTAATGACCTCCACCTGGGGGGTCTGTCATCTCTAGGAGGAAAGGGGTGGGGCCCTTTCCATTCAGAACCAGACCCCAGAGCCTGGGGGAACACAGCCATACCTCCTCACACCAGTCAAGAATTATAGGCTAACAGGCATCACCTGCTGGGCAGAAAAGCACAGTGACCTGAGGCATCAAAGGGTGGAGCAGTTTTCTAAGACACACATACACCCTCAGAGAAACCAGATACTGAATATTTCTTCCCTCTGGGACCTGAGCCTGTTCTGGTCTGGGAAAACCTGATTTGGATAACCAAGGAAACCATGCCTAGACAACAGAAAATTACAACCTACACTAAGAAAAACAAAGTTATGGCCCAGTCAAAGGAACAAACGTACACTTCAACTGAGATACAGGAATTTAAACAACTAATGCTAAATCAAATCAAAAAGTTTAGAGAAGATATTGCAAAAGAGATAGAGGCTGTAAAGGAAACACTGGGCATATATACGGCAGAAATCAAAAGTTCAAAAAAACAACTAGTAGAATCTGTGGAAATGAAAGGCACAACACGAGATGAAAGACACAATGGAAACATACAACAGCAGATCTCAAGAAGCAGAAGAAAACACTCAGGAACTGGAGAACAAAACACCTGAAAGCCTACACGCAAAGAAGCAGATGGAGAAAAGAATGAAAAAATATGAGCAATGTCTCTGGGAACTCAAGGATGAAACAAAGTACAATAATGTACGTATCATTGGTGTCCCAGAAGGAGAAGAGAAGGGAAAGGGGGAAGAAACAATAATAGAGGAAATAATTAATGAAAATTTCCCATCTCTTATGAAAGAAATAAAATTACAGATCCAAGAAGCGCAGCATACTCCAAACAGAAGAGATATGAAGAGGCCTACGCCAAGACACTTAATAATCAGATTATCAAATGTCAAAGACAAAGAGAGAATCCTGAAAGCAGCAAGAGAAACGCGATCCATTACATAAAAAGGAAGCTTAAAAAGACTATGTGCGGATCTCTCAGCAGAAACCATGGAGGCAAGAAGGAAGTGGTGTGATATATTTAAGATACTGAAAGAGAAAAACCGCCGACCAAGAATCCTATATCCAGCAAAGCTGTCCTTCAAATATGAGGGAGAGCTCAAAATATTTTCTGACAAACAGATAATGAGAGACTTTGTGAACAAGACACCTGCCCTACAGGAAATACTAAAGGGAGCACTACAGGGTGATAGAAGACAGGAGTGTGTGGTTTGGAACACAATTTTGGGAGATGGTAGCACAACAATGTAAGTACACTGAACAAAGGTAGCTATGAATAAGGTTGAGAGAGGAAGGTGGGGAGCATGTGAGACACCACAAGAAAGGAGGAAAGATAAAGACTGGGACTGTGTAACTTGGTGAAATCTAGAGTGTTCAACAATTGTGATAAAATGTACAAATATGTTCTTTTGCGAGGGAGAACAAGCAAATGTCAACCTTGCAAGGTGTTAAAAATGGGGAGGCATTGGGGGAAGGATGCAATCAGGATAAACTAGAGACTGTAACTAATAGAATCATTGTATTATGCTTCCTTTAATGTAACAAAGGTGATATACCAGGTAAATGCAGATAAGAGGGGGGGATAGGGGAGGCATGTTAGACACTTGACATTGGTGGTATTGTCTGATTCTTTATTCTACTTTGATTTAAGGTTATTTTTCCTTTTGCTGCTTCCTAGCTGTCATTTTTTTTTTCCTCTTTCTTTTGCCTCTCTACCTTCTTTGACTCTCCCTCCTGCCTTGTGGAAGAAATGTAGATGCCCTTATATAGATAGTGGTGAAGGTGGTGAACACATAAATGTATGACCATGCAGAGAACCATCGATTATTTACTTGGGATGGAATGTATGGTGAGTGAACAAAACCATATTAAAAAAAAAATGGGTTTATGACAAAACCTCGAGGGCAATATACTGAGTGAAATAAGCCAGACACATAAGGACAATTATTGCAGGGTCTCACTGATAGGAATTAATTATAATATGTAAACTCATAGACATGAAATATAAGGTACCAAGATATAGGATGAGGCTTAAGAATGGGGAGTGGTTGCTTAGTATGAGCAGAATGTTCAATTAGGATGAACTTAAATGTTAGGAAATGAACAGGGGTGTTGGTAGCAAGATGTGAGAATAACTAACAGCACCAAATGGTGTGTGAATGAGGTGGAAAGGGGAAGCTCAGAGTCATATATGTCACCAGAAGGAAAGGTGGAGGTCAAAAGATGGGAATGTACAAAACTGAATCCTATGGTGGGCAATGTCCATGATCAACTGTACAAATACTAGAAACTGCTTCCATGAACCAGAACAAATGTATGGCAATACAATTAGAAGTTAATATTAGAGGGGCATATAAGGAAGAACTATATACCTATTATAAACTATATACTACAGTTAGTAGTATTTCAACATTTTTTCATAAACAGTAACAAATGTACTATACCAATACTACGAGTCAACAATTGAGGGGGGTTGGTTAGGGATAGGGGAGAATTAGAGTTTCCTTTTCTTTCTTTCTTTTTTTGTCTTTCACTTTATTTCTTGTCTGGAGTAATGAAAAGTTTCTAAAAATTGAACAAAAATTAAGTGTGATGGATGCACAGCTGTATGAGGGTACCCAGGGGCAAGTGATTGTACACTTTGGATCTTTGGGTAATTGTATGGTATCTGAACAATCTCAATAAAAATGAAAAAAAAAAGTTAACTCTGGGATTTATTCTCTGGGATGTCTGTTTCTTGGTTCTGTAACTAGCTGGTAATAAGACAGATTTTCTTGAGCTTCAGCCCTCCTATCAGGAAGGTTTGCCCAAGGCAGAATAGCAAATTGCTCTCCCTGTGCACGTGTCTACGGGAGCCCATGCCCCACTCTCACAGCAGGCCGCTGGGAGGTCCAGCCCTGCCTAGCTCACTGGTGGCAGAAAGGGACATAAAAAGCCTCTTCCCCAACACCAGGAATGGGCATGGCTGAGTACTGATCACAGCTTTGTGTTAGCGACTTTGGACCACTGGGGTCCTGGCTCTGAAGGTGGCCACTGTTTTATCCTCCCTGGTCAAAGGCAGCAGCAGCCATTTGTTTCAGACCTCCCCAGGTGGGGGCTTCCTCAGGGCTGTGGGGGATAGTTGTTGAAGGTCTGCATCTGCTGGGCAGGCCAGGAAAGCTCAGCTTTGGGGAGCCATCAGAGAAGCTCCTGGTGACCTTCCTGATCCCCCCGCCCCGAGCACTTTGGAGATCGTATGTGTCCCCTGCATTGGTCTCAGGCCCTGTTTGGGCTGGAAATGACTGACTTGGGAAAAGTCCTCTCCAGTATACCCCGCCTCCGAGAATTTGCCCTCCATGCAAAAGCAACTTGAGACAATTTAAGAAACTATAGAGGTGGACAGTCTGGAGTAAAGGTCTGTCAACTTCAAACACCTGGGAAAGGGAGGTCTATTTCCTGGGAAACATTGCGGACAACAAAACTCCTGTAAATAGGAGGACTCCAAAACAACTAAAAAGCAAAAGTCCAGGACAACACGAGGCCCAGAAAGACAGGGAAAACCCTGCAGAGTGCTATTCTTTACCCTGATTTTATCAGCCTCTTCCTCCCACTCATCTCGCCTCTGGAGTTTCAAAATAGTTGTTTCAGACAGTTCCTGCCTGTTTAATAGTTATTTTGGTGGAAGGGCTGAGTCCTGGAGCTCTGTACTCTGCCATCTTCCCACAATCCTCCTTGTGCCCATTTGAAAATTAAGTTTTCTACTATTGAGCAATAACAGAGTATATTCTGGATACTGGCCCTTAATAAAATGCGTTTTGCAAATATCTTCTCCGTCTGTGGCTTGTCTTTCCATAGTCTTAAAACTGTATTTCAAAGAGTAAAAGTTTTTCAATTTTGATAAAGTTCAATTTATTTTTCTTTTATGTGTAGTAATTATTGTGTCCTATCTAAGAAATCCTTGCCAAAACCAAGGACACAAAGATTTTTTCCTTTCTTTTTTTTGTTCCTAGAAGTTTTATAGTTTTAAGTTTTACATTTAGTAATATGATCTATTTTGAGTTAATTTTTGTGTCTGGTATAAGGTAAGTGTCGAGGTTTACTTTTTTACATGGATGTCCAATTTTTTTTAGTACCATATGTTGAAAAGCCCTTCCTTTCCCCTTTTTAATTACCTTGGCATCTTTGTAAAAAATAGATTGAATGACAATTAAATAAAATGTGGTACCCTGGACTGAATAACAGAAAGAGAACATTAATGGAAAAACTGAAATCCAAAAAGGTCTGGAATTTGTTAATAATAATAAACCAATGTTTGTTTTCTATTTTTGACAAAGGTACTATGGTATTGTTAACTACAGGGGGAACTGGATAAAGGATATATAGGAACTTTTTGTACTATCTTTACAAATTTTCTATAATTCTACAATTACTCCAAAATAGAAAGTTTATATTTTTAAAAAATCAGTTAACCAGAGTCTATTTCTGGACTCTATCTTGGTGGAAAAATAATCCATTTTTCACCAGTAAGTATGTTAGCTATAGGTTTTTGTAGATGCTTTTTGTCAGATTCAGAAAAGTTTATTTCTATTCTTAGTTTACTAGTAGTTTTAATCATGGATGGATATTGAGTTTCCTCAAGTGATTTTTTCTGAAAATTATGAGATTCTCATATGATGTTTGCATTTTAGTCTGATATCGTAAATTATATTGATTGATTTCTGAATGCTGGAACCAACTTTGAATTGCTGGAAAAAACTCCTTTTGGTTATAATATATTATATATTGTTGGATTTTATTTGCTAATATTTTTTAAGGGATTTTTGCATCCATGTTCATGACAGATATCAGTTAGTAGTTTTCTTTTCTTGCCATGTCTTTATTTGGTTTTGGTATCAGGGTAATACTGACTTCATCAAATGAGTTGGAAATGTTCCCTCCTCGTCTATTTTCTGGAAATATTATGTAGAATTGGTATTATTTCTTCTGTAAATATTTGGTTGAATCAGTTAAGCCATTTGCTTGGAGTTCCTTTGTGGGAAGATTTTCAAGTATGAATTCAATTTCTTTAGTAGCTATGGGGAGATTAAAGTTATCTATTTCTTCTTGAGTGAGTTTCAATAATTTTTCTCTTTCCTGGAAGGTGTCCATATCATTTAGGTTTTCAAAAATACTGGCATGAAGTTGTTTATTAGCCTTCTAATATTAGTGGAATCTATAATGATGTACCTTTAATTCTTGATACTGGTATTTTGTGCCTTCTATTTTTCTTGACTGATCTGGCTAGAGGTTTATCAATTTTATTGATCATTTCAAAGAAACAGCCTTTTATTTTATTATTTTATTAGTTTTCTCTGTTGGTGTTGTGTTCAATTTCATTGATTTCTGTTCTTATTGCTATCAGATATTTTCTTCTGATTTTGGGGGGTTTAATTAGCCCTCCTTTGTCTAGTTTCTTAAGGTGGAGGTTTGGATCATTGATCTGAGACTGTATTAATCAGGGTCCTCTAGGGAAACAGAACCATCAGGAGGTATCTGTAAATATGAGATTTTATAAAATTGTCTCATGCAACTGTGGAGATGCATGAGTCCGAATTCCATAGGGAAACCTGCACACTGGGAACTCTGATGCCGGTTTTTGATGAATTCCCCAGTAGAAGCTGGCCGGCTAAAGTAGAGATGAAAATTCTCTCTTCTGACTACTGAAATCATAATTTCTCTTTTTAAAGCCTTAGACTGATTGGATGAAACATCTCTCATTGCTGCAGGCATTCTTCTCAGTTGATTGTAGATGTAATCAGCCATAGATACAATCAATTTACTGAAGATTTAAGTCCACAAAATGTCCTCACAGTAACAAGCCAGTGCTTGCTTGACCAAACAACAGGGCACCATCACCTGGCCAGTTGACGTACGAGCCTAACTATCACAGAGACCTTTCTTCTTTTTTAATGTAATCATTTATTAATATACATTTCCATCTAAGCAACTCTTTAGATGTCTTCCACAAATTTTGATGTTTTGGTTTTCATTTTCATTCAATTCAAAATATTTTCTAATTTCCATTGTGATTTCTTTGACTTATGGGTTATTTAGGAGTATTGTTTAATTTCCAAATATTCAGGGACTTTTCAGATATTTTTCTGTTACAAATTTCCAGTTTAATTCCATTGTTGACAGAGAATACACTGTATGATGTCAGTACTTTCAAATTTATTGAATCTCATTTAATGCCCCAGAAATGTAGTAGTTTTTTAGTAAATATTTTATGTCCACTTGACAAAAATATGCATTCTGCTGTTTTGTGTTGGAAAGTCCTATAAATGCAATTTGCTAGTGTTGTTTGGTCTTCTATATCCTCACTGATATTTTGTCTACTTATTCTATTAATTATTAAGAGAGCTGTGTCAAAGGCTCCAACTAGAATTGTAGATTTGTCCATTTCTTTCTTAGTTCTATTAGTTTTTACTTCATGTGTTTCAAAGCTTAGTTATTAAGTGCATATGCATTTATTGCTATGTCTTCTTGATGAATTGACCGTTTTATTGTTATATAATGTTTTCCCTAAGTTCTGATGTAGTTGGTTGAATAATGTCCCCCAAAGAAATCAAGTCCTAGTTCTTGAAGCCTGTAAATGTTTCCATGTTTGAAAAAAAAAAAAAAAAAGGTCTTTGTAGATGTGATTAAGTTAAAGTTTTTGAGATAGGGAGATTATTTTGGATTATCCAGGTGGGCCATAAATGTAATTACAAGTGTCCATATAAGAGAGAGGCAGAGGGAGATATGACACACTCAGAGGAGAAGGCCATGAGGGCACACAGCAGAGAGAGATTTGAGGCTACTGGCCTTGAAGATTGGAGGATGAGGCCACGAATGGTCACAAGTCAAGGAATGCTGGACACCATCAAAAACTAGAAGAGACAAAGAACAGGTTCTTCCCAACAGCCTCTCAACAGAGTGTGGCCCTGCTGACACCTTGATTTTGGCCCAGTGATAACTGATTTTGGACTTCCAGCTTCCAGAACTATGAGAGAATATATCTCTTTTGTTTTAAGTCACCAAGTTTGTGGTAATTTGTTGCAGCAGCTATAGGAAACAAGTACACCTGGCAATATTACTTCTTCTGGAATTTATTTTGTCTGATATTAATATAGCCCCTCCAAATTTCTTTTGGTTAGGGTTTGCAAGGTCTATCTTTTAACTTTTAATATTTGTATAACTTTATATCTAAAGTGGATTTCTTGTAGACACCATACATTTGGATCTTTCTTTTTTAACCATTCTTACAATTTCTTCCTTTTAATTAGTGTGTTTAGATTTTACTTTATGTAATTATTGATTGCATTTAAATGTCCTATCCTGTTAAAGATTTTATTTGCCTCATGTGTTTTTTGTTCCATTTTTATTTCTTTGGATTAATTATCTCTATAATTAGCTTTTAAGTTACACCTTATTTCAGTCTTTTAGAGGTTGCACTATGGTTTATACAATTTATCTTTAATTTATTACTGTACACCTTCTAATGATATCATATTGCTTTACATATAGTATAAGACCCTTATAACAGTAGACCTGTATTTCCTCCTTTTGTATTGTTTCATTTAAATTTTACTTCTGCATATGTTATAAATCCCACAAAACTATCAATTATCTTTTAAAATGTTTAGAGATAAGAAAAAGTATCTTATATCTATCCTCATTTCTACTATTTCTGACATTTGTCATTTATTTCTATGGGCCAGATTTCTATCTGGTATCATAATTCTCTGCCCTAAGAATATTCTTTAACATTTATTGTAAATTTAGTTCTACTAGCAATGAATTCTCTCAGCTGTTGTTCTTTTGAAAAAAGTCTTATTTTGCCTTCATTTAAAAAAATGTTGTTGATGCCCATGGAATTCTGGATAGACAGCTGTTTTTTTAGCTTATAGTTTCTGATGAGACTTTTGCTGTTGTTCTTAACTTCGTTTTTCTCTATGTAATATTTCTAAATTTTTTGGCTGCCTATAAAATTTTCTCTTATCTTTGGTTTTACAGGTTTGACTATGATGTGTTAGGTATTTTTTGGTTTGTTTTGTGTTTATCCTATCTGAGATTCTCTGAGCTTCTTGGATCTGTGGGTTGATGTCATTCATTGATTTTGAAAAATTGGATCCTAGCTCGCTCCCTCCCTCCCTCCCTTCCTTCCTTCCCTCCTTCATTCCTTTCTTCCTTCCTTCCTTCCCTCCTTCCTTCCTTCCTTCCTTCCTTCCTTCCTTCCTTCCTTCCTTCCTTCCTTCCCTCCTTCATTCCTTCCTTTCCATTCTCTTGTCTTTTTGTATTTCATTTTGGATAATTTCTATTGACCTATATTTAAGTTTACTAATTCTTTTCTTAACTGTGTATTCTATCCTGATCAGCCTATCAAAGGAATTCTTCACCTTTGATACTGCATTTTTTATTTCTAGAATTTCTGGTTGACTCTTTCCTATAATTTCCATCTCTCCACTGAAATTCTCCATCTGTTCCTGCATCTTATCCTTCTTTTCTATGTGAGCCTCTAACATGTTAGTCATAATTATTTAAAAATTGTGGTCTCATTATTCCAATAGTTGGGTCATCTCCCTGTTTAGTTCTGTCTATTGCCTTATCTTGACTATGATTCACTTTTTCCTTGCTTTTTTGTATGTCTCATTTTTTTATTAAATGTCTCTTTTTTTTAATTAAATGTTGGACATTATAGAAGAGCAGTAGAGAATAAAGTAAATCATATTTCTACCCGTAAATGGACATGCCTTTTCTTCTATAAAGCCATTGATGTGAGATGTTGAGTCAATCTTATTAGTAGTTAAGATTAGTAGTTAGTAGTAGGATTGGTGGAGTTGGGTTCATGATTGCTATAGTTAGGTGCAGTATATGAGACTCCAAAGTTCTCTAATGGTGGACTGTCATTACCCTCTGCTTAGTGTGGCCTTGGGTGCCAGAAGATTTTTCTCAGTCTCTGAGCTCCATTCTCAGTTTTCAACAGACCCTCCATGTCTGCTCCACAGAAGGGATCTCTGTCTGTGTTTTTGCTCCTCTCGTGGGACTAAACTGTCTGTGCTCTTTACTCATTGCAGAGCTGTGGTGGTGGCAGTAGGTTCCCAGTTTTCTTGGTCCAGTCTTAGTCTTCAGCACACCCTGCATGTCTGAGCCTTAGGGACAAGGATTTATCGGTGTTCCTGCCCCTCTTCATGGCAGCCAGTCTCTGCCTTATATCTGTGGGGTATCTTGGGTGGGAGAGAGTTTCCTGCATCTCTCACTGCCCACCCCCATCCCCAGTGTTCTGATTTACTAAAGCTGATGAAATGCAATATACTAGAAATGGGCTGGGTTTTAACAATGAGGATTTATTAACTTACAAATTACAATTCTGAGGCCCTGAATCCAAATAAAGGCATCAACAGGACAATACCTTCTTCCTGAAGAAACGCTGCTGGCAATCCAGATTTCCCTGTCACATGACCAGGCACATGGTGATGTCTACTGGTCCTTCTCTTCTGGGTTTCATTGCTTCTAGCTTCTGGCTTCAGCGGCTTTCTCTTTCAGCTGCCGTGGGTGTGTCCTTGTGTCTCACCTTCTCTGGGGTTTTTTTCTGTGAGTTTCTCTGGGTTTTCTGTGTGTCCTTTATCCTCTTATATAGGACTCCAGCAAAAGGATGAAGACCCACATTCAGTGAGGTGGGTCACATTTTAATTGAAACTACCTTATCAATAGCTCCCACCTATAAAATGTCTGAACCCATAGGAATGGATTCCATGGCCATTAAAAATGGCCTTTCGGGGAGTGGTGGTGGCACTTAATAACTTCAAACTACCACACCCGGTGGCAGCAGACCTCTTCTTTGTATCAGTGCAGGATTCTGAGCCTAAATGTTTCTTGCCAGTCCCTCAGGGCAGATAGCCTTTGCCTCTATGCTTTCTAAGCATCAGTGGATTTTTGCTTCAACCTTGGGGATGGGAAGTATCTTTTGCTCCTCCGTTGATTAATATGAAAAAAATTCTGATTCATTAAAGGGAACACTCTCCAGTTGTTGATCCCTTAATCTTACTCCTAAGTACCCTCTGGAGGCCCAAGACAAAGAGCTTTAGGGTGAGTTTGGGCTTATCTTATGTTTCTGAGGCTTGCAGGATTCTACACTGCCATGCTAGCTCACACTTGCCCTTTAAGAAATCTTTAAAATTTCAGCTCTTTACTTCTTACCTACTTTTATGGCAGTGTCTTTTTCTGCTATGGTGTCGCAGTTTGTATGCCCTGCTTTTCCGTAGAGGGGCAGCTCACATTTTGTAAATTAGTTCACCTGCTTCCTTGTGACCTCAGTTCTCTGATGGACTCAATAGAAGCTATAATTTTATAGCTCTTGCATCTTTTTCTTATTGTTAGAATGGAAGTGATATTCTGTTGTGTCTTTCCATATTTTAAATGGTAGAAGAACTGTGATGCAGATTTTTAAGAGTCTTTCATTTTAAAGGAAAATTTTGGTTGTTAAATAACAATGCCAGTCAGAAATGAATGAAAACTGACTCAAAACAAGGCCATAAAGCCACAATTCAAAGCTTAATGGGAAAAGAGAGAGGTTTTTACTTTTATTCTTCTCTTGGGTTAGCTGTATTTGGGGATTGCTATTTTTCTTTCTCAGGAAATAGATAACTACAGTTTCAGGAGTAGCACAATAGAATAGCTTTATTCTGAGGTCTAGGTTAAAGGAAAGAGGTTTGCCTCTTCTTGTCATAATTGCCTTCGTGAGAGGGAGATGCAAAAGGGAGACAATTGAAAAACACAAAACAAAAAAGAGGGAGACAGCAGGAAGGCACTCAGGGGAAGTTTGCACCTTCTCAGAAGACAGGTGTAAAATTAAAGATCCCTAAAGAAGACTTACAGATGTCTTGGGGCCAAGGAGAGCATCATCTTAATTCCAGACAGATCTTGATGATTCCCCAGTCATCCTGGGAACAGTCAACTCAACTTTCACCTTGGATGTATATAATCTTCTATGTCCTTGATATTCCAAGCCTGGTCTAGGGATCAGGGGCTTGTTAGATGTGCAGAATCACAGACCCCACCCTAGAGCTGCTGAATAAGAATCTGCATTTTAACAAGACCTCCCAAGGTGATTTATGTGCACCTGAAGGTTTGAGAAGTGCTGTTCTACATAATCCTGCTTCTTTTCTTTTTTTTTTTTTTTGTAGTTAATTGTGCTTTTAATAATGAGATTAAAATGCTTTCAAGTCAAAATATTATGAAGGTAACCCTGTGTTAAGGATAAACCAGGGTTTAGTGCTCAAAATTAATGCATTTAAATACATTTTCTAGTTAAATTATTCAATTTATTGAACAATTATCATTGAAATGCATATTTAAAGCATCTTATTTTCAATTTCCCCTTTGAATTTGTGTTCCTAGCACTCAAAAATCTTGAGTCTTTGTTATAACAGATATTTCTCTGTTGCTTCCTCTTGGTATGTTTCTAGGCCCATGAAGCCAGTCTCCTATGGGCAGTTCCTCTTTCCTTGCCACTTTTGTTTTAGCTGCTGAAACAGGTGCCTGCCTGAAGCCGCTGTTGACACTTCAAAGCCTGGTCCATAGGGTCCCAAAGGGATCTTTTCCTACCTCAAGTTTCTTGCTAAGAACCCACAGCTTTGTAATATTCCAGACTTTGTGTATTTTGTGAGGCAGTGATGGGGGCGTGTTGCCAGAATTCTATTTTTCTCCATTTTTTCTCAACTATCAATCAAGGCTTGTTTTACATTTATCCCTTGAAGAGGAGTGAAGGGTTGTTGAGAAGGGTAGAAATCACCTTCCAATAATTTTAAGAAGATATTTTTGTTTTATGTGCTCAGGCAGGACTTCTGGGAAGGAGAGGATTGTTATATACACAGGTGTGTGAGTATATATCTATGTATGCATGTATATACATATCTACATATATGATATTTGATTGTTATGTTTGTCTTGTGTGTGTTGCTTTACATATTTTTCTCAAATCCTGCTGTCAATTACCTTGTAGTACATATTGATAGTAATCTGTTATAGTAGTTGAGAAAAAGGAGAATTCACATGTTTTGAAGTTGTGATGCCCTTGCAAAGGAGATAGGCCGTGAACTGCTTATAGATTTGAAGAGTGGGTAGAATTGGTTCAGATGGAAAGGAAGGGAAGGTGAAGAAGTAGCGTTGGCCACAGCCAGTGGACTTCCAGATGCTTCAGAAGCTCACTGCATGAGTCTTCATTAGCCCCTCCTATATTGCTTCACAAGAAAGAAACAAATGAACAGGCACATTCATATGATAGGGACGTTATCTCCTGTAATTGCACATCCCACTACTCCCTCGCCAGAGAAGTGTCTGATGCAGGCACTGCTGGCATGCAGCAGACCCTGGCTCCTCTCTACCCTGCCATTGTCCTTGGCACTTGCTGTGATCTTGATTTGGAAACTCATAAAAACCAGCCCTGCCCTACACATGGCTCGGCCCAGGATTTTGAGTTGACAGCTGATTGTCGCCACTGATTGCTTTGCTGACAGTGCTTTGTGGCTATTTTAGTTTTTCTTGAGAGTTCCTTAATTAGAGGAAATGACATCGTGTACTATCCAATCAGCCTCTTGTCAGATATTGTTATATTTGTAGGAGAGTCAGGGAACATTTGGGCTTGTTCCCGCCAAGCTGGAATGAGCCTGCCCGGCCTGCAGTGCAGTCTGTTGGGCAGAACAGTGGCCCCTACCCAGCTGTGAGACAAGCATGCCACTGGCTTAGAGGACAAGCATTCTACACTCCCAGTGTGTGCTCAAAGCATCCAAGGCTCCATCAGGGGCCCTGTTCAGGCGGTAACGTTCCATGAAACTTCACACTTCACAGTGGCCATTCCCCCGACAGAACACTGACTTTCTCCTCTCTGAAATGAGATATCTCAGGATTCCTTTGGTATTTGCCTTTCTGACTAACATGGAGAGACCTTTTCATTTTACCCTGGGAGGCCATACATAGATGGCCAGCCAGTGGTTCCTATTTGGTGAAGTTTTAAAGGTGGTTTCCTATGCGGTATAGTAAGTGAGGTCTCAACTAAAGTGCTTTAATTAACAAGAAGGATCATACTAAATCAGGAAATATTCTGAATTATAAAATAAGTTTGAAGAGTTTTGCAACTCTCAAGTCCATAGAATAACTTTTACCAGCTGTTTTTAAGTAGCAGTCCCTTATAAAGCTACTTTATTGAATATTTATTTTGGAATAGCTGTGTTTATTTACACATAAACTATATCTGAAAGTTTTAAAGATCAGTTTATTTATCAAAAGATTATGGACCCCTCTTTCCTTAGTGCTTGTTTCTGGCATTAATTTATTGTAAAAGGGACTTAGTGAGCCAGCTAGAGTGCAGTTTCTCAAGGAACTTAAATTCTTATTGGGAATTAATGTTCTCAAGTGGTCAAGGCTTTCTTGAAGGCATCTCCATGGCTATATGGTTTTTCTCCTGGTACACTCAGTGTTGGAGCAGAGAATACAGAATACAAGATTGATCCAGGGTTAGGAAGATAAGAAGACAAGGATATGGAGAGTCCATAAGGGTCTTAGGTTAGGATCAGAAGGAAGTGACACCAAGGTGTGTGTGTGTGTGTGTGTGTGGTGGGTCATAAAGATGGAGAAGGTGTTGGGCATAGTGGGTGGGTGGAGACCAAAAGACAGGAGGACTCTGGGGCAACGAAGAAATGGAGAACAGATAGATAAAGGGCAAGAGCGAAAGAACAAAATGCTACTTGACTGTTTTTGCAGATCTGTCTTGTCTCCTTAACTAAAGGGTAAAAAAAAAAGCCCAGGTCTGGCATTTCTTTTCCATCTCCTTTCACCTCCCAGCCCAGTGTGATGCTCATAGAATGTTCTTCCTAAATATCTCCTGAAGAAATCCAGCTTATTTATGGGACTTGTGAAGATCATTTGTTTCAATTTTCAGATTTCTTTCATGACATGTATCATGTTTCATGTACCATGTTGCTCACTGGGTTATGTATATAATGTCCTCCTACTCGATTCCTGATACAGTCTAATGGTGGTATAAATACACAGATGCACAATGAAGAAGAAGATGACATCTCCAGCACCTGATAATTGTTTACCTTCAAGTGAATGGAAAATTATTGCTTCTAGAACTTCAATGAGTCCCAATGCTGGATGTGATTTTGCCTTACCAGTCAAGTCTCAAATGCTGTTCCTTTCTATGGGGCAATGGTTTTCCTTTTGACCTTCATGATTTTCAGGTTAAACACATTTAAAGACCCTAATGAGCAACTTTAATTTCTTTCTGATCATATTACTGTTCCCTTGCTCAACATTCAACTTTTTCTTGTATTTATATTTATCTGACTTTCATGATTGAAATCACAGCAAAAGCTAGGAAATAAAATTTAAATTTTGGAATAAAAGCCAAAGCTTTATATCATAATTCCTACGCATTCTCATGTATTTTATAATTAAGTTGCTGCTCTGTGGGCACCACAACCACTATGAGTTCTGAGACTGTCTTATGTTCATCTTGATTACCCCAGTGCTGGCTCATTTGCTGGGAACCCAGTAGAGAACACCAGAAATGAGTGTGTTGTATGCCCAGTTCAAACATACCTGAAGAGTCAGTTAAAATGCATTTTTCCTTAGGTAGCACTTTAAAATTCATACCCAGACACAGCAGGCTTGGCCAGAATGATACAGTTACCAAGGCAGCCAAAGAGAGCACTTAGAAGCTCATCAACTTCTTCAGGCAGAGGGAAAGATGGCAAACTGCTCTAACAGAACGTTTTCTACCTTCTAGGCTGAAAATAGAAACTATATCTGAAACAGCAAATGTGATTTTCAAAACTTCTCTCAACCCTAATCTTTTATAAGATGTTTACTGAAAACTGTTCACCAGTTTACATGTTTTAGCACTGACTTGGAGCAACTTTTCTTTCGTCTCTGATCTGGAAGCTTCTTTTTAACTTGTCTTTGAATAAAATAGAAATGTGAATGACTCTGGCTAAGAAATCACTTTCAATTTCAGAGAAGAGTTGGACTGACTGAGCCCTCCTGTTTATTCAGGGAGAGCAAGGCAAAACTGGGTCCCCTTGAGTAAAATGGAGAGCTACTTTCTTTACAGGAAGCTTTCCCCTCTCTGACACAGTTCTTTGATGTTAATATAATTCTCATTAATTGCTAACACGAAAGAAATAGAGCTTAGATCTTTGAAAGTATTGTGTTTTGTAAAATCTTATTTCTGAAATATCTGCTTAATGGAGAGGCCACTGATCCCGCTGGTTTTTTGTTCTAAAGTTAGTATACAGGGACTGTTAAAGTCATTAATTTATATTGCTTGACATTTGTATAACACTTAGCAGTGTTCAAAGCACATTTATGTCCATTGTTATTTGCACTTCATAATAACCCCCATGAGACAGAGATTTTTTTTAATTCCTTTTTATTTTTAATTAAGAGATTGAGGGTCAGAAAGATTGTGCCTTATTCAAAATCACTTCCTACCAGGAGGCAGACTGAGCAGTAGCACCTACTCTTCCTGTTCCTAATTCAAACTTTGGTTGCTGTGTCCTGATGGCTGAGGTGTGAGGACTGAAAGGGAGAACCCATTGCTTGTTTTGTAATTATCTGCTTACTTGTTTGTCTCCCCAGTTTGGCTTTAAGCTCCTTGAAAGGCACAGATGATCTTATTCAATTGCTGGCTCCCCTGAGCCTAGCATAGTGCCAATAACATTTTTGTTAATAAATGAATAACAATAATGCCACCATCTTTACCTCTATCTATCCTCTTCTTATACATGCCAATGGCTTAGAAAATGCAGAGTATAGGAATTACATTTAAAATAAATAGGCAAAGATATGGGCATAGTGGGGGAAGTGCAGGTTGTGAATCAGTCAAAAATACTGGGTGTAGAGCACTGACCTGGAGCTGTAGGAAAACACAAAACTGAACTGAACCTGTCTGACAATATAGCTCCTGCCTTCAGGGAGCTTAAAGTCCAATTAGAGAAACAGAGTATGCACCATGGAAACGATGAAGAGAATCACTATCAAACTGCCTGTTGGGTTGGCACTGCCCTCTTGGAAACTCGAAGTTGGAAAAAAAAAGATGCATGTTGCAAAAAACCTTGATCTCAGAGGGGAGGAGTAATGGCAAGAACTCTGCTGTCATTTTCTTTGGTTGTATAATTACCTGTACCTTTTCAAGTGTTTTTATATAAGAAGCTAAATTCAGTGACTGGTTGAGGGATGAATCATTCCAATTAACTGGAATAGAAGGTGAACTTTGACAAAGCTTCAATTGGTTCTTTTCTTTAAATAGTTCAAGTAATTATGCTGCAATTTAGTATCGGTAAACAATTGTTTCCATCCTTATCTCAACCAGAGCTAGTATTTTCCCATTCTTCAGAGTTGTGTTTTTCAAGTTTCAGTTCTCAAGCCACCTGCTTCAGTATTACCTGCTGAGATTCTGACTCAGGGGGTCTCGGGCAGGGTCTGAAAATCTGCTTAAAATTTTTGTTTAAATAATTCATTTGGAATAATTTTATTTTATATTTACATAAAAATTGCAAAGATAGTACAGAGAGTTTCTGTATATCTTTCACCCAGCCTCCCCTAATGGCCATATCTTGCATAACCATAATGTATTTGTCAAAATTAATTAATTACCGTTGGTACAATATTACTAATTAAACTACAGACTTTATTTGGATTTCTCCAGTTTTTTTTGTTTTTGTTTTTTTCACTAATGCCCTTTTTCTATTACAGAATTTAATCCAGGATACCTCATGCATTTAATCATCATTTTCCTTAGTTGCCTTGGATCTGTGATAGTTTCCCAGGCTTTTCTCGAATCTACATTTTTACTAAGCTCTCCAGGTGGTTCTCAGCCACTAGAATACAAGATTCGTTGCTCTTCCAAAGGCAAGGACAGATCCTGGGCACACCTCACTGAGCCACAAGGACTAGAAAGCATATGCCTGGGAGACCTTCCCTTGTCTGAGTGGTAACTTGTGCTCCTCCATCCCAAGTCAGGTTTCATCAGTCGTGGACCCAGCAGGAAACATAAGGCATGCTGGGGGAATTCGGGAGAGAATTTAGCAAAAGCACTGTTTATAGAGGTGTAAGCAGCTTATGGGAGACAAATAAGAGATGTTAAGGCAACCAGGAAATATGAACAGTGAAGGGTCAAGAGGAGTTCTGGAGCTATCAGCTGGAGCAGGAGTCAGAGATGCGTACTTGTAGAACCAGCCCCTATCAGAACCTCAAGGATCCTGAAGCACAGGGGAGGTGGAGGAGGACATATCCAAGTCTTTCTCCTCTGCTCTAGTGAGGCGAGAATAACCAATATCACGTTAAAGCAAAATGCAGGAGAGATAGCCTGATTAGTCAACTGTGCCCAGATTAAAACTTGTTTTCCGTTTATAATTCGTAGCTACTGTGTTATTAGAGGTGCAATAAAACATTACATTTAGCCTTAAAAACTGTTGGAAATTCAACAAATACCCTTTTGGTGGTTAATGATACATGGTGAACAGAAGCCTCTAGCTAAATAAATATTCAGATTGGAAAAAAAAAAAAAGAAATGCTATCCCAGATGTAGTCTTAGAATTGATAACAGATTTTAAGAATGACATGTACCACCTTATAGAATTTGGATAAAATAGTACATTTCTTTTTCTGTTTTGTTACTCAGCTGCAAGTTTTTGAAAGGATAGATAGGTAACTATTCTGCATGTAGTGAATTTAAATTCTGGCCACCAAAGAAGATTCAGAAAATGTTCCTCATCTTTTTGTAATTATGAATGAATAAGAACTTGAATGGAAAAGAGCTTATCTTTCTTAAGCACCCTTGTGACTTATGGGGAATCAGTAGTCTTTAGAACTGGAAATGGACATTACTGGGGCTTATCTAATGGATTTTTTTGGGGGTGGTGGTGGGAGTTAGTGGGTGAAAACTTTTTTCTCATTTCAAAAGAAGAGTAGAAGCTAAAAAGGACTATTAACTATATTTTGCAGTTTTTAAATATTAAGTTCAACATTAAAAACATTGTTTGCCAAAACAGAAGGCCCAATAGAGATATGTTTTGCTTGTGCATGTTTTTCATAGATATGGGTCTTCTTTTGTGTTTGCCTATTATCCTTAGACAGGAAACAAGCGTTTCTATATTTA
Source organism: Choloepus didactylus (assembly GCF_015220235.1). Taxonomy (NCBI): domain Eukaryota; kingdom Metazoa; phylum Chordata; class Mammalia; order Pilosa; family Megalonychidae; genus Choloepus; species Choloepus didactylus. Next base: position 57,800,212 of record NC_051320.1, on the reverse strand, counting down.
TTTTGAAAAGTGGTTGCATTAAGGTCTTGGCAGGAAACAGAATTTACCTCAGAGGTAGATGAAGAAAGTCTAATGAAGAGAGTTTAACCAAGGGACTATTCTATTCCTGTGGGCAGTGTTCCAGGAACAAACAAGGGGTGATCCAGTGACCAGGAGCTAGCAGCAGTGGGAAACCATTGCCGTCCCTGGGCTGGAGGGACTGGGGAGGAGAAAGTGGAGTCCAGAGTGGGCTGTAATCATGGAGGAGGGGCCACTGGGCAGAAGCCATAGCTGTTAAGGGACATAACCATTGTCAGAATCTGCAGTGAAACAGGGAGAGAGTAGGGAAAACAGCACCCCATTTCTCTCTTCCTGCTTTCCCATATTTGGGTGTGTCCCATTAGGAACAGGAAGCTAGAGGGCAACGAAGTGTAAATGATATAGGAGCTGAGAGAGATGGAGGATGGTTGGGGGTAGTTGTGAAGGCAGGGGATGGGGAAAAAACAGCAAAATGGTCTATAGTTTTTGAGTTCCCCAAATTGTTACTTGTGACATTACGTTGAAGATAATGCAAAGTAGATGCATAAAATTGATGGGCAAATCCACTTTCTTTAAAGCCAGTTTTATTGTTTCAAAATGCCTTACTACTCCTCTAGCTTGTCCTGAAGTTTAGTGCACGAAGAACCTATTTTGCTGAGTTTTCTTAGCTTATTTGTGTGATGAGAAGGTATTGATCCTTAACATTACAAGGCGCCTGAATTTGACCTCTAAGAAACCCGAGGGAGGGACCCACCATTACTTGTGTTATTGTTTGTTGCCCCAGCTGGCATTTTTAGAGTTAAAAAGGGTTGTCGTGTTCTGTATGCTTTTATTGTCTTAATGGGTTGTTTCTGTTAAAGCTAAATGTAATTACTAAATAGTCATTTCCGGTTGTTCATTGATTATTTGTGCATGAATTATTTAATGAAAATAGACCCAGATGATCGAGTAGTAGAAAGGCCTGTTTCTGGGAAAAACATTCACTCTAGCCCATACTCCCAGTTGCAGATTATTTGAAAACAAAAGCAAAGCAACAAAACAATCTTAAATGCCTCTGACAACTTCAACCAAACCTGGCCCCAGGATCATTTAAGAACTTCTGTTGTGAGGCTCAGAGAAATAGAGCTGAAGATAGCCAGCTGCTGCAGTATCACCTGATGAACTGACAATATTTTCTTTGGTTACCATGTTTCAGTGAGTGATAAAATGGCGATCTCCAGAAAATAAGATTCCTGTGAAAAGAAGAGTGATCAGTTTTGTTTTTCCTGGTGGAATAGTTCTCTGAAATGCTTCATGTTGTCAAAAGACAAACAGGCGTCATGTTTGCAGATTACGTTTTATTCAGTACACCAAAGTTGCTAAAGCAAAGGAAGCCAGATCACTTGCAAGAATGGAAGTAGCTTATGGGTTCTAGGGATGTCTTTAATAGATATAAAAATAACTTAGCTTGATTCCTGTTGATTGGACAATGGTTTGTCCATCTTATAGGGCCAGGTATAGGACTGGTGGGCTTTATTTTCTGTTGGGTCAAATCTAATGAATTAGGAACTTCATTGGCTACCTGGGCCAGCTGCCTTGGTGGGGATTTCAAATTTCAGAAGACATCAAGAAGAAACTCAAGATTTTGAGTTCAGAGAGGAAGTAGGGCATGGGCTTTTTGGTTCTGAGGGGTTCCCAGGGCTTTCTCTGTATAATTTTATCAACACCAAAGCTTTAAATATGATGCTGTGAAATCTTTCTGGCATCCTATTTGCTGAGGTATTTTTGTCCTATTTAATCTTCCTTTGTGATGGATTTTTGGGGATAACTATCTTCATTTAAAAGGCTCCAGGAAAAAAAAAATTAAGTCATGTTCTTTAAAATATTAGTTAGTTTGCACTGCTATTAGGCTCAATTGTGCTTCTTTTGTTCCCTAGCCTGGAAAAATGTCTTGCTTGGCTTTGTCTTCAGCCTATTAGATGCTTTCTTTATATCATGAAAATGTTAAGTAAAAGGGTTAAAAAATAGCCAGAAGCTATTCACTCTAGTGGTCAGTTGATTTAAAGTTCAAGGGTCTTTCAATTATATAATAATGTAGATTACAAGGGGTGACAGTGTGATTGTGAAGACCTTGTGGATCACACCCCCTTTAGCTAGTGTATGGATGAGTGGAGGAATGGGAATAAAAACTAAAGGACCAATGGGGTGGGATGGGGGGATGATTTGGGTGTTCTTTTTTCACTTTTATTTTTTATTCTTGTTCTGGTTCTTTCTGATGTAAGGAAAATGTTCAGAGATAGATTGTGGTGATGAACGCATAACTATGTTATCATACTGTGGACAGTGGATTGTATATCATGGATGATTGTATGGTGTGTGAATGTATTTCAATAAAACTGAATTTAATAAAAAAAAAAAGTTCAAGGGTCTTTGACTCTTAGAGCTTAATTGAAATTTTGAGCAAAGCTAAAAAATATCTGTCAGTCAGGCCTCATGAAGGGAATGTCGTGGCTCTGAGTAACTAGAATCAATAAGTCACTCATTGTCTCATAGTTAGTGACACTGAATAGAAAAAAAACCTTTATTGCCCTAATTGATCTGACCTGTGCAGGGTGATAGAGTAGGTAAGTAGAGGTTAATGATTGCCATGCTAGTTTGCTTTAACCTAAGTTAAAAACTCAAACTCTGTGATAATGGGCATTAACTCCCATGGAAAGATAATTTCTGTCCTTTGCAACTATTCTTGTCTATATTATGATAATTTTCCAAATCACTGCTGTGTTAAACAATGAAGCACCTCTAACTCGATGGTCTTCCGAGTTCCCTCAAAATCAGTTATGCACCATGGTCAGCCTTTTCTAGCTCTGCAGGATAGCTTCCTGTCCTTTTCTGTTGTTGCCTCTATAGGCAAGGACCTTCTTTCTGGCTTGGGTTATTGAGGTACCCTCCCACACACCTTCTTGCTTACAGCGTTTCCTTGTTCTTGCCACAGGAGACTTCCTAGACCATTTACTTTATCAGAATCTGCCTCTGCTCAAAAACCTCCAGCTAGTTATTAGTGACAGGCTAAAATCCCTAATAGTGACCAGTAAATAAATTTCTATGAGCAACGGGTATGGCCCTCTGCTAGATATTGTGGGAACAGAGACCATGTCTGCTTGCTTGTTGACATTGTGTCCACTCTTATATAATTTTCTGTAGGGCAGGAACATACTTGATGTGTATAAGTGCACAAAAACGATACTGGCTTTTCAATCAGCATTCCTGATTACATGTATTCAGTTAAGGATGGCTCTTTAAGTTATACATCCTAGAAAGTTATATACATATTCCCCTCAAGGCTGCTCAAGTGGTTCCCAATATTTTTGAAACTATCCATTTAAATTTACCTTTAGAACTGGTTTTCCCTTTATCAGAAGAACAGTGATGTAGCTCCTGTCCTTGTATGTTACTAACCCTAAAGAGTCTGATTATATTATTTTATTATCCAAGATACATTTTACCGAAGGGCTGCTTAGTGTCAGACACTGTGCCAAACTTGTGACATACAAAGATGTGTTAAAGCCCACCAAACCAAGACTGCCAGGAGCACACCATAGTCAAACAAAATTAAGTTTATTAGCTTGCTGCATGGGGGAACTGTGAGACATTTCGAAAGGTAGAAGTTAGGGAAGAGTATCTATAGGATTTAAGGGACTAGAGTTAGTTATAGCATGATCTTGGCAGAGATTGGTCAGAATTTGTAAACCAAGAAGTTGCTGGTGGATTTACTTTAGCATGCGTGCCTTTGTGTATAGTTACTGTTAGATCATTTTGTCTGTAGCCCGATTTATAATATATGAATCTGAATGAGCTGATGGTAAAAAAGCTTGAACTTAATTTGCCTTGCATGTCATACATGTTTCTTACAATTAATCTATTTTGTGAGCTTTTGCAAGTTGTGGTTTCTGTTACAATTTGCAGATCCCACCTCACATCCTATTTGCCAGAGAAACTGGTTTCCCCTTTATCAGAAGAACAGTGATGTAGCTCCTGTCCTCAAGGAGTTTCCTGTCTAGGCTGTTATAATTTGTTATTATAATATAATTTTATATGTGCCATAACAGATATATAAATAAGGTGTTATGGAGTTTGGAAAAAGCAACTATTTTTGAAATGAACATTTGTTTAAATCTTACCACATATAAGGCTCTACATACCTTAAGTAATAGGTAAGTTACATACATCATTTCATTTAATCCTCACAACAATCCCATGAAGTAGGTGCTATTTTTCTTATCTTCATTTTAAGATAAAAAATGCAGAAAGGTTACATAACCCATCCAAGGCCATCTAGCTACAAGGTGATAGATCTAGGACTTTATTAAACAAACATTTGCTGGGCCCTGTTATAGGTGCTTTAGAAATATTAGCTCACATACTCTCTGAAATCACCCTTTGAAGTAGGTACTACTCTTTATCCTATTTCACTGATGAGGAAACTGAGGCATGGAGAAGTGAAGTAATTTGCCCCAAACCACAAAGTCCACGAGTGCTTGATAGAGGCAGAACTCAGAGCCAGATCTAGGCTACAGAGACTGTGAGTGTAACCACCTCTGCGTATGGCACCTGACTCACATCTTTGTTCCTACCCGCCACCCTGCTGTGCTGAACTGGCAGAGGAGAGGCCTCACAGAAGTGTCGACGTGCAGGTTGGGACTTAGCAATAAGTAGGGTATTTCTTGGTGAATTAGGGCAAGAGGTTGTGACATTCCAGTCGGGAGGAGGAAAGACCCCGGGAATGGCAGGTTTGAAGAACTCTGAGCATGTAGTATGGGCGGGGCGTTGACAGCAGGTGAACCTGGAGATGTGGTTTGGGACCAGTTTGGGATTTTACAGTCACCCCTCATATTTGTCCCAAAGGATGCTCCTCTTCTCATTCCTTCTTCCTGTCTATCCCGCTTGACTCTGATGACCAGCTTCTGGTTATAATCTATCCCCAAAGGAAGGAGACATGTCTTCATCAAAGATAATCATCCTGAAAGCAGTTCCAAAGGAGAAGTTTCAGAAATGTGTTGAGCAAAAGAATCCTTAGGAAAAAAATGCTGCCTAGAGATATTCCTCAGGAGACTGTTTTAACTCTCATTCGAATGTCTGTGTCCAGGTATGTTAAAGGCTAAAAAAGGCACGTCATTACTTTCAATCAACCCAGAGTCCTGAACAGCAGATTTTAATTTGCAGAGTGCTGGGGGCTAATATGTGTTTAATCTTTACACAAATCCCATGAGGTAGATACTCTTAGTGTTTTAATTGCATAGATGAGGAACCTGAGCTCAGAGAACTCAAGGGATTTTGAAAAGTCACATAGTGGAAGGTGATGGAACCAAGATTTCAACCTGGTTTGTTGGATTCCAGAGCCTGTTCTGCCTCACTGCTCAAGAAGTCCAAGTCCTTTCAACTTGTCAAAGTACAGAATGTCCCAAACACACCAGTCATCCAAATATCCATGGAGAGTTAGTGGGAAGGGTAGTGGTGAGCCTAAGAGGAGGCCACTCTTTCACCTCTTCCCCATTCTGTATCAAATCTCCCTTTCTTTGATAGACAATTTATGTCTCGATGTTACATCAATTTGTTACATGAATGCAGCTTCCAGCTCCTTATTCCAACCAGATTGCTACCTCTAAACATGGAAACTCTGACTTCTCCATCTGGAAAGGGAGCAACATGTACTGAGTACTTGCTACTGAGATACATCATCTCATTTGATTTTCATGAGAGTCCCAAGAGGTAAGAACAAACAGTCTGAGACTCAAAAAGTCACTCAGCCACCATCATGTGGCTCTTAAGCCGTGATGAGGCTGGGATTTGAGTCTTCCTATTGGTTTTTGCAGCCCATGCTCTTAACTCTGAGTCAAAATACCTCCCAGCATTGAGAAGGAGAGGGAAGGGGCTGACTTTTGTTTTCTGGGTCCCCTTAGGTTGCTGTGGTGTTTGGGAGATCTTACCCACCAGTGCTCTGAATCACTCTTCCCACACTGTCTTGATTTTAATGCTTGATTTCACTTTTCCTTCTGCACTTTCACTTTCCCTTCTGCACTTCTATTCACCTTACTCACTGACTGCTCAGACAGCTTCACTGGCCCTGTCACCTGTAGGTTCGAGTCACTTATCTGGTGTCAGCCTGTCTTTCCAGCCCATCAGCCTGAGTCCAGTCTGTCCACTTTTCCCTGTCCATTCACCTTGTTTCCTTGCTTGGAATGCCTTTCCCCTTATATCCATCTTTCCTGACTCGACCTGTCCTTCATGGCCCAGATCAAATGCCTAGTCCAGGAATCTATCCCAGATTGCCCCAGATGGGAATAACCCCTCTCTGCTCTGAATACTCATGGTACTTTCTCTCTCCCTTCCAACATTTTTGTCTGGCACAACATTGTTTGTGTGCAAATTTTATCTCCTGCAGTAGGCCATGCATGTCTTAACAGTGTGGGGACGTTCTTGGGGAGCCAATTCTGAACTCCCCTTTTCACGTTTGGAGAATTCTCTGCTTTGTGAATTTGGGCCTGGCAGAACCACACCTCACCATAGGAGCTGAAAACGCTCGATATGTTTGTCTCACTTTCCTGGTGGTTGGGTGTCAGCTTGGGACTCTGGCTCGGCCAATCGGATGTACATGTTCAGGCTTTTGTCCCTGGAGCCAGTGACACTAAGGAAACAAGGAACAGAGGTGCTTTCTGGGTTGTGGGTGGGGGTTGCAGCAGGAGCATCAGCAACAGGGCTTTAGAGTGAAACACTGGCTTACCCCACAGGTCAATAACTATTTATACAATCTTGTTTTTTTAAAAAAATAGTCATCTAATAAAATACAGCTATAAATATTATAAAAATAAAACAATGAAAGTAAAATAAATAAATGATAAATAATACTATAAAAAGAAAATAATATAACAGCAATACAGAAATTCTGGCAGTATCATCAACTGCTGTGGGTGTGGTTCACGCTCTCTCGGGCCTGGGGACCTGTCGTTCTTTCTTCAAGACCCTGCTCGGTTAGGATCAGTTTGATCACACATTTCTTTCTCCCTCCATGTATCCTAAATAATAATAGCTCACAATTATTAAGACTTACCATGTGTTTTCTATTAGTACCTCAGTTAATCCTCACAGAAACCATCTGAAGTAGGTGTTACTGTCCCTGTTTAATATTTGATCATGGCACTTATTACACTGGTAACAGTCTATTTATTTGTGTGATTTTCCCCACCAGCCCCAAAATGCCTCAATGGCCTCGTTTATTTATGCCCTGTGCCTGGCACAATGCCTGGCTCATTGAAAGGAAGCAGTGGATTATGATGAATAAATAAATGAGCCATACTCAAATATTTTTCCTTTTAAAGAATGATTGTTTCCCCAAATCTTTAGTTATCTGACTTCCTTTAAAAAATTTGCTTCACATTACCTGGCCACTTATTAATACTAATGCAATCACCTACCTTTTTTGTTTTTTTGAGTACATACTATAAGCCAGCCATGGAGTTAAATGTTTTGCATATATTATCTATTTTTATTCTTATAGCAACCCTGTGAGGGCATTGTTATTATTTCCTTTCCACATAGGAGGAAGATGATGTTGAGAGTTGTTAAGTAATGAAAGCACAGAGCTAGAAAATGGCAGAAATTGGATTGAGTCTCAACTTTGCCTCTCTAAGTTCTTCATTTCTAGTTTAATATCCAAATAAATTACTTTGCTCTTCTTTAAATGTTTTCCATCATTGGAGCTTACTTTATCCTCACTCATTATTACTCCTTGGACAGCAAGATATAGTCCCAAACTCTAAGCTCCCCTCAGGTTTAGTGGGACAGCGTTTCAACAGCCAATTAGTAGATACATTTATGTTGATCTTTCTGCTACTAACCTAGTGGTTTGTTTATTTAACTAATGACATGTGCCCTCATTGAAAGCTGTAGTGCACAGAAGGTCTTTATTAACTCTAGAAGGTGATAACCCCCAATTCTTTGTAGCACTAGGGAAAAAGTGGTGGCAGTGGGTAATCAGCCTTGGATGGCATGTTCAAGAAACAGAGAGAAAGATATGCTACTTTTTTACTTCTGTAGAGTGAGCTAGTGGCTTAAGTTTATTAACTGATTAACTTAACCTAAGAACTGTCTGATCCCTTCAGCCTGTGTTTGTCCTGCCGTTGGTGGCAGGCAGTGTGGCCAATGAGAGCCTGAGCCGAGAGTTAGGTTGCCTCAGGTGAATCCTGATCCCTTGGCTTATTTTGGACAAATTACTTAAACTTTCTTTGCCTTCATTTGTTTATTTTGAGTACCTACCTCATAGAGTTATTCTGATGATTAAGCAAGAATATCCTTGGAAATTGCTCAGCCCATTACTCAGTATATGGTAAGGAGTCAGTAAATGACAAGAATGACAAATATTGAGTGAGCACCTGTTTTGTGCCAGGCCAGGGGTACCTTCCATGAGGACGATGATGGGAGTGTCATCCCTGGAGTTGTGCAGTGCAGTGGCTCTGTGGCAGGAGCTGCTCCAAGTGTTTGACATGTGCTAACACTTTAATCCTCACAACAACCCGTTATTATTCCTGTTTAAAATTTAGGCACAAAGATGTTAATTACTTTGCCCAAGCTTAGCCAGCTGGTAAGTGGCAAGTCTGGAATGTTGGCCATTATTATTATTTTGGTGTGGAACAGCAAGGTTGTCCTCTTTCCTGTCAATCACAAAATGGAGTGAAGGGCCCCTTAACAGTCTGTTTTCCACTATCAACTCATAATGTATTGGTGGTCATTATATATTTTAGTATTTCTTAGAGAAACTTACATTTTCAACCTTTGTAAATAATACATTTAATTTTGGCTTATAACAGAAATTCAGTAATTCACTTGACCCTGGGAAAAGATTGCAGTAAAGTCATAACATACAGATCTTTGCTTATTGGAATTCAGCTACATGTGATTAGGACAGAAGGAGGGAAGGAGAAAGGGGGAGAGAAAAAGAGAGAACGCAGGAGGCATTAGAATAGTACTAACACGGGACAGGTCACCATCCCATGTTTTTGCTCAGATGGCCTCAGTTCTCGTGTGACTTTCACAGCATGAGCATCTTGCCATGTAGGATTTTTCATAATGTACTTTTCATACAACATGGCCCATAAATGAAGCCAGCTACTTCAGCTGGTGCACAACCAAAGAAACAGGGATTTACTCCAATGCTGGAATAAATACTAGCTGTGCTGGAATTGTTGACAAGTAGCATAGCAAGTCTTCACTGAGACGTTTTGCTGAGGGATATTCTAGAGGACTGCCCTCTTCAAGAGACCCCTTTTGCCCTGGATTGTGGTCAGTAAGTGGTCAGAGGGAGCACAGCAAGGGTTTTAATCATATTGACTACACCTTCTGGGATGGTTCTGGGGTCTAAATGTCTCAGGCCTTGGCATAGACACCCTATAAAAAGCACCTGTAGATTTGTTCCATTCTCCTCTGTTTTCTCCTGATCTCTACCTGGATCCTCTCTTTACGTAGTTTCTTTGCATTTGATGGCTTGCTGGGCTCTTTATTTCTGTCTTCTCAAGGCTCTGCCTTGCCTCTTTCTTTGGCATCAGAAAGCTCTGACCGTCCTGGCCCTCCCTGCATTTCCTTGGCCCCCTCATGCCTGGGAGGAGAGCTTAAGCACATAAGGGTTAGTACTATCTATGTTGAGTAGATAATTTTTACAAACTTCTACTCATTTAAAAATTAAATAGTTTTTTCCTCCTGAGATTTTACTGGGGGTGATGAAAAGAAGAAATTTTCAAGGTTCAAGTTTTTCTATCAATGGAATTACAGTGGAGATAGATCAGTGCTGACTTTCTTTTTACAAAATTCCTATCCTGTGTGAAGCTCTGGGGTCTCATCCCTATGAGAACAAGGATGATTCATGGTTTTTCCATGAGAGGTGAGGAGTGCCTGAGAATTCATAATGTCTGTGAAGAGGTGTGGATTTGGGGTCTCTTTGACCTATTGCACTGAGACTGTTTAGGGCATCAACCACAGAATTGGAGGAGGTGATTCTTTTATATAAACATGGAATGTTGTCTATACAATGGGTCAAAAGAAGACTTAGCATTCCCTCTACCATCCTTAAAAAGATAAAATACGTCTTCCTTTCTGCTTAAAAACCAACATAACCTATTTCCTGCCACTGTCATTCACAGGGCTAAATTAAAATCAAGCCAAGATGGGGAGAGAGAGAGAATATTTTTGTCTGGACAGAGAAAATCAAAATGGCAAGACCAGCAGTTGGTCTGAGGGCCTGGGCCATAGTGGGCAGTCAGGGAGTGTTGGTTCTGCTAATTCCACAACTTAATTTTACTGTCTGTCTTTGTTTGCCAGGGCTGCTATAACAATTATCACAGACTGGGTGGCTTAAACAACACGGATTTATTGTCTTTTAGTTTGAGAGGTTAAAAGTTCAAAATCAAGACGCTGGCAGGATCACGCTTTCTCCTGTCTGTGGTGGTCTAGTAGCTTGCTGGCAATTCATAACTCAGTCTCTGCCTCTGTCCCCTGACCGTCTGTCTCCTTCTGCCTCCTCCTCCTGTGTCCGGATTTCCTCCACATAGAAGGACTCCAGTCATATTGGATTAAGGCCCATGCTGATTCAGTTTGGCCTCATCTTAACTAATAGGATCTTCAAAGATCCCATTTACATAACAGAATATGTCTTCCTTTCTGCTTAAAAGCAGAATAACCTATTTCCTGCCACTGCCATTCACAGGGCTAAATTAAAACCAAGCCAAGACGGAGAGAGAATATTTTTGTCCAGGACAGAACGGTTCAAATGGGTTACAAATGGGTTCATATCCACAGGACCAAGGGTTAGGGCTTGAACATGTCTTTGTAGGAAGCATGATGCAATCCATAACAGTGATTATTATTGAAATGGTATTTGGAGGATGTGTTTAGGAGACTATTACTTTCTCTAATGCCATGGGAGTCTGTGAGAATGTGACTGAGAAACAAGAATACAGAATCTGAATTTGGCCTATTTCTTACTTTGTTTTTACCCCATGATTGACCTGAATTCATCAGGATTGAACTAAGGAAGAATGCTATCACCTCCTCCCCCACTTCCTCAAAGCTGGGTGAGTTGTACCTGCTGGATCTCCCTATATTCCCTCTCTTAAGGCACTTGTCACATTTTATGAGAACTACTTCTTCTGTACATCTTTTGTAAGTTGGGGCTGTGACATAATCGGTACCCAAACAGTGTCTGGCACATAGTTGATGCTCAGCATACCCTTGTGGAATGAACGAATGGTATTAAGATATTGTGTTACTCTGCTTTTTCTGCAAATTTCGTGAACTCCAAACCATGACTAATTCTGCAGGTTATGCGGCAGGGATCATGCAGGCTCTTAGCAAAAGCGTTGTTCCCAATGGTCTGCTTACTGTTCCAGGCATGCTGGGACTGTTATTTAAAGAAATGCGACATGAAATGCTTTATTAACCCTCTGAGACAAATCTCAGAGAATGCAAAATTTAGAAAGCTTAAAAAAACAGAAGAAGTGCAAAAGCTCTTTCTTGTTACTCCCGTGATAGAACTAATGAGGATGAGAGAGGCCAGGACCAGATCTCTATAAACTGGGAATTGCATATACTATAAATCTACTTAGATAAGGGTTAATCACATAAAGTCATTTAGTCCAAGGAAAATATGGGAGGGAGAACCAAGTGAGTTAGCCAGAAAAGCATCAGCAAACAGGGCTGTAGCTCAGAACTTGAAGGGCACTGATGTTTTCCATGTTTTTTAGCTGAATGTGGACTGCTCCAGGATTAGGGGCAGCATTCTGGGTTTTTATAATTTAATACTATATCAGGAGATTTTTTTTCAAATTGCAACACTATCCTTTGAAACAGAGTCATACCATTCTATTAAATCAATGTGCTCTAATTTGGTTAGTTGTTTACATTTTTTTTACTATTAAGAGTAATGTTAACATGAGCATCTTTTTTAGTTAAAAAACATTTTTTGTTTTGTTTTGTTTTGTTTTTTTTTTAGGATAAGTTACTACTGTATCAACAGGGGTAAATTATGGCTCTGGATACTTATTGCCAAAATGTTTTTCAAAGGGTTATAATGAATACTTCTACAGAATACTTTAGCTCCTTTTGAAAGCTGTGTACTGTTCACTGACATTTAGCACTTTGTGATAATCTGTTCTTGTTATAAATTTGAAACAATGTACTCCAAATTGCCTCCTCTCTATAACTCACCATGCAACTCACATACAAGCTAGGTTCTCATGAAAGTCAGTCCTAGTACAGCACCATATTCAAGGAAACAATTACAGCTTTCAAAAGATAAATTTCCAATATTTACCTGTGTCTTTTAAAGAATGTGAAATGGAAGCTCTTAAAGCTCCCTTTCCTCTCCTTTTCAATTCTGTCTATGCTGCAGTTGCTTGAAGCCTCTCCTCTCTTTACCTTGCTGTGAATGCATTGGTAAATGGCTTTTCCAATCTCTGTCTGCTGACATATACTGTTTAGCTCATATATCCATCCATCTTCCCAAAAGCCCACACACACTGCACATGACCTCCCTTGATTTGTCGAACCTCCCCTGTAAAGTATAATCTGAATGCCTTCTGATCGGTTTTCTCATACCCAGACTTCACCCAACAAGAGAAAATCCTGAAGCTGACCTGATAAGCAAAAATAGATGCTCCTTAGAAGGAGGAGGGGGTGGAGGAAGACTGCATAGTCACATATTAATCATTTTGTCTGTATTATTACAAGATAAAAATAATAGTGAACCCTTAAGTGTTTGCTACAGGCCGGGCGCTGTTCTAAGCAGTTTACTTGAATTGCCACTGAATCCTCTTAACAACCTTATGAGTTAATCAATATTATTAATCCCATGGTTTAGTAACTGTAAGTTATGGTTTAGTAACTGTGAGTGGCAGATGTGGGTTTTGAACTAGGTGGTCTGGCTCTGAAGTCTGGGTTCTTAATCACTGTACTTATTACCTCAATTTCTATCTGAACATACACATGTTTTTCAGTTTTACTTTTCAGATTTTTCTTATTTTATTGAGATGTACAGCAAGAGCCTAAAAACAAAGTAGAGGATCCATTTCTTATAAGTTACTTCTTTTAATGAAAATTCTCACATGGGGACTTGATGCTACTGTCTGTAACATCCTACCTGTCTGATCTTTTTGATCTCAGCCATGGAGTTGCTGTTATTACTTGTTGTTATGAGAGAGGCCTATTTTGACAAGGTCAGTGGAAAGATGCGATCCATCTCAGTATCTGGATTATAAATCTAGTCAAAAAGGATTTGCTAGTATGCTGACAGGGAGTGATTTGCTGAGCCTCCTAAAGAAAAAGGTTGGTAATTTAAGATGATTTTATCAATTTCTTAAGTAAATGCATACACCCTGCCTGCGATTTGGGTTTGGTTTTAATGCATCAGCTTTCATCTTCATTTTTTCTGTGGGATATGCCAATTACGTGTTCTGATTCATTGTTTTCAGCCCAGAGACTGTTATGATGCAGTGCTCAGATAAGAAGCCCTTTCTCTTTTGGAAAAATTACTTGCGAGTTAGATACGTGAACACATCTTTCTCAGTCAGAGAAAGAAATGGAAATTTTTTGTTTTGTTCGAGAAGAAAATGTCTAGCAATTTAGGTCACTTTTCACAGTAAAATTTGACTTTAAAAACATCACTCAAATGTTCAGTTTGAAACACTGCCTATGGTCTGCTCTTCAAAGAGGAGTGCTTATTGAGAAAAGGCAACAGTCCTCCAGGTTTTTCTGTTTTTGTTTTGTTTTTGTTTTGTTCTGTTTTGTAGTGGAAAGAATGTGGGAACAGATGTCAGGAGACCTAAGGTTGAGCCCATTTCTGTAACCAGCTGCTTTGGGGCCTATTCCTTAGCCTTTCTGTGTCTTACTGTCTTCATCTATACAATGAAGGTTTGTACTAAATAATCCCTACATCTTTCTTCATAAGCAGTAAACACAAGATAGATTTCATTGCTGGATAGTCTTTAAGATCCTTCCCATCATATGATGCAATAACTCCAAGGGGGTCCTGGTCATGTCTGAGAGGCCATAGGCTGCCAGGTCGCTGCTTGGAGTACCCTTCTCTCCCTACAGATACTCACTTATGAATCCCAACTGGCTGGCTCAAAATTGCACAAAGACTCATTCCTTAAGATTATGCCTGGTTAAAATAAAAATATTCCTAGAAGGAACTTTGTTAGCCATTTGCCGTAATTATTTAATTCATTTAGCTGATCCAGTAATTGGTAATTCAGCACATAATATATTCAAGACACTGAATTGGGCTCTGGGTGTTTGGGGGATGGTGGAGAGGAATATAAAATGAAGATATGGTCCTGCCCTCTAAGGATCTATAACTGTGGAGAATGGGTAGTTCTACCTAAATATCAAATGAGCACTATGGATTATAAGTGCAGTAAGAATTCAAATAGAGGAAGAGATTGCTGTGAGCTGCAGTGACCAGGGAATTTTTTTTTTTTTAATTGAGATCAGGTTTGAACATGACTTTAAAAGATGGTTGATTTAAAGGAGACATAGATAAGGGGCTATATCATGACATGAACCAAAGTTTGGAGGTGGAAATAGCCAAGGCAGTTTGGGAAATACAGTTCAATATATAAGGTAAAACCATGATATCTTAAAAGATAGACAAAGAAAATTAAACTTAATATATATCATGGAGTGACCATATGTTCTTGAAGTAGGGAGTGACATGATGAAGGGTGAATTTCTGGAACTTGATGTGATAGGAGTGTACAGGATAGTTTTGTGGGAAAGAGCCCCTAAAAGTTCAAAACTTCAGCTCTCATTCCTTGAATGTTGGTGAATGAGTATTTTTTGGAATTTGATCAGATGATCCTTCTAGGAAGAAAGAATTGACTATAAATAAACTTTCTAGCAAAAATAAACTATTTGGGAAGAAAAAGGAAATGCTTGAGAGATCCTAAAGTGAAGGGACAGGGAATGGAATGCCACTCATGTTTGGTTCTCTAGTCCCAGCAACATTAACTCTCATCCCTTTTCCTCTGCCAATTTTTCTAGCTCTTAAAAGTGAGTACAATGACAAACTGTAAGAGGTCCCAGGTGCTTTTCTTTGTTATATTTAGACTTTCATGGTTTAAAAAATATAAAAGCTATAGAATCTGTTTCATGCCTCATTTCTCTGTCCTCTCACTGTATAAGGACATACTTAATAGATTTCATATCTGAACTACTAAAAAAGGTTCTGGTTCTAAGAATCTGTTCTGGTTATCTGTTGCTGCGTAACAGACCACAGCAAAACCTAGCAGCTGAACACAACAATCATTTATCTTACTTGCTTATCTGCAGTCTGGGCAGGGCTAGGTGGGAAGGCTAATCTCTGTTCCACATAGCACCAGCTGGGGCAGCTCAACTGGGTGCTAGAGGATCCACTTCCAGGATGGCTTACTCACGTAGCTGGCGAGTTGTCCCTGGCTTTCGGGAGGGAGCTTGGGGTACCTGAAGGAAGGGGAACTCTGATTCCTCACACCTGGTCCTTTCCTTGGGCTAAATGCGGGATGCCTGGGTTCCAAAACTGAACACCCTGGGACAAAGAAAGCCAGGCAGAAGCTGTATTGCCCACTTGATGTAAACTTGAAAATTACCAGCATCATTTCCACCATATTATATTTGTTAGAAGTGAGTCACTAAAGCCAGACCATATTCAAGAGGAAGGAAATTCGACTCCACCTCTAGATAGGAGAATTGTAGAAGATTTTGCCAACATGTTTTGAAACCACCACAAGCATCCACGGGATTTTTTCTTTTTCCCAGTTCACTCTTCTTTTGTTTTTAATTGTAGCTTTAACAGTTCTTGGGAGTGGATCTAGAGTAGGATCTAGGACAGAACAGATCTGTCATGAAGATGGGTGGAGCAGGGTATGGGGGTGGTGACATAAAGGAGAGAACTTGCCTCACCTGAAGCAGATGGGCCATTTCCCTAAGCTGCCAGTCTGGAAATTCTGGCTGGTTAAAGAAGCAAAAGTAACCACCATCACCACCCCACTAGACTCTATTTTTGGTGTCATCTTATTAGTCTCCTTAATTATTTTTAAGGGCAGGATAGCCAATGATATAATCCATAGAAACATGGAAACATGCTTTTGGAGAATGTCCTTCGTATTAAATGACAGTTCTTAGGGACAAAGTGCTGGATTAAAGAGAGCATGGACTGACCCTGTTTAAGGTTTTTGTGCTCTGATAAGGTACATAAGCTTTGGATATGCCCTTCAGCTACATAATTCTATAAAAGACATGTCCTTGGCTCCGTGTTCACTGTCACAGCTAACTGGTGCCCATTCATGGTATTTTAACCCCCACAGTGTGCGGGACTATCTGAGCTCTCAGTGGTGATGAAAAACTGAGCTGCAGTCAACTATGTGATCTGAGAGGATGGCAAACTCCCTGGGTAGACTTGTCTTAGAGAATCACACAGTCAATCACAAAATACCATTCTCTGTGATTTGAAAGTCAAGAGCTGGTTTTTATTGTTCCCTTAACCTTGCTCTTAAGGAAACTTAATCAAGAGAATGTTGCTATATTCTGCTTTCTTCAAATGGGTTTTGCATAGCTGAAGTTACACTTGATAACTTCTGGCTTGTCTTCAATTTCAGGTATGGGGGAGAGAGGATGTTGTTTGGGGAGTCCTCTAAGCCCTTTCCACTGATGGAAAGAACATGTTTCAGTGCTTGTTGATCTCCCAGGTTTCTGAGAGTTGTTTTTGAATCATTTAGAAATCGCTGAACAATTTCCGCATTAAATTCCAAACTCCTTTCACTTAAGAGCTTTAATGTTTGTCAGTCAGCCATCCTATAGAGGAAGTTTTTATAGTTATTCTTAAAGGCTTGGATCATTTCTTTTATAAATAACATCATTTGATGTCATACTGATACACACACACACACACACACACACACACACACACATAGTTTTACCAATATTTATTAAAGCTATGTCATGAAACCATATGTTGGAAGAAGTCTGTGTCTATACCATTATTTTTGGAAGCGGAAGCCAATCCTATTGGTTGCAATGCCTGGGATTGTGTTACATGATGTTTTAATTAAGTAGTTTATTTGCATTAAAGTCTTTATTTAGAAAGATTAATTAAAGAATTAGAATTAGAGAACTGTCCAAGGAATAAATGTGAGCCATTTTTATAAACAATCTATGACCAGTTGGTTAATTTCCTCTCACCTTGATCCCTAGGTGCTCATGGATTATAGAAGGGAGTGTGGATTTGCCCTCAAGTGGGGGCATTTCTGAAGAATGCTAGATTGAAAATAACGTTATAGGGTCCAAGGAGGAAAAGAGATGGATGACACATTCAAGCAGAGTAATTCAGGAGAACAAAAGCAAAGAGCTATTTAAAAAAGTGTAGGAATGGTTAAGGGAAATCAACAAGGATGAAGAAAGCACCCTGTGGGTCATTACCACCCCTAGGCCTGAAGGGGCAAGGGGAAACACAGAACCTGGAGAGCCCCAGATGTGGGTGGGGGCTTTTGGCAGGGGCTGTGCCTTTGACAGATGGACACAGCCACCCAGCAGGGAGATGACTGGGAGAGTAAACCTTCCAACCTCTCTTTATCTTTCTGATCACCTCCCGAGATCTTCCATCGGCAGAGCCAACCAAAAGCCAGTGTGAGAGCAAGGGAGACCATTGCTACACTCCATGAAGTCCATCCTTTGGTGGTACAGAGTAGAGTAGAGAATGACGGAGAGTGGATTTGAAGGGGTCAATGGAAAATATCCATCACAACAGAAAAGCAAAATCCTACATCTTTGTTTTGATAGTTCCCCCATACACAAAGAAAAGTTCATTGGGTAGGCCCAATTGCATGACTAATTTAACATAAATTTACCTCTTAAAGGATAAGGTACACATTCAGATTGCATACCTTTCCCCAAGGAATTTTATGAGTTCAGGAACAATGGGAATCTGAGACTCATGTTTCTGTTTTTCTTCAGGCCATGGTATGGGGGTGAAGTTCTGAGGTTAAGTAGCAGAGGAGGGCTGAAGTATTTGGAACTAACTATTCCTAAAAGGGGGGGGGGGATCCTGGTTCTGTACCGGGAAGGAAACCCTTGGCAGAGACCCTCCGAGTTCCAGAGTCAGGGATGAGGAGGAAACATGTCTGTCAATTAGATTGCAAACCTTGTACTGCCCTGGTGGCAGACGGACAGGACCTTAGAAGTAGATGACCTTCTGTGGTAAATGTGCTCAGAAAAGAGAAGAATTGATGAGAAACACTCGACCTATATCTCAGAAATATGTTTATGTGGTAGAATTTGGCCATTTTCAAACTATAACTTAGAAATATATTTATCTGGGAATTTACAACGGTTCACACCATGGTTTATTTCTTCTCTTAAAATGGCATGGTCTACACTATACATACCCAGAGGGTTATATAGGCTGCCTTTCTCAAGTGTTGAAGCAGCCCAAGATGGAAGGGAAGAGAATGTGTATATCAAGCCCTTTATGGTTTCCAAAGTATGCTAACTTATGTGATGTCATGTCACATATGTTAGGCTTTGGAATGAACCTGACTCCTTCTCCAAAAATAAGGAAGTGAGCTATTCCTTGATACTGGGAATTCGTGTACGTCAAAGACAGTGTTTAGAAAAAGAAATGCTTACATAAAGAGGTTATGGTCCCTAAAGGAGCCATGCTCAGCAAGGGCTACCCATTCAAGAACCAAAGGGCTGAACAGGTCTTATGGTCATGCAATCTGAAAGTCACTTTGATCTGTCAATGGTTTTGAATCTAAATATTTAGAGTCAACTTCTGTGAGGGAGAATTAATCAGTAATGTTAATTGCATCTGTTTAATTCAACCATGAGAAAAATTAATCCTTTCGTAAATGCCTGGTTTGCTGGATGACATTTTCTGCTGCTGAACCATTCCTTTTATTTTGTGATGGAAAGGTTATAAAATGTTTTTAATTAAAAGTTTTTATCTGCTTTTTCTCTTCTATAAAATATGTATGGAAGAATGCTATTTTAATTGTAAGACATTTAGCTCAACAAAACTAAGATATAACTGAGTACAATCAGGAAATTAAATAATCAAGAGCAGACATTTGAAAGAGCCCACAAGATTTCTTGTATAAATGCACAGACGAAATTTATACTGGGCTCCATAGTTTTACAGAGTGGGCACTGAGGAGTCCTGGTAATAAACCAACAGGTTGGGCACTTACTGTGTGCAAGGCATGGGGCTAGTTTTAGAAATGTAAGATAAGGCTATTGCCTCCAGGAATAGTAATTGATAACCAAGTATTAAATAACCATTCACAGAAATGATGGCACAGAGCTGTACGTGCTTATCTCCAGAAAGGGTATAGGTAATAAATGCTTTGTATAGAATGGAGAGAGATCATCATAGAAAGGCCTGGAGGGTCTTGGAGATGGAACTTGAATTGGGTTCTGAAGGATGGAAGGACTTGGACAGACTTAGATGAGCCTCGGGCATTATAGGAGGAAAGTACAAAATAATAGCCCTTAAAATGGACAGGGATCTTCATGATGGTGTAATCCGGACTGCACTTGAATACCACCAGTGACTCATTGCCTTCACAGGTATTTTTGCTTAGCATTAGTCATCAGAAAGTTCTTTTGTTTGGTTTCCAGGTGAAAACTACCCTCTTTAGCTTCTGAGTTCTTTCCTTGCAGAGAGGTTTCAATCCCTCTTTCATATTGTCAGCCCTTTAAGGACTTGAAGAGTCTTATTTTATTCCAGTTCTTTCAGGTGTTCCTAAGTTTTCATCATTTCCAGATACTTTGTCATCTTTGGTACTTTTCTCTACTTGTCTAGAGACCCTCCCCTTCACCAGTACATCTTTCTTCTATAGCCTGGATCTGATCAGACCATTGTAAACACTTTCAGCCTCTCTCCCATGCCCACAGAATAAAATGCAAGTTCCCAGTTACCTGGAAGTTATGACATAGTTCTTGTTTGGAACCAAAAGTGTTTTCACTGTGTCCCTTCCCTTGTGTAACGGAATGGAAAACTGTAAATTCTGGGAAGAAGAGTAGATTGGAGCTTTTGGCTTTACTGAGAAGACTAAGAATTACTTCTTGTTTTTATCTTGTGTTATTTTAAAGTTGGTAGCATGGATTCTCTGCAGAGCCTTTATCCCATTCTGATATTTCTCATTTATCTGTTGATTTGTTGTGAGCTGCATGAGAGTAGGAACATTTTCTTTGCTCAATACTCTGTCCCCAGCATCTGGCACATGGTAGACAGGAAATGAATATTTGTGTAATAAATGTTGAATGAATGCAACATCATTCCTGGTGTAAAATGCATTCTTCTCCATACTGTAGCAATGGGGGTGGCCTTATGAGCCTTGTTGGGTTTTAGCAGAAAGAGAACTTTTTTTCCAGAAACGAGTTCTACTGGAGAGATTCCTTCCTGGTTACTTACTAGCATTTGTGGTTGCTCCTTGTGCTCACCAGCCGAGGGCACCTGCCCGCCCCTGCTCCTGCAATCCTCTGACATGAAAAACTGTCCACTGCCTTACACTTCCCTATGGTTTCCCTCTCTTAATATTTTTTGCCCATTTATATGTGGTCTAAACAGGTTGATCTGAGTACTCCATTTACTATATGACAAATATTTTTCTCCCAATCTTCCTCATTACTCTTTTTATCTCCCTGAAGGCTACCTTCTTTGTTTTTAAGGGGCTACAGCATTCAGATCCAAGAAGTGAGCTTCAGACAGCTATGCATACTTGATTATCTGCTTCTAAACCAAACATACTGTTTTCATTTGAGAGATTGTTTTTCCTTCCTTTGTGCCTCCCTCCCGTCCTCTCTTCCTTCTTTTCTTCAACAGGCATTTATTGAACACCTGCTATGTGCCAAGGCCTGTGCTAAGT
The DNA here is from genome assembly GCF_015220235.1 of Choloepus didactylus. Classification (NCBI taxonomy): domain Eukaryota; kingdom Metazoa; phylum Chordata; class Mammalia; order Pilosa; family Megalonychidae; genus Choloepus; species Choloepus didactylus. The sequence goes on along the minus strand of NC_051320.1, from coordinate 57,779,273 downwards.
GCTGGGGATACAATGGTAAATAAGACAAGCAGGATGCCTGCCCTCTCAGAGCTTACAATCCTGAACGTTAGAGACTACTGTAACAACAACACTCCTCCACCCCACCCCCATAATACAGGCTTCAGCTGAAGGGCTCAGTTCTATTTTAACAAATATTGTCATGGTATAGAGACTGAGTTGTGGAATCACATAGACATGGGCTTTTATCCCAGGTCTTCCATTTATTACATGGGTGAAATAGGCAGGTAACTTAATCTCTCAAGGTTTCAGCTTCCTCGGTTTAAAATTGGGAGAAAATAGTGTTTACCTTACATAATTTATGCCAAGATTAAAAGCAATGCAACTTACATAAACACTTAGGTTAGAGCCTAGCTTTTAATCAATGTTGGTAATGAGAATGAAGATGGTGCCGATACGGGGCTGCCTGCTGTCGCTGGGAGCCTTGATGGAGCATTTGGAAATCATTTGACCTTGGTTATGGTACAAATGCACTTATTCTCCAGCCACATGACCAAAGAATGATAGAATCTGTTTAAGCTAACAAAGGGGGGGGGGGAGTGGCTAACATAATTGAGATACATATGGGTATGGTAACCATATTTTCTCCTCTAAAAAGTATCAGCCCACGTGGTCTGACAAGCATGCGTACACTTGGGGGCAGGGGGGTTACAGAATATTTGCATTTGGGTCACCAGTTGCTGTATATATGGGACGCACATCTTTTGTAATGTATTGGACAGGGTCAAAGAAGTGAGGAGAGGAGGAAGAAGAGAGAAAAACCTCCGGGCTTTTTCATTTCCTGCTCTATTTACCATGACTTGCCTCTAGCTTTCTTAGCCTTATCTTTAAATAATTGAACTATATTAAGTAGTAGGACCTTCCATAAACTACACAGAAGTAAGTAATATGCCCTATTGTCCTATGTGCATTAGAATGAAAATAACGCTTATCAAGCTCTGTAAGGATCGCTGTGCGGCGTGGGGAGGAGCTCATCTGGGAGTGGGAGGGCAGGTGCCTGTGTGCTGGGCTGGGGGGTTGGCCAAGAGCCATGTGGAGAGGAAGGCAGGGCCCAGAAACACTCAGGGCGGAATTAATGTTCTGGAAAGAACAGTGAGGTTGCCTGTGAGTCTTCACATGTGTGTGAATGACCTTTAATGGGGTGACTGAAATAGTTACGGGGCAGTTAGGCAATTAAGGGGCTGAGCTGTAATTCACTCATTAGCACCAAGTGTGCTTTAAATGAGCCATTTGAAAATCTAGTTAATTTGAAAATTAGTCCATTTTTTCAGAATCTTTTAGCAAGCTGGGCACTTGGAATGATTTTTTGGGAAACATTAATAGCAACAACTCCAACAAAAATGTCCTAAAGAAAAGACAACCTCCCAATTCTCTTAGAACACTTTTGACTTTTTAGTAGAAGTATCCAAACATAGTAGAGTGTGAATATTGAATAAAAATAGTTTAGGATAAAAATAGAAAATAGCTGTTCTCCTGGTGAGAGGACACGTCTAGTGATCACAGTATTCTTCTTTTTTTTCACCTTAACCAATTTTGGATAAGGTTTCATGCTAGCAAAAGTTGTTCCTCCTTTCCATCTTCTAATTCTCTCGGCTTTTTCAGAGAACTTATATTTCTTGTGTGTCTTCATTCCTTCTTTAAGTTTCTTCTTAAAATTCCAATTGCTATTAGGAAAGTTTCAGAAAAGATCACAGTGAGACAAAGTGTGCCCATGTAAACACAGTATTTCCTAGATGTGGTCAGGGCCTCTCCCAACCTTGCAGTACCCTGCCCTCATTCCCCTCCCACACCAGTCCTCCCGATCACCAGTCACCTTGCACATTCCCATATAGCAGTTGTCAGCGCAGTAATTATAGAATCAATTTTGTAGTTAGTATTTAATATTTTACTAGACTGAATCTCCATGAGGGCAGGAGAGTAGACTGTCCTGTTTACCTTGGTATACCCTGTACCTGGTACATAGTAGGAGCTTAGTTTATATTGTCAAATAATAACAGCTAACATTTACTGAATGACAGGCATCATGCTGATGAAACATTTAGCCTTCAAAATACCAGCAGACATCAAAAGAATAAATTGCAAATAAAGTCTAAAAAAATCATGTGTGAGAATTATTTTTATATAGCTTTGAATTCTTAAGCCATTGCATACAGAAAATGCTACAGCTAACTTGGGATATGTACACTGGAGTTTCTGAAAATATGAATTGATTTCAATTAAATTATTTTGTCTTCTCAGCCCATTGAGACAGAGAAGGAATGGGCGGCTTTACTAAATTGAAACTAGCACAAGGAGAGTAATTCATTGGTGGGGGGTGGGTTCCTGAGTTCAGGTTTTTAATAAGATTATTCCAAGAAACATGTTTGTATATCAGTTGGGATCTCAGCAGGAAGCAGTGGGTACTCTCAGGCTGGCAGTTTGAGGAGAATTTAACAAAGGATGTTTTATGACAGTGTAGAAACCATTAAGAGGTAGTGTAGTACTCCAGGGCCAGTTACAGCTGGAGAGTCAGGGAGCTACTGGATATGGAGGAAAACCAACCCTCAGCACATTAGCAGCGAGGAAGCTGGGGAATACAAACACTAACCTCACTCTTCTCCTTCCCCCTAATCTCCTGCCAAAGCCTTCCATTGGTGCAACCTAATCAGAAGTCAGCGGATATGGAAACCCATTGATTTAGTCAATAAGGGTCAGCTGTGCAGGGCATAGGGCAGGGTGGAGAACGGTGGAGAGTGAATGTGAAATGCAAAGAGAAGATACAAGGTAAAAAGATGGAAGACAGCAGTTTCCACCAGAGGACACAGAAAACCTGTGACCTGGAAAACATGCAAATCCCATAGTAGAAGAAGGAAATTTATAAGAAGGCCTCAGAGTGTCAACCTGTGCACCATTCCGATGAGAAGAAACATGTCCAATATGATGGAGCTGCACAGTGGCATCAACTCATCTTAAATCCTAGATGTCTTGCTCACTCAATCTTTTATTCAACAAATATTTGCAGGCACTTCAATGTGTTCGGCACAAAAGCCTTGTAAGGTAGATTTTTGGTGCCTGCATTTTCGGCTGCGACGCTGTTTCTGTAGGCTGTCCTTCAGTGCTATGACACTCAAGGTAAGGTTCCTGAACCAGCAGCGGCAGCAGCATTACCTGGGAGGTGGTTAGGAATGCAAATCCACAGGCCACATCCCGACCTTCTGAATCAGAATTTCTGGGATTGGGGTTCAGAAATCTGTTTTAACAGCAATCCAGGTGATTTTTATACATGCTCAAGTTTGAGAAGCAGTGCTTTAGCAGATATTATAGACTTGAAACATGAAGAAATAAGTTCAGGGTGGTGAGTAATACATCTCCTCCCAATACACACAATTTTATCTTAATCTTGGCCTATTTTCAAATAGGTCTGTAAAATAAGAAAATTGGATTACAGAAGTGGTTTTCAAACTGTTTATCTGATCCCCTTCAGAGCCAAGGGGTCACTGGGCCAATCCACTCAACTAAAGTAATAAGTTTATTTTTATAGTATTTCATTTGAACATTGAGCTCTAAGGCTTAAGAAGTATTTGAAAACTCCTGGCCCTCTTGTTCAAATGTTCTATGGTACTCTGACATGAGACAATTGTATCAATTCAGTATGTGTGGTATCCATATTTGTAACTTACATAGATGCATTTTTTTTTTTAAATTTAAAATGTTAGCACAGGCTTATGGCCAGAGGTGCTATTTTTCCATTTCCTGTCCTTTCTGGTTCAGCTAAAGTGGTGTGACCATAAGTATTTCCATCCTGCACATGTGTGGTTTCTAGAACCACAGTTACCCCTTGTCAGCAGGTCATTAAGTGTTTTAATATCTCTTATTGTTGTTTTAAACACAAAGAACTTGCAGAAAGTGTCACTACATTTCTGACTGTGTCATCTTTTATGCTTGTGTCTGAGCTATCCTTGTAAGCATTAAGCTATTAAATATTTTAAGATGGAGAGTGGTGTGGTTCAGCAGGCAGAATCAGAGTTGTTTTAATCTTTTTCTGTATTCGGTTTACATGAAATCCAAACCTTGGGCAATCACCCACCATTTCTGTGATTGCGTTTTCTTACTTATCAAAGAGCCATAATAATACATTTGGCTTGTATAGGGACTTGTCTTGAAGGTAAATTTGCAAAGCAAGGGCACTTTTCTTCTTAGTGTATATCAAAAATTAGACAAGTCATCTGAAGATGCTTTTATTTATACTACACAGAAAATTGATAAAATGGCAATTAATTATATCAATGAATATTCTTTTTAAATTTGACTTGGCTTTTGGGGAGAGATTATGGAGGGCAGGAGGGACTAAAGTTCTTGTGCCCAGCTGCTTTTTGATAGAATTCATGTGTGACCCCCAGAATACTGTGAAGATAAATTGATAAAAGAATTGAACAAGGGCAAGAGTAGAAGGATTATCAAGCTAGTAGCATTTCAGATTTGCTGGAGGTCCTTTAGAGAGGGGGGTGTGTTTTACTCATCTTTGTGCCTCTCTCCAGTTCCTCAGCCCCTATTGCAGTGCCTGTTTTACAGTAGCCATTACATGAATACTCAAAGCGTAGATAAATGTGTGACTTGGATGTCACCTGGGGTCACCGTGTTCTTTGAAATGAAATGGGCTTGAACTCCATCCTAGGTGCTCTGGAACCCTAGAGGCTCTGGTTTCTTTGTCCACTTTTGCTCTGATTTCTTGTTGCTCCTGAGCTCTTGCTCACATGTGTGTTTCACCCATGGCCATTCCCTCTCTCTGCCCTGCTAGACACACATGCAGCTACCAACCCCTTCTCCTTGGTTTCCCCAAACAGTTCTCACACATAGCATTTGTGTGTAGTAGACTTCCCTAGCTATTCAAGGATATCAGTGGGAGGGATGTTAGCATGTAGATAATGTAAGATTAAGTATTAGTTTTGTTCTTAAAAAGTCCCCTCGAGAGCACAGTTCCTTGCTCCTTAAGTGTGAGTTGCGCATAGTGTCTTCCTTCAAAAATGTACAGTATGGAAAGGGAGAAAAGAAAAGACAACTTTACAGGGGAGAAACCTGACAAATACCACTTCAGCCAGGTGATCAAGGTCAGCATCCTTCTTCTCCTCACACCCCTCCTGCTCTCTAAATCCTCCCTCCCTCACATTCCCTCCGTTCCTGCTGCCAATCCCCATTAATTTCTTACCCAGAGCACTTTGGGGGCTTTTTGACCCACCCTAGCTGATCCAGTCTTTCCCAAGAAGGCCTTGTTTCCCTGATCCCATCTAGGTGTGTTTGCAAGCAAAAGCCATTCTTGCAGAGGAATTTAACAGTTGCTCTTAATGTGACTATTTTTATTTCTTCCCAGTGCAAATGAACGAACTCATTTTGTTTCTTGAGATCTGATCTCCAGCCCATGTGCAGCTCACCCTATACAGTGCTTGGGTTCTGGGCTCAAGGCCTTTCAGTGGGACCTAGCTCAGGACAGCTGAATGGCACCACAGGGAGCGCTGTTCCCCTCAGAGAGAAAGGTTTTCTCATCTTTCACATTTTTATCTCAAGATTAATTACATGGATTTTTTTCCCTATGGAGTGGACATTAAATTATTTATAAATTGTGTGAGCAACTTGGGAAAGAATAACTTTCAATGCAGTATCAGACTTAAAAAACACCCTTAGTGATGATACCTCTGGAAATAAGTTAACTGCATAATGTATTTCATGTTAGCTTTCAAACTTTATTGTTCCTGCAGAAATTCTCTTCACCCTGGGCTCTGCTAAGGATGCTCTCTTCCTCCATTCCCTCCATCAGGCCTGGAGCCTGTGTCATTGGCAGCACTTGATTTCTTCCAAGTCCTTGGCTTGTGCTTTTATTTCTTGCCAGTGCTTTCCAGAGGTAGTAGTTTTTATTTGTATGTTGGTCTTCTTCATCAGCATTATCATCATCCTCATCCTCATATACCTCTAGTGAATCAAGTGACTCCTCTTGGGGATTTTGTGAGACTCCATGGAAGGGCTATTTGGACCCATTTCTCTCCTACCCAAGAGTCTGAGGGGCCTACCCTCCCAGATGCAGAAGATGGCATGGCTTTCTTCTCATCCATCACATATTTTCTCATGTCTTCTTTAGCTTTCTCATACATGGTAGCTATAAGATGAGGGGAAGAAGAACATAATTGGGATCAGGTAGGCAGCCAAATGGAGAGCAATAGAGTCCAGATGCCATGTCTAGTCCTCCTGGGGCTCAGGGTCTTTTATTAAGTCATATCAGTGAACAACAGAGGCATGACTTTGTGTTGGTGCCCACTGTGGGTCCAGTATCACTTGGATCATCATCTAACCTTTGCACCCTGAGGAAAAGGATGCCACTGCAAAGACAGCAGAAGCTAAGCTGGAGACCATGATAGACATTACAGCCTCACACTGTATCTTTAGCACCCTTCAAGGAAAAGACTTCAGGGAAAAAAATAACATTCTAACAGGCACAATTGACCCAACTTAGGGAGTTTCTTCTGGATCTTTTAAAAAACCAGTCCTGAATCAACAATGTAGAAGTAGAGTTCTGTAATGTGCCTTGTTAAGGGCAGCCTAGTTGTTGTTAAACTATATGTCAAGTTTTGAGCCCTGAAGCTCAACTATGTAGAAACATCCTGCTAAAATATGGTTTTCCTACACAGCTTGTAAAAGTATTTATTAGACAGATAGAGCTTTACTTGTTGGGGCCACAAAAATTCTGCATATTGTTCAGGCTCTTTGAATGTTGGAATTCTCCTGCCAGGAGTAAGGAATGCTTCTCAGGCAGTAATAATAATGTTGTTATTACAACACTAATACAATGCAATGCATAATACAATCAATGTTTGCATTTAAAGTATCAGTGTGGCTGAAAAGAGATTAGAAGGAAAAGTAGAAATCAGCAGAAGCAGCTTAAATAAGTGAATAAAATCTCCAACTTTCCTTTTTAAAAATAAGTAGTAAAGAGCAGTGATGAGGTTGTTATTACTTGCATTCTAAGATTTGGAGAGTAAAATCTGAAATAAGCAGGGACTTGGAATTGGAAATGGTTGGTGGTAGCTGAGTTACTGTGTTAGGTTAAATTATGTATCCCCCCAAACACCCGTTCTTGGTCTCAGTCTGCATTCCTTTGAGTGGAGCCTATTGTAAATGGGATCTTGCAAAGATGTTGTTTTAGTTAGGGTGTGGCCCAACTGAATGAGGGTGGGCCTTAATCTGGGTAACTGGAGTCCTTTATAAGTAGAAGAAATTCAAACATAGTGAGAGAAAGCCCAGGGGAGGAGCCAGAACCCAGATTGAGAGTCAGTGGAACTGGAAGAGATAGGATATCGCCATGTGACGAGAAAGCCAAAGAACCCAAGGATTGCTGGGCAGCTGACCCCACAAGGAAGCAAGCCTTCTACCCAGCTCCTTGATTTGGGCTTCTGCCTCTCATACTGTGAACGAGTAAATTCCCATTGTTTAAGCCAACCCATTGTGTGGTGTCATTGCAGCATGGAAACTAAGTTTTTTTTTACGAGATAAACTACTGATTAGAAAAATAAAACTGTTAAAAGTCAAGTTAGAGGCAAGGTACTTAATGTTTGTAGAGTTTTCTTCTTCTTCATCTTTTTTTTTTTTTTTTTTTTTTTTGGTAGTATTATTCTATAGGGGATACTTCGGATATTGTACCTAAGTGTTGAAGCCAAATGATTTATGCTTTATTACCTGTACTTGTGCATATGTACTCAGATTTAGCTCTTCTTTTTACCTTTTCCAAACCTGACATAAACCTAAGAGCTTGAATCTATTTATTCTACAGAAGGTTAAAAGTTGTATAGAGCATTAGATCAAATAATATGAAATTGTTTTGTAAGTAAAAAACAGCTAAATATCAGTGAATCCAAATGGTTCAATATAATATGTGAAAGAGTTTGGTAAATCCTAGATTGTCACAAAATGCCTTCATATGGGAAGAAATTTAAAAGTCCTTCCCAAGTTTGTCCTGAAATATCAAGTTTTTTGCCAGACAGAAGCCACATTGGGGTCTAGTAGCCAGTGGATCTGCCTGGAAGAGGGAAGACCTTGCTTCTACTTATGTCTTCATTAAAAGAGAAGCTAATTAATATAATTATTAATTTATATACCAGTTTATGTACTTTTCAGGATTTCTTTTAGTCAAATGAAATAAAAAGTGTTGAAGGGCTTTAAAACTTTAAAAATTATGTTGGGTAACCTAGTGTCATCAACATTACTAAGTGTGAGGAATCAGAATGAGAGACAGTACAATGTAAGCTTGAGTAGGAGAAACCCACCCAGAGTTTTTCTATTCTGAGTAGTATATCCAGCAAAAAATGCAAGCACGAGATTTGTCCCCTGGCTGTGAGAAAGAGCCTGCAGAGCTTAGTTTAGATAAAAATGGAGACATCATTGGGATGGCACCTTATTATTTTTTAAATTAAAAATATTCTAACTTTAGTGCTGAGAACAGCAAGGAACAAATGGTTCTGTGCGCCACCAGATGGACAGGTGGTATATTCAGCTTTCCCCTGGGCACTTTCCTCACACACAGACAATGCCCATGTTGCCGAATTCCAAGGAGGTTTTAATGATTGAGCGAATGAACGCTCCAAGTTACTGTTCCTCCTGTGAATACAGCAGAACCCAATCACAATTCACACAGGACTGTATCCCAAAGCAACCTGGGACGATGCTTAGATTAACAGATAGTTTTGACAAGGCATTGGAGATTTAAGCTGCTTCAGAAACATGTTAATCAGTTTTCTCTGATTACATTTGGGGTTTTGCTGATTTTATTTGAAGGTGAAAAAATTGAGTGCAAGAGTTTGAAAATCATAATGTGAAAAAGCATATGCCATTTGGACAAGATTTTTTTTTTTTTTTTTTTTACATGAAAGAGGTGTGCAAGATTTGCGATGGTGAGAGTGGAGAAGGAAGCTCCTGAAACTTTCCTTGTGCCAGGCACTGAGCTATCACAGTGCACGTATTAGATTATGCTTCCTTCGCAGCATCCTGCCAGGCAGTTAGTGTTATGACCCATCTTAGAGGTAAACAGATGGAGGCTTTAACAGCAAAGCACTGTAGGCAGTACCTTAATCTCAACCACTCATCTCAAAGAGATGACCTACTTATCATGACTTAGTCCTACATGGTTACGACATGGAAAAATCTGTCACAAAAATTATGTGTGGATCTCTTTATTTGATCAAGAAACACTGCTCTAAGCAACAGGGTGCCTGGTGAATTGGAGCTTAAGTTTATTATTATTTTTCTTTTAAGCAAGACATTCAAGGTTGTTGAACATTCCTGATTCCAGGGTTTGCTCTTTTCTAGAAGCAAAATTTCTTTGTTCTGTGAGGACCCACTTGAAGTAACCCCTTTTGTTTTGTGGACATGAAGCAAACCCCTCTCCCTGTTAAAAGGAGAGACGTGAGCTTGGAGAAAAATGCTAGCTCTGTAGATGCACAGAGGTAGTCACGTGTTCTCCAAAACTCATTACTATGCAGAACTTAAACGCTGCTGCGCAGAGTGATGGGCAAATTTGCATAGGGCCTCTCAAAGGATAATTCTCAATATTCTGTCTCCCTTTGAGTATCTAATTTATTCTCCTGGCTAATGGTCAAGATTCCACACTGCTGCTGGAGTTGTCAGAGGGGAGGTTGGCTGATGCTAGAACCCCTCCTGACTATCATGCCCTGGCAGAGGGGTCCTGCCTGAAAATGATTGTGTGTGTGTGTGTTTAGGTAAAATGCAAGAACTGTGTCAACAAAAGCTCTATGCCAGGAGCCCAGGGTTGCTTTGGAATAGAGTGTCCAGGAGAGTGAGGCTGGGGAGAGAAGACTCCTTCCTCACCCCTCTGCTGCCTTAATGGTGGTGGGGCATGGCCTCAGTTCCCAGGACTCTTACTGGCATTGAGGGCCTTTAGGCCTTGGGTTCCGTGCTACCCACTATTGGCAGGCCCTGCCCTGCAGTCCTGGATTCTGTTTTTTGCAGCATCACTGCAGGGTGCCCACAGTGGTAGAGAATAGGGCACCTCAACCAGTTGATCCCACTTTCTACCCCTTCCTTTGTAAAGGATAGTAACCACATCTGACTGTTAGATGGTTAGGGGCCTCTAGAATTTCTTAACACATCCTGAAAAGGGGTCCACAAAGGAAAGACATGCTCACCAAAAAAGGAAGGGATCTGGGAGTTATATTGTTTGCATACCAAATGGTGCTGAGGAAGCACTTAAATCTCCCCTAATAAAAATCTTTGAACTCCTTGATCCTGTTGGCTCTCTTCCTACTGGAGAATCATAGGAATTCAGCACACTTCCTTAGCAGCTTCTGTTGTGGTTTATTACACTGTTCATGGATCAAATGCTAAAAGGTTTTAAGGTCTCAGTAAGTTCTGTGTTACCACCAAGAGATAGGTAGGAAGTAGATATAAATAGAACTTTGTTCCAAAAATTTTCAGCAGTTGTTCTGAAAGCTCTCATTTTTTCTTCATAAAGCATTCCAACTGGTTGTTATCAGAGACAACTATGCTACTGAACTCATATATATATTCTATGAAATTAGGATCATGCCATATATATATATATAATTTTATGTCTTAATTTGTTTCCCATATAACCTTATTTCATGTTATTAAATATTTTTCAAAAGTATAACTTTTAATCGGTGCATTGTATGCTCTTGTGTAAATGTGCCATGAAATTGCTCTTTAAGCAATTTTTAGACCATTAGTTATTTCCATCTCCACCATTAAAAATAATACTATAGTGGGAAACTTCTGGGGAAGATGGCAGATTAGGGAGCTTCAGGACTCCTCCTACCGAATAGGCAGGAACTCTCTGAAACAACTATTTTGTCCAAAAGAACACTGTCCAGCATCCAGGGAAGAGCAGGAGGAAGCAGATAAATTACGGTAAAAAACTATAAATTGCTCTCTCTGCGTGGCAGCTACTGGCATCCACTCCCCCACTCTCATGGCACGCCACCATGGGGTCCAGTCCCTGGCCAGCGACTGGTGACAGAAGGGGACATAAAAATTCTCTTCCTCAAGAACAGCAGTGGCCACAGCTGATCTCTGATCACAACTTTCGACTAGCAAATTCAGATCACTGGGACTGTGTTCCGAGGGCAGCTATTGTTTCAACTCCACCCCAGACAAAGGCCACACGGCACCATTGTTTCAGTCCTCCCCAGAATGAAGGTAAAAAACCCACATGATCCTCTCAATTGATGCAGGAAAGTCATTTGACAAAAGTATAGCACCCTTTCTTGATAAAAACACTTAGAATGCTAAGAATAGAAGGAAACATCCTCAATATGATAAAGGGCATACATGAAAAACCCACCATCATACTCAATAATGAAAAACTGAAGCTTTTCCTCTAAGGTCAAGAAAAAGACAAGGATGCCCACTGTTACCACTGTTATTCAACATTGTACTAGAAGTTCTTGTCAGAAAATTAGGCAAGAAAAAGAAGTAAAAGTCATCCAAATTGGAAAGGAAGAAGTAAAACTTTCCCTATTTGCAGATGACATGATCCTATATAGAGAATATCCTGAAAAATCCACAACAAAGCTCCTGAAGCTAATAAATGAATTCAGCAAAGTGTTGGGGTACAAGATCAACACCCCAAAATCAGTAATGTTTCTGTACACACGAAGTGTACAATCAGAAATAGAAATCAAGAAAAATATTCCATTCACAATAGCAACTAAAGGAATCAAATATCTAGGAATAAATCTAACCAAGGATGTAAAGGACTTCTATACAGAAAACTTCTATATAAAACATTGCTAAAAGAAATTAAAGAAGACTTAAATAAATGGAAGGATATTCCATGTTCATGGATTGGAAGACTAAATATTGTTAAGATGTTAATACTATCCAAAGCAATTTATAGATTAAATGCAGTCCCAATCAAAATTCCAACAACTTTCTTTGCAGTAATGGAAAAGCCAATCATCAAATTTATGTGGAAGGGTAAGAGGCCTCTAATAGCAAAAGGAATCTTGAAAAAGAAGATTGAAGTTGGAGGATGTACTGGTTTGTTTATATTATGTCCCCCAGAAAATGCCATGTTCTTTGATGCAATCTTGTGGGGGCAGATGGATTAGTGTTGATTACATTTGAACCTTTGGATTAGGTTGTTTCCATAAAGATGTGACCCACCCAACTGTAGGTGATAACTCTTAATAGATAATTTCCATGGAGGTGTGACCCCACCCATTCAGCATGGGCCTTGATTAGTTTATTAGAGCCCTATATAAGAGCTCAGACAGAAGGAGCTCACTGCTGCAGCCTAGAGAGGAACGTCCTGGGAGAATGCCATTTTGAAACCAGAACTCCAGAGCAGACACCAGCCACGTGCCTTCCCAGCTAACAGAGGTTTTCTGGACACCACTGGCCATCCTCTAGTGAAGGACTGTTAATGACTTACTTTGTACACTTTATGGGCTTAAGACTGTAACTGTGTAACCAAATAAGCCCCCTTTTATAAAAGCCAATCCATTTTTGGTGTTTTGCATTCTGGCAGTATCAGCAAACCAGAACAGAGGGCTTATACTTCCCAATCTTAAAACGTATTACAAAGTCACGATAATCAAAACAGCATGGTACTGACACAAGGAGAATCATATAGACCAATGGAATACAATTGAGATCTCAGAAATCAACCCTCACATTCATGGCCAACTGATTTTTGACTAGGTGGCAATTCTCAATTGGAAACAGTAGTCTCTACAGCAAATGGTGCTGGGAAAACTGGATCCCCATTTGCGAAAAAGAGAAGGAGGACCCCTACTTTACAACATATACAAAAATCAACTCAAAATGGATCAAAGACCTAAATATAAGCGATAGATCTTTCAAACTCCTAGAAAAAAATGTAGGGAAGCATCTTCAGGATCTTGTATTAGGCAGTGACTCCTTAGGCTTTACACCCAAAGCACAAGCAACAAAAGAAAAATAGATAAATGGAAATGATCAAAATTAAAAGCTTTTGTTCCTCAAAGCACTTTATCATGAGCATAAAAAACAACCTAAATAACAGGAGAAAATATTTGGAAACTACATATCCAAGATCAGTTTAATACCCAGAATATATAAGAAATCATACAACTTAACAACAAAAAGATGAACAACCCAATTAGAAAATGGGAAAAGATTTGAACAGACATCTCTCCGAAGAAGATACGCGAATGGCCAGAAAGCTCATGAAGAATGTCAACATCATTATCCCTCAGGGAAATGCAAATCAAAACCACAATGGTATTCCATTTCACACCCATTAGAATGGCTGCTATTAAAAAAAAAAAAAAAAAAAAACAGAAAATAGCAAGTGTTGGAGAGAATGCAGAGTAATAGGAACACTCATTCATTGCTGGCAGCATTGTAAAATGGTGCAGCGATTGTGGAAAACAAGTTTGGTGTTTTCTCAGATGCTAAGTATAGAACTACCACATGACCTAGTAATCCCACTACTAGATATATACCCCAAAGAATTGAAATCAGTGACTGGACCAGATATAACTCATACATAAAGGCATTATTCACAATTGCTGAAAGATGAAAGCAACCCAAGTGTCCATCAACAGATGAATGGATAAGCAAAATGTAGCATATTCATACAATGGAATATTATTCAGCCATAAAAAGGAATAAAATCCTTATACATGCAACAACATGGATGAACATTGAAGACATCATGTTGAATGAAATAGACCAGAACCAAAAGGACAAATATTGTATGATCTCTCTGTTTTGAAACAGTTAGAATAAGCAAATTCTTAGTGTCAACATCTAGAATATAGATTAGCAGGGGACATGGGGGGTAGGGGTGGGAACTGGCTTAAAATGTATAGGGTTCCTGTTTGGAATGATGGAAATGTGTTGGTAATGGATTCTGGTGATGGTAGCACAACATTGTTAATGTAATTAACAGCACTGAAATATATATCTGAATATGATTAATAGGGGAAATGTTATATTGTATATACAGTAAAAGAATTAAAAATTTTTTAAAAATCCATGGAACTATACTGCACAGTGAACCCTAAGTTAATCCATAGACTTCAAGTAATAGTACAATAATAAAAATGTGCCATCATCAATTGTAACAAATGTTCTATACAAATGCAAGGTACTTTATGTGTGATTGTTCTGTAAACTCACAACTTCTCTAATTAAAAAAAAAAGATTTCCACTCCACATTTGAGAACCAAGTCAAAAAAATGTCACTCACCTGGAATGCAGCGGATGGCAGATTATCAAATATACCTTCTTCTCTGGTGTTCCTCTTTTCTGCAGGACCCCTGGAAGGGACAAATGAATGACCATGGAATTGAGTTCTGTCTAAGCACCCACCACCACAGAAATTGGTCTGCCATGCTGCCTTCCCGTGGGAGGTAACAGTCCTGGACTTCCTATCATGAGAAAAAGACCACAGAAATAATTTCTCAGCTCATTATGGCAAGTTCCAAAACAGAGCTCTAGTCGTTTCCCAGTTTTAACCATTCCTCCAAAGAAAATGAAAGTTCCCTGTAAAATAAGTACTGCAGTGTACATCTGTGTGCGTGGATCTGTGTGGTCTTCTCTGATGATTTGTTTAAAGCAGATTCTCATATATGACATATATGGATTAAAAAACAATTTTAAGGCTCTCCAAATGTATGTCAGTTCTGGATAAGAATGCTATGTTTACTACATTTTTGTTATAGGATGCTAACATTTAATAAAAGGTTTCCCAACTTGATAGGCAAAAAATGTGTATCTATTATTCCCTTTGTTTTGCTTTGATTGCTATTGAGTTAAAATATTCTATTATATTGATAATTCACATTCTGTGGATATCTGAACATTTTCTTTGTCTTTTCCGTCAACTTATTTTTTCATTATTTCATTTTTAAAAAGAATTCTTTATGTTTAGGGATATTAACTCTGTCATAATTACTGCAAATATTTTCTTATTTTATTATATGATTTATTAAATAAAAATTTTAATTTTACATAGTCAAATCTACTTATTTTCTGTTAATGATCTAAAAACAGAATAATGAATAAAAATGAGTAATATTTTGAGATTAACAGCATATCAATGCAATTATTTATACATAATTCAGGCAACAGCATATCTTTTCTAGATATGTGTTTTCACTATTGGCTTTCTATTGCTCTTTTATTCTTCTTTAGAGGAAAGAATGTTCCTAATACGCTCCTTAGGAAATCTTTTAGAAGCACTCTTTTTTAGGTGTTTCTCTTCTGTGCCTAAATATTTTCTGTTTTTATGAAATTTAAAGAATGTGTTACCTTACCTATTTTCTGTGGGACTCCACTCTCCATTCTTTATGGACATTTGGATTTTTGTAAATGTTCAGACGAATGTTTAGATGTTTTCTTATGGAATTTGTGGCAAAAAAATGGATAGCTGTGTTTCTCAGCTCAGTGTGTTTCTCAGCCATGTGATTTTACTTCAGTGTGGATCCATGTGATTTTAGTTAGGTATGGAGCCAGTGACTTCAGTTAGATATGGAGCCATGTGATTTTAGTTAGACATGCTATGTCACTCACTAGGTTCTGGCAGTGGAAAGTGAGCAGAAGTGATTTGCAGACTTGACCCATAACTACCCCTTATAGCAGATCGTCTATGCTGTTTTCTTTTCCATGGTGACTTGAGAAGTCATGGGTTGAAGGTGGTGGAGCCATGAGATGGAAGTATCCTGGGCCCTAAATCATCATAACATATTGATCAGAACCCAGCTTTTGAATCTATGGGAGGGAGAAATATTATTCCATTGTGTTAAATTGCTGACATTTGGAGGGTTGCTTGTTACAGCAGCTACTGTTACTTTAACTAATACTATATTCTTGTGGTCAAGTTAGAGAAAATTTAGATTTTTAACAGATTGTAACACTGTATGTAATGACCGTAGATCAATATAGGCTGATGTCAAACTGGAGGTGTCTGTCCAGTGGCATGCCATCAGGCTCTGCCCCGTTCATAGATGGGAGGTTGTAAGAGGTCTGGAAATGGAGAATAAGGTACTGACCAGAGAGCCATGATAAATATTTTCATTTATCTCAAGGTCATTTTTATGTGTGGCTTAAGACAAGAGAATTATGAGTAGTAACTAGAAATTATAAGAAGGCATGTTTTAGCTCATCACAAAGAAATTAAAATAATAGATAATAATGCTTTGGAAGGAAGTGATTCCCATTCATTGTAAGAGGCTGTGGTGAATTTCTTAGGTAGGAAGTAGATTTATAAGCCCAGTAAGATCCTTTTATCTTTAAGAGCCAATGAGACTGTGAACTACTATATCACACTCTTATCATGATTGACTCTTAGTGATATCTTTCCAGAGAGTTTCTCTCTGCTTGGGATTGCAGGCCTGGTAGGAACCATTAAGGGATATGTTTGTGATGGCCATATTTAGATTCACAATGATGTGGCTCATTGTTCCATCAGGGTGCTTTTTTTTTTCTTGATCCACTGCTAGATTTGCTTTTAGCTGCAGTATAGAACCGGGATATTTATTGGCTTACATAATGGCAAGTCCAGAAGAGGGACTAGCTTCAGGGTGGATTGATCCAGCATCTCAAAGATGTTATCAACACCCAGGTACTTTCCATCTTTCTGCCTGCCATTCCCAGTGCCAGTTTTATCCTGAGACCGTTCTGTCCCTCATTGTTGGTGTTGAGATGCCAGCAGCAATTGGGGTACCCTAAGGAATTGTTGGGGTGCAGAATACAGAATTGGAGAAGATGGTTTATGTAAAGGAGATGTAGGAAATGAAGTAGTAGAAGTAGGTATGATAAAATGAGAGGGTATTTTGAGAAACAGAAAGAGAAGTTTAGATATATGTGCTCAGTAATCCACAGGAAAGCTTCTTGGGTTCTGGAGAAGAGGCATGGAATAATGCAAAGTATGTTTAGGAAGTCTAGCCTGATGTCATTTCATATTGAATAGGTTTGAGTGCGGAAAGGCCATGACTTAAAAAAAATGTTTCATTCTTGAGGGTCTTTCAGTGATGTGTTGGAGTTCAGCCCAGCTTGTAAAAGCCAGTTGTTAAATTTTCAGCAATTTTGAATGCCCAATGTTAAAACATTGATGGCTTGAAATTGACCATGAGGGAGTATTTACACCATGTAAATTGGTGAATGCTATGGATCAAAGCTTTTCCCCTGCAGAAAGCCAGTATACTATCATACACTGGTATTGCTTAATATGTCCGAATTTCTTAATCTGTTCCAGGATTATGACAAATTCCATTAAATAAAAAGGAAAAATAAATTCTAACGCCACAATAAAAAAATGAGGAGGCCAATTATTAATGCTCTATAATATGCCTAATAATCTATTCCCCTCCATCCCAAAGGAATAGAGATTGATTGAGAATAAGTTCATTTCATTTGAAGAACCTCAAAGGAGTTATTCTAATCCAGTGCTTTTCAAACTTTAATGTAGATGTCAATCACCTGGGGATCCTGCTAAATGCAGATTCTAATCATTAGATCTGATGTAGCATCTGAAATTCTGCATTTCTAACAAGCTCCCAGGTGATGCCAGTGCTGCTGGTCTGAGCTCTAACCTCCTTCAGCCCTTCATTTGGTAGCCTGTGGAGGGAGAGAAGAGTAAGGATGGGAAGGCAGCTATTATAAGACAGAAGTATTAGATAAGATGGGTCCTTTCTCCTGCTGACATTTTGCAATGATGACAGGGAAATCTTTCCTTTTCATCTTATGGCCCCACTGGGAAACTGATTTGGTTAAGCCAAATAAATGGGCCCTTGGAAGGAGTTTTTTCAGGTGCCAGCTAGAGAAGCAGACTGTTGGAAGCAGTAAAAGTGATTGAAGCTAGTTATGGAACACACCAGCAGCCAGATTGGCTTGATTGGGTCAAGCCAATCAAGAAATTAGAGCAAGGTGAGTGAAAGAGATGATTTCCCTTTTTCTTTTGTGTTTATTTCTCTTGTAGGTAGATTGCATTCATCACAAAGAGATGAATGCAGACTCCCATAGTGAATTTGGAAGACCCTGCCATCACACAGCTTTGTCTATTAAGACACATTGTATTACTTTTAACCTTGTTACCCAGGAATCAGTTTTCAAGGTGAATGATTGCTAAGTCATTGAATTCAGTGTCACTGAGGAGATTACCATAGATTTTTGTGTTGGGAGGTGTAGGCTTCTGCATTTTTCTTGGAAATAGCAAAGTGGATGATCCAGTTTGGTCCCCTGCTTTAATGGTGTTTTTAAGAATCCTCTCTTTGGAGATAAACCAAGGTCTCCAAAATGACAGATTTTCATTCAGGATCAAGAAATTTCTAAAAACATCAGGGGAGAATGCCAGCTTTGATTGCTGTTGCTAAAATTTTCTTGGATTCTGTTCCAAAAAAGTCTTTCACTGTGGCCTAGGCCAAAGACTGTTAAGCTAATGCCATAGACTTTGTTTTGTCTCTGGTAATTAGGGTAGGAGAGAGCTGAGGTTCAGTGGAAAATGCAGTAATTCTGCAGAGTTGCCTGGAAACTAACTTTAAAAAGGTATAGGAAGCACCTGAAAATTGGAATAACCAAGCCCAAGTGATACTACAGTTGGCCTTTTTGAGATGCTGCTAAGGCAACGGTAGCTTTGTTTTCACCAATGAAACTAGCCATTGGGCAAGGCTGAAAAGCTTTAATCGTTCAATACCAATCATTAAAATTCATTGAACTATAATCCTGGAAGAGACTTCAGAGATGGTCTAACCCACACTCCATGATTTATGAACAATAAAGCTAAGGCTCCAAGAATTTATGGCTTGCCCAGAGTCACCAGTTATCTGGAGATAGAACCAAGCCAAGCTAAGACTAGAATGCAAGTCTTGATATTTTTTATTATACCACAGGATTCTTGGCTTACTGTGTGCCAGGTTCTATGCTAAATATTTTGTATTATTTCACTTAATTCTCATAAAAACATATATGGTAAGTACCATTTGTTCATTCATGCCACACATATTTATTAAATACCTATTATGTATCAGGTGCTGTCCTGGGTGCTGGGAACATGATCAGATTTACTGTACTCATAGTCTTATATTCTAATGGGAGCAATAGACAATGATTAAATAAACTAACAAATATGATCATTTCAGGTAATTATAAGTGCTGTGGTGAAAATAAAACATGATGGCATGATGAAGGGTATCTGAAGTACCTTTAAATTGAGGAGGTGACATTTGAGCTGAGACCTGAGTGACAAGAAGAGTGTTTCAGGCAGAGGAAACAGAAAGTGCAAAGTCCGAAGGAGGAAGGAGCTCGGTATATTCAAAGCATGGAAGTAAATTCAAGGTGGTAATAAAAGTGAAATAAGATAAGAACCATGAAATGTTCCTCAAGGCCAAGATGAGGAGTTCAGAAAAATTTGGAAAGACCTTTTATTATAAAAGACATTATTGGGAAATTGGGTGAATCTGAATGGGATCTGAGGATGAGAGGGAAATAATGTATTCATGTTAATTTCCTGATTTTGATAGTCATATTTTGATTATGGCATAAATACTCTAAAGCTTTCCTGGGGGTGATAAGGCATAATGCCAGCAGCTTACTTTCAAATGGTTCAATTGCACTGGTTTTTTTTGCCACTTTTCTATATATTTGGACTTGTTTCAAAATAAAAAGCTAAAAAAAATTAAAGAAAAGGAAGGCTAGAAGGTTAAGGGATTATCATCCCACGTATGCTTTACTGCTGTATTTAAAATAAAACCTTGTTACGAAGCGTGTTGGCTCTGAAACCAGATTGCCTGTGTGTGACTCCCAGTTCTAAATGTACTCAGGTAAATTATTTATTCTTCCTGTGTCTCACTTTCCTCTTCTGTCAAATTGCATGGGGGATAATAACCCATTTTATGGACGAAAGGAGAATTAGATGAAATGATCAGGCAAAGACCCTAGAACGTCCTAGCGTATGATAAACAGTCAACAAATATTAGCTATTATTCTTATTATTCCATAAGTAGGTCAGATATCTTCTGTGTAATTTAGCCTCCTCTGTCCTATAATAACCCCTCCTCCCCCCGAATGAGCTCTAAATGTTTACTTTATACCAAACTCTTCCCTATGCTCAGTGGTATTATAACTAAGCTCTAGTTTATCTGACTGATTATGCTCTAAAAGTAAATTCCCACAAGATTATGGTGATGGGATTATAGACTTTCCTAAGAGCTGCTGGGGAAGCTGTCATTCCATCTTTGGCCAACTGGACATAACTGTGAGATTTGGCCAGACCAAAACATGTTGACGGCTAGTGCCCACAGCCAAGACTGTGGAAGGCCAAAAGTTCGTTTCTCTGGGTTTGGAATTCAGAATTGCTCATTGCAATTCCATTTTTAGAACTGGAAAGAACCTTGGAGGTTATTGGGTCTAACTCTTTCATTTTATGGGTGAGGAAATTGAGGCCCAGAAAGATGAAAGATGCCCCAGGTAGGATCACCCTACTGGAGTTTGAACCCTGAGATATGTCAACACAGAAGTAAAATAGTTTAGGTGATGCTGAGTTCCCATGAGAGAAAACACATGAGAAAATTGTTTTTGGAGGAGAAACACATGACTATCAGGCGGTGGCTAGAGGAATTTACCAGATTCTAGGTATGGGCCTCTGGGGTGGGGTGCCCTGACCTATTGCATCACAGCCTGGGGGCTCCTTTCCAGAAGCCTAGAGGGAAAACCTCAGCTCAGGAACCCTCCAGCTCTGCTCAGGAGATTGTACAATGTCTCCCACACCCCACAGACAAAGTGCTACCTAATCTTTCAATCAACATCACTATTTTCCCGCAGGCTCTTGCATAACAGGATGAGGTGTCAGGCCCTTAGCTTTGGATCCTGACTAATGTCTTCTGATTAAATGGTTGAGTCAAATTCCTCAAGTTTTCTGGTCACTTTGTGTCCATTCCACAGTTTAGGAGACTCTAACTATTTTTGGTAGGAAAACAAATATCCTCCAGGTTGCCAGTGAGCCAAGACACATTCTAATTCATTATACACCAAGATACAAGGCCCTAAAAATAGGGAACTTGCTTTAATGTTTCGTTTGGCATCAGGATGCTAAGTTCATATTAACTGCAGTCAGTATTTTAGACTGATTTCATTTGATTTCCTGGGTATTATGCTCTTTGGCTGTGGAGGGCAACTTGTTGCTTATCTTCATCTCTGCTTGGCTCCAGATTAAGGCTTTGTGTACTAAAAAAATAATAATTTTTCATTTCACCACCCATCTGTTTAATAATTATTTTCCCTTTTCTTTTTTTAACTCACTTGTTATGCTAACATTACTGTGTCTAAATAGAATGTCTATATTTGCACAGTTCATTTTAAAACTTTTTTTCTTGTTTGTTTAATTAGAATTTAGAGTATGCCAGAAACAGATCCCTCTCAATAATTCAGGAATCAAAATTACTTTGATAAATCCCAGTTGGTTAATGAGAGTGTCTGTATTTATCTCTGATATACAGTAAAGAAGAAACTTTTCATTTATCTCTTTGGGGGACAAAAATCACTAAATTTTAATTTAAATATTACTTAAGAATTTAGCTTTTCTCCTATTGATATCTCTATATTTTATTAAGCTGCAAAAAATCAACTTTGGGTAAAATGCGTTTTGAGAATGAAAGTGAAAGACAATTGTTACATGATTATATCCTTCTTGCTGGGCAACGATGGTGTGGGTAAAGTTAAAAGGTTTTCAGTCTTATTCAAGTGTGTTCTTTCAACCATTTTCTTTGCTCAATACTGTGAGGTTAAGTAGGGGACTACAGAATTAACTGATTTTCTATATTGTTTCTTGACTCTTGATTGTCATCCAATTAAGTCTTTCCGTAATATATATATAACATACTCATACACATACCTGTATTGTTACAAATTTACACCAAACTGCCTTTGGTGTGTATTTGTAATACCATATGTAATTTAGAGACAATTGGAGTTAACAATTATTATGAGTTTGACAGCTCCACCAGCTGTGTTTAGATAAACTCTTCGAGAAACTGGTTTGAGTTGGTTCACTTAAATGTAGTCATTTGACTCACATCCTAAAACATGTTACCTAAAACATGATACTTGACCTGCAACTAGCCTGTGATTTTCCTGTTTTCTGGCTACAAAAGATTGAAAACCATGATTCATGACGCAGCACTGACCGGCCTGAGCCTCTTTGGGCGTGAGCGATGCTCCATTAACGTCTATGATTTATCCATTATATCAACTGTAGGGTTTTTGGTACTTTTAAATTGTAATATAATTTCAAACTTACAGATAAGTCTCAAGAATAGTACAAATTATTCTCCAAATAATTGCATTTATTTGCTTTCCCTCTCTCTCTCTCTCTCACCCTCTCTCCTCCCGCACCCCCACCCTGAGTGTGTGTGTATTTTTTTCTGAAGTATTTGAGAGTAAGTTGGAGTCACCACACCCTATTGTCCTTAAATACTTGAGTGTATATTTCCTAAGATCTAGAACATTCTCTTTCATAACCACAGTACAATGACCAAAATTAACAAACTTAACATTAATACAATACTATATCTAATACAGAGCATAGATATGAATTTTGTCAATTGTTTCAATATCTTATAGCTATTTTAGTCCATTATGATTTAAAATACTAAGTTTTGGTTTTGCTACTTCTCTGTTTGCTTGGCCTTTTTAAATTTCTTTTTCTCATTATCACACTTCATTGAACTGAAAGTATATAAATGTTTTTTTTTGTTTTGTTTTGTTTTGTTTTGTTTTATGGTTTCCAAACACTGCTTTATGTTTTACTGAAAGCTTTTGGAAGTATGTGAGTCCAGGTTATCTGAGGGTAGGGTCTGTTGTGTTGTTAAACTTTATATCGCCTAGAGCTCTAAGGAATGTGTAGCTCACTGCCTCTATTTGTTAAATGAGCAAATGGATAACTGAACAAACACAAGTCTAATTTTAGATCCCAAATGCCTCAGGTTCCTAATTATTAATGACCCTGGATCATTTTTCATGAGTCTTCAATGGCCCCCTTATTCTGTGGTCTCTGCTATAGCCCCAGGAAGTCTGCACTTTTTAGTGAGATTGAATATGCACATAATTTACCCCTCCCCACAAAAGGGGTATTTTGTGGACTCTATGGAAGGCACTTCCCTTCTGTTTCCCCAGGGTGCACATCTTCCTTCATGTTATAAATATAAAACCTGGCCTATGGATTTTTTGTCCTTCCTGTAAATTCTTATTTAATCAATTACTGTAGAGATTTGGGGATACTTTTTCATTATAGTTCTTCTTTACTCTCATGGTATTTATTGATGCTGCCATTTATTCACTCACTGAAAGAATGGCCATGATTTGAAAAAGGACAGGGGTAGCCATGGGGTAGATGGAAGATCTCTGGTCTCAGAGTCACATGATCTGAGTCAATTTTTCCTCCCTTATTGGCTGCTTGTGTGGTCTTGGGCATGGGCCTACGAGCTCCATATTGCAGATAACTGAGGCTCAGAAGGCGTCAAGGACTTGGGTGAAGTCATAACCAGACTATTATAGAAACAAGACTCTTATCCCAGCTCTGCTACTTACCAGATCAAGGGTTAACTTTCCTGGAATAATCATTAATGAAAACATTAATTTAATATTCTAAGTAAGTTCATAAGTCTAATTAAGTAGAGCACTTAGAGCTATGCTTAGCACATAGTAGGTGAGAGAGAAAGAGAGAGAGAGAAATAATGGAAAAAAAAAAAAAAGGATGGGGGTTCCAAGGAAAAGAAAAGCAGAGGGAAGGCAAGCCAGGAGAGGTCAGGGGAAACAAGAAGGGGCCTCAGGACTGAGAAAATTTCTGATTTTCATTTGGTGCAACCTGCCTGAGAGGGTTACTCCCTCAGGAATTTTCAAGGTAGAAAATGGTTCTAGTTGGAAGGAAGTGCTGCCATAGTCTGTCGGGCACCTGTGATGTCCAAATCACCACCCTAATTGTTGCAAAATGTGGGTGAGTTGGAGATAGGCTCTGTCCTGATGCCCCTGTTGGCTCCTTCTGTTTTGGACCCACCATGCCCTATGACTCACTTCACAATAAGCTTCCCTGCATAAACTGCTTAGCCAGTGTCTGCCATGTTGGCTAGCCTGTAACACTCAGGAGGGCCAGCATGTGGGTCTTTCTCATCATGGTGTCTACAGATTCTATTGCGAGTGCTCACAAAATGTTTGTTCCAAAAGTAAGAGTAAGACAAGTTTATAAACACCTATAAAATAAGGCCTAGCAGAAGGAGCACCATGGCTGAAGGAGTCAGGGTTGGCTTTGTGTCCACAGAACTCAGAGAAGGTGGCATCTGAGATAGCTGGGATGTCAGGAGTGCACTGACAGGCAGACATGGTGGAGAGGGGACAGGAACTCCTGAGCAAGTGGGCAGGGAAAAGAGGAAGGGCCCTCAAATGGGGAAGCTCAGTGTTTTGGGGGAACAGGGGTTGGGGTTCCATCAAGTAGCAGACCAAAATGTGCAGCTGCTCTGAGCAGGCCCATATTTTGTGTCCCTTCACAATTATTATGTAAGTATTTTTTGATATATATTTAGTGAGGGAGAGTATAAATTGATTTCCTATTAATAAAAGTTCTATACCCCTTCTTTTATGTTTTAAACCATGTGCCTTACCCTTTCTCCTCTTTTTTAACCTTTTCCAAAACCAACTCCACCTGTACAATGTGTAGCAATGTGTGAACAACGTGGGATGTCCCGAAAAGGCAGAATAAGTTGGGGAAGAGCATGGAGTCTAGCACTGGACCTGGTGCTATCACTGTTGAGGGTTGAATTGTGTCCCTTTCCTAATCCCTGGTACCTGTGAATATGACATCATTTAGAAATAGGGTCTTTGCAGATGTAATCAAGTTAAGATGAGGTCATACCAAAGTAGGCTGAGCCCTGACTCCAATGACTGGTGTCCTGATAAGAGATGAGGACACATAGACATGGAGACACAGGGAGAACAGCGTGTGAAAACAGAGATTGGAGTGATGTATTTACAAGCCACGGCATGCAAAGGATTGCCGGTAACCACCAGCAGCTACAAGGCAAGGAAGGGTCCTCCCCTAGAGCATTCAGAAAGAGCATTGCCTTGGTGACACTTTGGATTTCAGACTTCTGGCCTCTAGAACTGTAAAAGAATATATTTCTGTTGTTGGAAGCCACCAAATTTGTGGTACTTTGTTACAGAAGCAATAGGAAACTAATACAATCGCTTACTAGTTGTTTGACCTTGGACAAGCCACTTAACCACTCCGCACATTAGTTTCTTCATCAGTAAAATGGGGATAATAATAGTATCTATCTCATAAGGTTGCTGTGCAGATTAAAGAAGTTTATATTTGTAAATTTCTTACAACTGTACCTGGTACGTTATCCATGTGCTCTAAGTGTTAGTGATTACTATTACGTAACAGTTTAGAGAAGAGAAGGAGAAAGCTGGAATCATTTCTCCTGAAATGATTTGACTGTTCATCCAGACCTTGCTTCTTCCCTTTGCAGCTGCTGGGTTACCTTCCCCTTTCTCTTCCCTTCCCACACTCAGCCTGCCTTCCTCTGCTTTTCTCTTCACTTCCCTCCTCTGCCCCCCACCTTGGGCCACTCAGTCCTTAACTCCAAACTTATAGACCCCTCTCCCCTCAGTCTCTGTTGAATCCTGTCTCTTGAATAACAAAGACTTTATAGTGACAATGGAGATTTTTCTTGCATTTGTTTACATTCCTTTATTTATGTACCTTTTATGGACCACATCTGGCTCACCTGCCTCTTAAGATGACTCTGGAAGTGAAGGAGAAGAGAGTAGCAGGAGCAAGGCAGACAAGGGCCGATGGAGTTAGATTATGGACAGACTTGAGGAGCCCACACTTAGTTTCTTTGGCAGTAGGGAGCCACTGAAGATTTTTGAGCAGAAGAGCAGGCACAAGATAGGCATTTAGCAAATAGTTCTCCAGGTATGATTATTCCAAGACCCTCTGCTTCCAACAAAGGATAAGCCAGTCACAATGCTATATGACAAAGATGACTGTGCTCCTTAAAATCTGCATAGTCATTTCATAAACAGCACCACTCCCCTTCCATTAAGGGCCTGCCTTGAGGAAGGCTCTGTGCCGAGCCCTAGTTCTCTACAGGAATGGTTTTTTAAGCTGTTTTTCTTGTTGGACCTCCTTGTGATCTCTGATCAGTCATTCTAAAAATAGCAGGATTTCCTTGGCTGTTTTGAAGAGCAGAGTGATAATCACACTGACATCTTTGTTTTACAAGCCATTTAGCGCAAGGTAGATTTTTGTCTGAGCCTCGGCATTTGTCCAGGTTAGAGACAGAGATCTGACAAAGATGGCTGGATTAAGATCAGTGGCTTAAGAGCTATCAATGACCCTTGGTTTTCCTCTTGAAACCTTCAGTGGAACTTGTCCTTTCTACAGAGTTCTTTAAGATGGGAAGAGAGCCAGCAGTCAGAAATTCCCAAAGTGAGGACCAAGTCTCCATCAGCAATGGCTGTTATTCACCTGGTGACAGATGAAGTGGGTGACAGAAGGGGTGAACTGCTGCCCCATATCCACTTCAGATTCAAAGAGATGCCATTCTTCCAAATGTGAATGTGTGATTGTCCTGACAGCTCACTTCTGCCTAGCGAGGAAGCTGTGGCTGGGAATGCTGCAGAAAAGCTCCTGGGAGAAATTCCGGCTCATTGCCAGAGATCCAGGATGTTCAGCCACTGAAATGCCCCAAAACCTGCAGGGATGAGGAAGAAAAGGAAGACAGAAAGGGAAATTGGGAAAAGGAAGGTGTTATTTTTAAAAAGAAGCCTTGCCTGTTGCCTCCTAACAGCCAGTTCTTTCAGACACATCTGCCCTGACTGGCAGCAAGCAAGCCCACACGAAGGTCCAGGCCCTTATCTTGACAAGCTGGAGAGCTCTTTGCTACTTTAGCACTCTGGGGGAAAATAGCCCCAGAAAACTTCTCAGTGCTGGCCACACTTAAATTTCTCTCTCATCATCTCAACATTCAGCCCCAAATGTCTCCCCTTGTGTTCCTTTTGCCTTCTCTTCAGCCCGGGTATCTTAGGTGTTAAGTTCTGCCTTCAGCTTCTTTGGACTTTTGGAGCTGATGAAGAGCCCCCTTAAGAGGTCACTGATAACAAAGTGAGCTCAGCAGCTACGATCAGACAGGAAGAGGGAAATGTGTCCTTGCGTGTCAACATTAGAAACCATTTCTCCAGGAATGAGGACTGAATTTCTGTAATCAGCATTGCCTGCAGTGACCTTGCCTAGGGCCTGAGCCAGAGAAACCAGCAGGTAAAACAGAATGTGGTTCTGCAAGCTGAGGACCTTTGGAAGATGAGGGAACAGGGAGATGCTGGAATCAGGGAGAGACAGCAGAGTTTGGCAAAGGAGAGGTGTTAGCAGGCCTCATAGATTTTCAGCCAGTCTAATGTGAGATGGAAGCAAATGCAAGAAGATGGGAACTGCTAGTAATTTCATTTTAAAGATTCGGGGTCTTGTGTAACTCACATTTGTGTTCTTTGCATTGACAAGATTGAGCACTCCCAGTTGCCTTGGTAATGGAGGGTGCAAGAATGGCAGCTGTCTGGCGCTTTCTCCCAGATACACTCAGTAGCCAGTTGCTACTTGCTCTCCTTCCCAGTGTTTTCTAGGGATGCTAAGAAGCTCTTGAATCTAACATTGTCTTCTGAAGAACTTACTCCTTTTTGCTGAAATGACCAAAAAATTCTTGTTATCTGGAATAGAAATAAGGTCTTTAAACAATGCAAAATAGATTAATTACTCTCCTTTCTCTTGTTGAGTCTAGGCTTGGCTGTGGTCCCTTGATTTGGGGCTACATGTTCTAAGGAGAACTACAGGCCCAGTGTGGAGGGTGCTGGCTGCTTGGTTCCCACCAGAAGATGCCTGAGGAACATTGTAAAGCTGAACAAAAAGATCACAGATACTCTTGGGCCCAAGTTTGGTTATTTGTCCTAACTTGAAAATTAGGACACATATCCATCTTGTAAATTTAACCTTGGAAGACACCAAGGAAACTGAGGTCAGAGGGGTTAAGTGATTTAAGATCATTTATTTATTTGTTCAGGAAATAGTTTCTGAGTACCAGGCACTGGGAGAAATGTTAAAATAAATATGAATAAAGTATTTTAGGAGCAGTCCCAGTCTGCTCCAGTTATGTCCAGTGGCAGGCACAGGAGCCTTTTCAAACCCGGATCCCTCCAATCCAAAAGCTTCAGAAGCCCAGCTGAGGGATGAGACTGTGGGGTCTGGATTCCATCTTATGCCCTGAGACCAGCCTCTGGTGAGCCATCTCCCCCCAGATTCACGGATCTCAGCCTCCACTCTGAGTTCTTCCATATTTGCCCAGTCTTGACTGGATTTTGGTCTAAAATTGCTGAGCACCTCCCGGTTGCTCCCCACTTTCCCCCTAATAGAATACTTTTCCTGATAACAGCACATGTAGCTCTTCCTGACTTCTTCTACCAGCTGCCCACCAGTGTGCTGAAAGCTGGACCCTGATCTTTTTACCCACAGCCACTGGCTGGAGTCTTGGTTTCTGTTTGACTTGGACTGACTTCTCTGAACCACAACCCTGTCATGCCCAGAGAATCTTCTGCTGTTCTTACCCACCAGTTTGGAGCCTGGGATATAAATGCCTGTGGAGACTGGCTGTGAGGTTGCTATTCCCACTGATACGGTGATTAGGACTTGCCTGAGTGACCATCCCTTAGCCAGGATGGTCTTCCCCCCATCTGTTTTAGTTTTCTAGAGCTGCTATCACAAACACCACAGACTGGTTTGGCTTAAACAGCATGAATTTATTGGCTCACCATTTCAGAAGCTAGAAGTCCAAAATCAAGATATCAGCAAGGCTTGCTCTCTCCCTGAAGACTGTAGAGTTCAGCTGCTGGCAATCCTTGGGGTTCCTTGGCTTCCATATCTGTCTCTGGTCACATGGCACTATCCTCTCCTATCTGACTTCTGTGATTTCCTGGTTCTTGTTATAAAGCCACCAGTAATCCAGATTAAGACCCACCCTTATTCAGTTGGGGCACACCTTAACTAGAAATAACATCTTCAAGAGGCCATTTTTACATTGAGTTCCTACTCACAGGGACACAGATTAATATTAAAAACATATGTTTATTGGGGTACACGATTCCTCCTACCATACCATCTTAGCCCTGGCCCTGTGCTGTGTTTGCTTCCCACTTTCTGCTATGCTACCACTGCAGTCTTAGGTTAAAGCAGAAACTTTGGACAGTGTGGGATTTATTCTGCATGAGGGAATTGGGCAAAGTTTCCTAGAAGAAAGAGTCTGACATTGAGGCCAGCATGGGATTCCATGCCTACTGGGAAAATAACAAGTGGATCTGTGTGGCTAGAGTTTAGAAGATCATACAGCCAGTGTGTTGTGTACTCCAAGACCTTGGGCCAATCACCAGACTTCTCTTGCCCTCTGCTTGCTCAAGTGTTCATACACTCATTCAGCAAATATTAACAGTGTCCACAATGAGCCAGGCATTATGATAGATGCTGGGGATATATTGGTGAACAAAATCGTCAAAAACCCAATCTTTCATGGAGCATACACTCTGCAGCAGGGGATAAGGGAATATAGGAGGGAGATAAACAAAATAAATAAGTAAAATATGCTTAGGTTAGAAGGTGATAAGAACTATGGAGAAAGAAAAAGCTGAAAAGAAGGACAGTGATGATTGGTGAGGGTGATCTTTTGGAATGTTCATGGGATGGGTTTCAGGAAGACTAAAGACCTGAAGGAGGAAGGGAAGCACAGGGAGGAAGATATTTTCAAGAGGAGGAAAAAACAAATGCAAAGGCCCTGAGGCAGGAATTTATGAGCATGACTGAATTCTAGAGAAATAGCTGGGAGGCCAGTGAGGCTGAAGCAGAGTGAGTGAGGGGAGAACCAGATCAGGGAAGTGTTAGCAGAGGGGCAGGCAGGCCATAGAGGATGTTGTAAGCCACAGTGAATACTTTGGCTTTTGTTCTGAATAGGCTTGAAGCCATGGAGGGCTCCATAACATACGGAAAGACCTCTAGGGTTCTCTTCAGCTCTACCATTTTACCATTTTATGTCCATCAGTAGATGTTGCTTTTGATGGGCAGGGTTTATTGTAGCCAGGGAATTTGGAAAAGATGATGGCTCATTTGTAGGATCAACCCATTGTCCATCCTCATTACTGAACCTGGACTTTGGCTGCTGCCCTCACTTTGGTTACTATCATTTCTTAGGGTGACCTAGTTTAAGCTTATTGTCTTGGCAAAATTATTTAGTGTCTCTTTTCACTCTTGAAAGTGACTCTTTCAGACACCCTGGAAGAAAAAAAAAAAAAAAAGTGTCCAAAGCAGACAAATTAGAGGCAAGGGAAGCATAAACTTTTAAGGAAATACCCCCAGCTTTGTTACTGTCTTCTTGCAATTATGATTTTGTCCCCATCATTTTCTGTTCTCTTTCCCTTTCCCTGTAACTCCTTATTATTCAGATGTTGGACTTCTTCAACTGAGTCTCTTACTTTTCATTTTGTTTTCTTTTTTTCCTATTTTAAAAGAGGTATCCTTAACTTTATTTTTCAAGTTTTCTCTGGGTTTTCATTTCTGACATCATGTTTTTTATTTCAAAGAGCTGTTCTTCTATTTGCTAGTTGTTCTCTTTTTAATAGCATCCTGATCTTGTTTTATGAGTGCAGCATATATATTCCTTTATCTCTCTGAAAGTATTGACAGTTTTTAAAAAAAAATTTTTTCTCTCTGTATATTTTTGTTCCTTCCTTTTGGTTCTTGTTTTTCATATTTGATACTTTCCTTAATTGTCTGGTAATCCTTAGCTATCTTATATTAAAAATTAAAAGCTCATTGTATGTGTTTATGGGTGAGGGTGTAGGGTGGAACTTTTTGATCTTTCGTGAAAAGTATGGGAGTTTTCATGAGTGGGGGGAGATTTTCCTATAGAGTGATCTGCTTGGGTCATTTTTTGGGGAACCCCATGCTTTTTCTCTTGGGCTGGCAAGATTTCTGGGAGAAGACTCTCTCGATCTTCTACATGGAGTTTTGTGCCTAGCTGTCAGAATTCTAGAAGCCACATGAAGAAAGAAGCTTGGGGGTTTTCAACATTCTTTATCTGAAATTTCACTTAATTTTCTAATTTCTAGAATTGTATACAGTCATCCACTCTAATTCCCCAATCAAAAAACCCTCAGTTTTATCTTCTCCAGAGGCTAAAATCTCCTCTTTTCCACCAGGGTTAGGGAGAGATAGGTGCTGTATCGGTCAGCTATTTTAATAGAATAAATAATCACAAAATCTCAGTCACTTATTTGAGTAACAAGCATTTATTTTCTAGCTCATACATTGGTCAGTTGGGGTGACTCTGCTGATCTTGCCTGGATTGACTTGGGTTTGGCTCAAGGCCCTGGGTGTGGGACCAGTCTGCTCCACGTGCCTCTTTTCCTCCTTGGATCAATGGGCTGTTGGGGGCATGTTCTTTTCATGATGCTGGTAGAAACACAACAGGGACAAATGGAAACACACAATACCTCTTACAGCCTAATCTTAGACCTAACATACCTTCATTTTGGCCCTATATTCTGTTGGTTAAAGCAATAGGAGGCCAAACCCAACATTGGTGGTGCAGGGAGGTGCACACCCCCTCTAGTGAGAGTGGCAGAGCAGAGTATGAGTAAAGGGAGGGTGAAATACTCAGGAGGATGAAGAGTGTGAATAAAGAAAGGATGAAGTAATGTATCACAGTCATAATTATTCATGTCCCTCACATATGCATAATACACCCACTTTCTCCCTAAGACAGGTCTGAAGTCTTTTCTCACCATAGTAGTAGACTCAGAATTCAGAATTTCATTATCTACGTCAGGTCAGGTCCAGATGCAGCTCTTCTTGATCAGGAGACCCATAATCTAAAAAGGCTATTATTTGCCCACCTCCATCCCCCAATGTATAAATGTGAACTGGGATGGGGATATCCTCTTTGAAAAAGGGAAGTATGGGAAGCACAAATGTTGCTTAAGGATAAGAAATGTATTTTAATTTGAGAATCTTTCACTGGCTGGAAAAGCTTGAGATGAGAAACCATTTTCTTTTTCAACCCAACTAGTCCCAGAATTTATGAACTCTCTTTATTCCCTCTCAGTTGTTTTTACAAATCCTGTTCTTTTCTGAGCTTATCTCTTTCTCATAATACCGTATCAAATGCAATTAGCAGGCTCTAACTCATGCTGTCAACATTCTGCCTGGAAACCTCCTTGTTCAAGGCTTTGAGTTCATTAGATATAATTTCTGTCTTCCAAGTTATTGCAAGTGACTCTTTTGTCAAATGTTTTGCCATTGTAAAAGATGGGCTGCCGTTTTCTCCTATAATATTTTCCTCATCATATTTTTAGCCTCAGAGAAATTTCTTTGCCACTGGTGACCTATTCCCAAAGCCAGTACCACATACTTCATTTTTTATTACAGCCGCGTTCCATTTCTACGAACCTATTACCATCTTAGCCAACTATTCTGTGGAATGAATAAAGGCAAAATATTAGTGGCATATTATAGCAACAGGCACTTACTCCTAGCTCATGTGACTGCAGGTCAACTTGGATCTGTTTGGGCTTGGATCCAGGCTGGGGGTTTAGATTGTTTTATTCTGTTTGTCTCTCCTTCTTGAACCAGCAGGCTATTGAGAGCATATTCTTCTCACGGCTTTGTCAGAACTCCAAGAGGGAGTGGACACACACAATGTCTTTGAAGGCCTATGCTCAGAACTTGTTCAGTGTCATTTCTGCCCACATTCCACTGGCCAAAGAAAGTCTCAAAGCCAAACACAACATCAGCGAGACAGAGATATATACCTAGATTCTAGTGGGAGCAACTACAAAATTACATGGCAAAGGGAGGGATGAGGAATTGGGAACCATAATGAAATCAACTACAGTTACCCTGTTGCATAGGAAGGAGATCTGGGGTGGGGGTGGGGGCTGTCTTAATATCTCTTAAAAAAAGACTTTTAATTAATCCTCCTGCTCTAGCATCAACCCATTTCCAGAAATGCCAGATGCTGCTGATTCCTGCGTCATTTGGGGGTAGGCAATGAAAATATGGTTGCTTCTTGACTTTCCCCACTACAGGCTTAGGATCCAATATTTTCAGGTTTGTTGAAATATTTAATAATTCAGTATTTTCAGGGTTGTTACCACTTGTCCATCTGTTTTCCAGCTTCTCAAATTTTATTGCTGTTGTCCCTTCTCACATTTTCTTTATTCTTGTTGGGTTATGCTTGTAATAAAATCGTTTTACTGTCATTTTAGTGGAGTTTTGGGAGAGAGCAAGCTAAATGCATGTTTTCAATCCATCATTATTCCTACCTAGCTCTTTCTTGACACCTTAATGATCAGGCTTCTTTCCCTCTTCAGCTACTCTGGCTTTAATTACGTACTCTCAGAGCCCCTTGTTGCCCAGAGACAACCAAGTAGAGGAACTTTGATAAAATGCCTCACAGGGTGGTGACTCAGCTTTCAGTCTGGATAATCAAAGGAACACGATGTCAGCTGCAGAATAACCCTTTCCGACTCAACGTTATGTCCATAAACACAAATAGATTTTTAAAAAATCAGCTACCTCTTCAGAGTTCTGAATACATAGTATCAATTTTTTTTATCTGAACCTGAGGCATAAGAATTGTTTAACTGAACACTTGTGCTCACACACACACACACTCACACACATGTAGTAACCAGCTAGATTTTCTTACACCACGTTGAAATGCAAACAAACAAACAAAAACCAAAAACCAATCTACTTAACCTATTTTGAGCACCTTCATTCTTCTTCGTTCTTTTTCTATCAGTTCATTGGAAATAATGGGAGTGAGAGGGATACTGTATAAATAACAGTTTGATCAGCTGTTCAGTGTTTTTCAAATGTGGTTCAACCACTGGAGGTAACCATCTGATGGATGGGAAGACAGCACAAGAGTGCACTAGCAGTAGTATCATTTATATCCTCAAGCTGCTTGACCCACAGCCTCTCCAGCAGCACCATGTATACACAGTTAGAGTAGCAGGAGTTGTCTCAGGTGAAAATGCTTTCATCAATTGTAACAACTGTGCCACACCAATGCAAGGTGTTAATAATAAGGTAGAATATGGGAATCCAGTATTTTATGCATGATTTTTCTGTAAACCCACAACTTCTCTAATTAAAAAGAAAGAAAAATTGAATGGAAACATTTTGTATTGCTATTGGGACAGAGACCTACAAACGAATTTCCATGCAGGGGAAGGAGCAAGACTGGTTGACATATTATAACAATTAGTGAACCTTGAGCCAGAAAACTGGGATTCAAACCCAATTCTGCTTACCTTCTGTATGACCTTGAGTGATTCTCTTCATCTCTTGGATGAGAATACAGTCTCATTATTCACAGGGCTTTTGGGAAAATTAAAGGAGAAAATGAAAGCTCTTTACTAAGTAACATTCTATTAAAATACAAATCTTATTTGGGGATAATTGTGAATGTTAGTTGCTTATACAAGGTGGGTAGATCATAAGCAATCCATTTCTATATACCTTCCACTTCTTGGTACACATTACTGCTGGCAAACTGAATGAACTCTGTAAATTATTTACTGTAAGGTAATTAATAACTGATGGGCATTTGATAAGTGCCAGGCCCTGTACAAAGCACTTTGCAAATATTGTTACCTAATCCTCAGAACAACTCTATTAAGTTGGTTCTATTGATGTTATCATTGTTTTAAATGGGGAAACTGAGGCCCAGGGAAATTAAGTTGCTTCAGGTCATCACATTTAGTTGTGGAGCCAGGAGCTATCTGCAGGCTCCCTGGATGCTGTGGAATGGCCTGCATGAACCCTTCTCATCCATTTTCCTCTGGTGGTCCATTAAATGTTAATGTTCTTCAGGGTTCTTTGCTAGGCTCTATTCTCTTCTCACTTAACATCTTCTCCCTGAACAATATCTACATAATCATGGCTTTAATTACCATCCATAAGCTAATGACTTCCAAACCTATATCCATTCCACAGCTCTTTCTTGGACCCCCAGAAGGGTTTGTCAACTACTTACTAAGTGTCTTCACTTGTATATCTCAAAGTCTCCTCCAACAACTCAAACGTAAAGTTTGACTCATGATTTTTCCTTCCCTTCCAGTAACACTGCTTCTTCGCAATCTGGCAGTACCATTCACGTAGGTGGGCTGGTGAGAAGAATGAAATCACCGAGTCTCCCTCTCATTCGCCTCCATATCCATCCAGTTCATCACTAGGTCCTATTAGCTCAGCCTCCTAAAGAGCTTGACAATGTGTCTCTACATTTCAGGCCAGTTCCCTAGCATCAGTATCTCTAGGCCAGCACCATCCAGGCCAGTATCGTCTCTCACCCACATCATTGCAACAACCTCCCTAAAACAGTCTCTCTGCCTCCAGTCTTACAATCCTTCAGTCCTCATCTCTTATTGCAACTAATATGATCTTTCCAGGACACAAACCTGATCATGTGTTTTCCTGCTTGGAATTCTTCAAGGTCCTCCTAGTGACCTTAAGATAAAGACCAAACTTCTTAACCTGGTGCCTTTGGCTGGTCATGAACTGACCCTATCCTGCTGCTTCAGCCTCAGCACTTGTCTCCTTTTCTCACATCCTTTTCTACAGCCATAGTGGACTTCTCTCAGCATCTCTATACACCCCTCTTTCAACCGTGGACCTTTAAACGTGAAGCTGCTGTTTTTGCTAGAGCAGTCTTAATCCCTCACTCCCTACACCCTTCCTTCCAGCACCAACTCATCCTTCAGTTATTATCCTAAAGTGAGAACTTTGGGAAGTCTTCTGTGGGCCCTATATAACTCTTACCATAATTTATCTCAATTACTTGTTTAATTGTTTGTTTTTCTGTAAATCCCTTAGAGGCAGGGACCATGTAGGCCTACTTCATTACTGTATCTGCTAAGACTAGCTCAATGCCTGGCACATAGTAGGAATTCAATAATTATTCACTGAATGTCAAATGAATGTTGTATAAAAGCATCAAAGGTGTAAGTTACCCTATTTCCAAAATAAGACCCCCCCTCCCAAAATTCAGTGCTCTTTGGTCCCTAATGTATCACCAAATGAGAAAGCAAACTGAAGCGGTATCATTGCTACCCTGGAAGACACTGGGGACACAAATGAAAGAGGAAATTTTTCTTCCTCTTCCATAAATTCTGATGCCTTATTAACTTGATCACTTGTATCCCTGGGGAAGCAATGATGTGATGAGGAAAAAGTAGTGGATGAGTTGGGAGAGGCTCTGGGAGGGTGTTTCTAAATGCTCTGTGCTCTCGGGAAAACGGGAATGATGAGAAGATTTTCCAAAACCTTTCCAAACAAAGGAAGTGACTGGCACACCATTCAGCCTCATTTTATGCCTCTTTGAACACTAAAATCCTTACCTGGCAGGAGACAGTTCTCTGGAGACTTAGGAAGTCTGAGAAGCAGGGATTGAAGATGATGTCTGACTAACCTTGACCATCTGGAAACTTCTTGTTCTCCATGTAACATATTCATCCAAAGCAACATCATCTGTTTTCATTCAAAGAAAATGCATTATTGAAAGTGAAATGGCTTCACAGTATCAGCACAAGCATTTTTACCTAAATATGCTTATCTCATATTATTCTTCATACTCACTGTGGTTTAATTTCCTTTCCAGTCTCTTCATCCATAAGATGATGGATAGTTTGGCCAATAGCAACCCTGGTCCTTAAACAGAGTTGATGATCTAAATTATTCTCTTAGTTCCTTCCAGTTATCCTTTGAGTCACTAGTCATGGCTTGTAATTATACATTTATTTGCATGATTATTTGTTTACTGTCTGCCCCATTCCCTGCTTCAACCCCTGCCTCTGTCCTCCTTCTCCCACTGGCAAGACTGTGTCTATTTTGTTTGTCACATTATCCCGAGAGTCTAGCATGATACCTGGCACATAGTAGGGGCTCAATAAATACGTGTTTTAAAAAATGACAAGTGGAAAGAATGTCATAATGAGGGAAGGCATGTTAATGACTCCCTGACCTTTCTGCATGTATTACTGAGACATTCCAGAGAGTCGTGCTCAGGTTACCTCAGACAAAGAGATGTCTTGTAACAGAGAAATAGGGAAGAAAAAAAGGCCTCTTACAGACCTCATGTAGCACACAAACATAGCTCTGACTGTCTGACAGCCATTCTGCTCATTTCTGTCTCAGTTGATCTCTATTTTGTGTTTTGCCACATATCTGCCCCGACTGAAGGAAAGGCTACAAGGCTGGAATTTGGAAGATAATTTGATGAAGGGGCCACTTACAGAGGTGTGGGCAGGAGCAGGGGAACCAAAATGGGATGCTGAAGCACACACAGGCTAGCAATAGTGGGAAGCCACTATTACTCTTGGGCCTGAAGGTGAAAGCTAGAGGCTGGTGAGAACTGGAGGTGTAGAAATGACCACATGACAGGACCTGTACAGCCTCTCTCAGAACCATGATGCTAAGGCAGGAAGGGAGTAAAGAAGAAATATCCCCAAACACTCTCCCTTCCCACCCTTTGATTTCCTACTGACCCTCCAATTGGCACAGCCCCACAGGAAGCCAGAAGGCAAGAGATCTCACCTGGTACAATCTATAGAGGTCAGCTCTTGGGGCATAGAAGAGCAGGGGATGGACCTGGGGGACAGGAGAAAAGACCACATGTGCCTTTATTACTAGTAAGAGATTCTTTCTTTAAATAGAGGAACCTACCAGCTCTCTCTGCATTCAGCTTCCCACCCACCCATCCCAATCAAACAGGGCATCTGCTATTCCATGACTTAAGTCTACATCATCCCTCTGCCAATGCTTTATATGGCTTGCATTTAAATTTTTCCAGAGAGTCTCTAATGGTGTCAACCTCCAGTATTGGACACCCCTATTGGATGGGGCACACACAGGTCGGCCTATAAAAACTGCCTTTGAGTCAGCCACCTGTCTCTGGTCCAATTAGCTCTAAAGCAGCTGACTTATGATAAAGAATCTCTCAAAAAGGGGCTGTGGGCAGCAGACTTCTCGGAAGGAGCAGTCTGACTGGCAGTTAGCTTGTCTGGGTTGTCCAGTACAGTGTCATCCCCACTCCTACCCCTATGGCAACCATCCTCCCATGTGAAGA
Organism: Choloepus didactylus; assembly: GCF_015220235.1. Taxonomy (NCBI): domain Eukaryota; kingdom Metazoa; phylum Chordata; class Mammalia; order Pilosa; family Megalonychidae; genus Choloepus; species Choloepus didactylus. Next base: position 57,741,054 of record NC_051320.1, on the reverse strand, counting down.
ATAATAACACAATGTTAGGTGTCTTGAGAGGACTGGCTAATGCTCACTCTTAGAGTATACGAATAACACAGAACAAAATGCCCCCAACAATTCGATTCACCAAATGGGCTTAGTCTTGGTGTCTCTTCTTATATGATACATTCTTACCTCCCTGCTCTGCTCTGGGATTAGCCAGGGCAGCTGTCATGCTCCAGAGGTTGTATTCAGAGCCTGCCTCATGAGTTGATGTTCTGCTTCTAATCAGAAAACTATAATCATTTGTCTTCATAAAAAGTAAATGAGTCTGTCAGTGAAGTTCCTGATAAAAGGAACAGGGCATGATTTTTAATCATGATCATCTCTGCAAAATCTCTGGCAAATAGGAAATGAGTGTTTTCTAGAATTTTGGATTATGTTGAAAGTTGAATTTATAAAAAAATGACAGCATCTGGTTGTTGGTGACGTTCCAGGGTAACACCCTTGCTTGGTGGTAGGGACACTCTTCTTTCCAAGTATCCATTTCTCCCTGGGTATAGAGTCTCTTATGTGCCACCTCCTTCAAAACAGCCAGTGAGACGATCGCAGAGTACTTATTCTGCCATTCCAAACCATTTCTCAGTGCCAGAATTATCTATGATGTCCTAATTGCTACATATACTCTTCTTACCCCCAAGAGCACTCTTTCCCTTTACCTCCATCTTATGGAATGCTCGTCTTTCAAGTCCCAGCTAGATGCCTCTTCCTGTCCTATAATGCTTAAGAGGGTAAGTTCTGCAGTCAGTCAGACCACTTGCATTTTAGATCCAGTGCAACCACTCATCAGCTGGACCTTAATTTCTTCATCTGTAATTATGGGATGTTAATTGAATGAGACTGCATATTATGGTAGATAAGCATGTAATAATCTGGCATCAGAGCCAGATTGCCTGGTTTCAAATACCAGCTTGACCACCTACTAACTAGATGACTTTGAGAAAGTTAATGAAATGCTCAGTGCCTCAGTTTCCCCATCTGTAAAATGGAAGTGATAAGATTTGTATAGAGTTGTTGTGAGGATTAAATGAGTGAAAGATAAATCCCTTGAACAATGCTTTACATTTTGTGAGTCTTTAATGAATGTTATTTTTTTTGTTTCTACCTCATTGAGTTGCAAGGATTAAATTAAGTAAAACATGTAAAGCACTTGGAATCATGCCTGGCCCATAGTCAGCTCTCAGTAAATGATTGTGGTAGTTGTTCTGTCACATTTTTACTATTATTTGCCGACATGCCATGGAGAGGAACACCCTCTGGGTTCCCATAACTTATGATCATACCTCTAATAGCATTTTTCACCTTTTATTTTTGTTATTTGGATGTCTGTCTTCTATATTGATCTTTGAGCTTCTTACAGGCATGAGTAGGTAATAAATAAACATTTGAAAAATGAAAAGTTGCTGCAGCACAACAAGGTTTTTAACCTCAAGGTTGATGTTGATAGCTTATCTGTAAAGTTCATCAAGAGGTCAGCAGCAGATGGGTTCTGGTTTGGGGTACACTTTCCTCTCCTCACCAACTCAAATGGTTTACTGAATGCAGAGTTGGAACATAATTCTAGTACTGAAAGTGGTTTTTTTACCTACACTCTAAGCAAGCTATATACAATGATCGAAATGAATGGTGTTAAGTGAGACTTCGGTCCTCTCCCTTTCACTCCCGTTTGTGTAAAACTTTGGCTTGTGTTTTGGTTTGCTAATGCTGACAAAATGGATTGGCTTTTACAATAGGGATTTATTAACTTACAAGCTTACAGTTCTGAGGCTGTGAAAATGTCCAACTCAAGACATCAACAAATGATGCTTTCTTCCTGAAGACCAGCTACTGGTGAGCTTGGGCTCCTCTGTCAGACAGCAAGGCCAATAGTGACATCTGCTGGTTCTTCTCTCCCATGTTTCATTGCTTTCAGTTTCTGGCTTCAGAGGCTTTCTCTCTCAGCATCTCTGGGGCTTTTTTCTGTGTTTTATCCTCTTATAAAGGACTCCAGTAAGAGGATTAAGACCCACCTTGAATAAGGAGGGTTTCATCTCAATTGAAATAACCTAATCAAAATGTCCCGCCTACAATAGGTTTACACCTACAAGAATGGATTAAAAGAACATGATCTTTTCTGGGGTACATACAGCTTCCAACCTTCACAGCTTGGTTCAGATATAGGTTTCCTACCCTTAACTCAAAACTGGAATTTCACCACCATGCATAAGTGTTTGCGGTGAAGGCAGCCATATCTGAAAGGTGACTCATTCAGATGATGGCTAACTAAATTCCCTCACCAAGAGAAAAAACAGAAAATAAACTATACTTTGCCACTTACTCATTTTGGTTTTCCTAATGCAAAAAGAACTACGTCTTTTGCTAATTTGAAACCATTTGGCTTGTGCTTGTGATATATTAATGACTATAAAGGAATTGACATCAGAAAATGATTTATTTCAGAAATTGCTCTACTTAAGACTGAGTTGGTGCTTTCGTTCAACACCCCTTGCCAACCTGCCATCCTTGCTTCCTTGTAAACATCTTTGCAGGTGCATACGCATGTCAACACCATAAAATACTCATTATCAGCCCTTGTTTGTCATACTTAGTTGGAAAGATGCACAGATGTTATTTTTGGAGTCTGGCTCATAAGTTTATGATATGCATCACAATGCATAAACAGTAGTTTATCTAGATAGTGGATGAATGATTTATTAAATTTCTCATAAAAGAGAAGCATAGACTACTTTTTTTTTTTAACTTTTTAATTTGAAATACTTTCAAACTTACAGGAAAATAATAAGAATAATACAAACCCCATAGAGAGAACTCCAACATATCCCTATCCCTCCAGATACCCAAATCCACCAATATTAACATTTTGCCACATTTGCTGTATCAGTCTATCTATCCATCTTCCATCAGTTCATCTATCTATCTGTCTATCTATCTCAATCCATTATCTGAATACTTAAGTGTAGGTTATAGACATCATGCTCCTTGAACACTTAATACTGCCATATACATTTTGTGAGAACAACAAAACATGTCAAGATTAAGACATTTAACATGAATATAAAGCTTATCAATATTCCATTTTTTTCATATGTCCCAATAATATCCTTTTGAGCCTTTTCTCCTCCTTTATTATATGCATCCAGGATCACATATTGCATTTAAATGTCATTGTCTCTTTAGTTGTGGGAAAATATATAAAACATAAACTTTCCCATCTCAACTACTCCCAAGCAAACTTTTCAGTGGGATCAATCACATTCATAATGTTGTGGTGCCCTCATTACCTTCCATTATTAAATGTTTCCCGTCTACTCAAACAGAAACCGTACATCCATTATGCATTAATACCCCATTTCTCCTGTCCCCTCGCCCCCTGCCAACATGCATTCTACTTTTTGCCTCTATGAGCTTACGTATTCTCCAATTTTTCTTTGTAGTTACCCTGGGGCTTAAATTTAACACCCTGAATCTATAACAATCTCATTACAAATTACATGTTTATATATTCTGAGTCTCAAACCACTGACTTTACATTTTATGCATTTACCTTTTAGATCCTGTAGGAAGTAAAAAAGTGGGGTTACAAACCAGAAATACAATAGTTCTGGCATTTATTTTTACCCATGTCATTGCCATTACCGGAGAGCTTTATTTATTCATGTGACATTAATCAGTTGTCTATCCTTTTCTTTCAAACTGCAGAACTCTCTTGAGTATCTCTTCTAGGGCTAGTCAGAGGTGACGAACTCCCTCAGCTTTTGTTTCTCTGGGAATGTCTTAATCTCCCCCTCATTTTTGAAATACACTATTGCCAGATATAGAATTCTTGGTTGGAAATTTTCTTTATTTTCAGCATCTTAAATATGTTGTCCCACTGCCTTCTTGACTCCATGGTGTCTGATGAGAAATCAGCACTTAATCTTATTGAGGCACATGACACGTTGCTTCTCTCTTGTGGCTTTTGGACTTCTCTCTTTATCTTTGGCATTCAGTAGTTTGATTATAGTATGCCATGGTGTGGGTCTTTTGGGTTTCTACTTGTGGAATCTGTTGCACATCTTGAATGTGTATATTCATGTCTTTTGTTAAATTTAGGCAGTTTTCAACCATTATTTCTTTGAATATTCTCTCCACCCCTTTCTCTCTTTCTTCCCCTTTGGGACTCCCACAGTGTGTATACTGGTACACTTGATGGTATCCCATGGGTTCCTCAGGTTCTGTTCACTTTTCTTCATTCTTTCTTCTTTCTGCTCCTTGGATTGAATGATTTCATAGTCTTATCTTCCAGTTCTCTTAAGTGTTCTTCTGTCAGCTCCAATCTTCTCTTGAACCCCTCTAAGGGATTTTTAATTGCTGTTACTGTGGTCTTCATCTCTGGTTCCTTTTCATGATTTCCATCTCTCTATTGATATTCTCTCAGTGTTCATCTGTTGTTTCCCTGATTTCTTTTAGTTCTTTGCCCATGTTTTCCTTTAGCTCTTTGACCATATTTAGGACCTTTTATTTTTAATGGCCCCAGGTCCATCTTCTTCATTGATGATTCTAGTGCTTTAATCTTCTCCTTTCATTGGGCCATCACTTCTTGGTTTTTGACAGTTTTGTAATATTTTGTTGAAACCTGGGCATTTTAAGATGTAATTGCTGGAATTTAGACTTTGAGGTGTCTGTTCCTTAAGCTTGTATCCAGCTAGTTTTATGACAAAGATTTCCTTGAATGCCAGGATCTGAAAGAGGAGGAGAAGGAGAAGAAGAAGGAAAAAAAGAAAACATCTTTCCAAGTCTTTGCAGTTTGACCTGTACCAGTGTGCTCCTTCAGAGTTTATCCACACACTGAGTTTAGAGAATAGCTCCGGGTCAAAGCATAGTGACATCCCTTATCCTTTCTGTGTACGTGTCTTATCTTGGGCATACATCTGTGACCCTAGGAATTCACAGATAGAAATGTGTCCTCTTCCCTAGGAAACATTCTTCACATTCCTGGGCACTGTGCTGCATATCCTGTAGCCAACAATCCCTTGCCTCAGGCAGTCACAACTCGACTGCTCTGCCACAGTATTCTGTAGGATAGCTCTGTGAGTTACCTTCTACATGAAGGGCAAGTTCTAGGACAGTGAGCCTGAGATGACTGGCCTAGTTCAGTCCCTCAGGCTATTATCAGATAGATTAGGTTAGGCATACATGCTCCCACTGTGTGTCCAAGGTTTACACTGCTTCCTCTGGAACTGGGACCAGGGATCCACACTGGAGGTGGAGGCCAGCTCTGCGCTGAGTTAGTGAGGGTATGGGGAAGGAGCCAGCCAGGGTGCCATGAGATGCTACTACTTTTAAGTTGCCTTTTTCTTGATTTGGCCCTCGCCCTGTTACTGTAATCCTTAACTGTTTTCTGGAGCTTTGAGAAAGATGTTTCTTGCTGGTTGTTCAAAGCTTCTGTGGGGGGAACAGAGCCCTGAGGCTTCTCACTCTACCATCTTGATCAGCATAGACTACTTTTGAGGTTTAGTATGTATTATAACCTGGATGGCAGAGGGAAATTTATCCCATGGAATTTCTCCATTATATTTGTTATTTTTGGAGATTAGATTAAAATCGTAAACATGTTTGACTTGTTCATTGGCAAAAAGTTGGTATTTCCTTTCTTCTCAAGAAAAAATTGTAAACATCCTTAATTTTATCTTAAAACATGTGTAGCTTTGAAAGTGGTTTCTTTCAACTCCAAATCCTGTTTGGAAGTCTCTGGATCCATCCAAGTGTGTTATTCTCTGCAGACAGGGTAGATTTGGCTGTTCTGTTAATATGCCTTTAACTTGCAGAACTTTCAGGTTTGGTCTGTGTTTTTCATTCAGTAGCTGATCAGTTAGGTTCTGTGCAGTTTATCCAACGTGTTGTGATGTTTATAATGTCCTCTGTCCAAACCTAGAGCTTGTCTCATTTTAGGTTTGTATTGCCTGTTGGCTTAATAGCTGTTTTCATTGTACCATGTTGCCCTCTCAGTTTTCCTAAACCAGCCATGCCTGCTGCTGTTTGCATAGGTTGGGAAAAAAAAAAAGAAAAAAGAAAAAAGTCTGTAACACTGAAGGTTAGGCAGATGCTGGGGCTCCATCCAGATTCAAATATCCAGTGCTTTCTAGCATAAGTGTTTTTTAACTATTAATGTCATCATTTGATGGCCACATGTCAAGGTCATCTACAATGAACCACCATTTGCTTTCATGATAGATGATAGATTACTGATCGTTAAATATCTCTATGCAATGGCAACATTAACTTTCCTTAGTTCATTCCAGAGTTTATCTAGTCTTACTGTCAGGAAGTTCTCTTTGATACCTAACCCAGTCTCTTCCTATTGCTACCTAAGGCAACCAATTCTCCTTGGATCTTTGCCTCAATAATTACTTTTCAAAAAGTATTTGAAATTCAATATGCAATATTTAGAAGGTTCTTCTAGGTATACTCCTCCTCTTGAAATTGCAAATATACCATAACCTGCTGTGGGTAAGCGTCCAAAGAAGCACAGTTTCAAAGTTGCAGAGAATATTAAGTGATAACAAATAGCAACAAACATGCTAACTGCCACTTGCCTAAAAGCTACTGTTATGTGTTGTGTCAACTCTCATAGAATATGGTCTTTCTTTTATAATGTGTTAGGGAAACACCCACAGGCTTTAGGTAGGACTGACCTGGGATCTTAGGGGCCGCTGCCACTTACTGCTTTCCAAACTTAAGTCCATTAGTTAACTTTCCTGAATCTCAGTTTCAGCATCAGTGAAATGTAGATAGTAGTGCTTGCCACATAGGATTACAGTGAAGACCAAATGACATTTTCAAATGAAAAGAACCTCACCAATGGCAGGCATTCCACAATGTTAGTTCCTGTCTGCCAGGTTTGTTAGTGCTGTGTGACTGTTGTGTTTTATGTTAGGTATATAGTTTAGTTATTTACAAAAATTTAGCTATTACAAAAAATGTTTAGTTATTGTAAAACCTCATTAATTAAATCAGAATATAGCTGTTTGGACAGAACTGAGCAGAAGTTTATTTCTTATTAAGAAGAAAGAACTTGCTAAGCAAATTTTTCTGTCCACTAGAATGGGTATAAGGAGAAATGTTAAGCTACTTAAAGCTTTAGAAACTCCTATTTGTAAATAAAGAGAAAGAATTAATTAAAAACAATCATTATCTAAGTTATTGAAAGGATTGGGAAAACAACCTATTTAGCAATGCTTGCCTCTTATTCATATGCAATTAGTTTCTGTGTGATTTACAAAGACATGCCTCATCAAACTTGTCTCTGTTTCAGACATCTCATCAAGATGAGCTTTCCTTTCACTGAATCTGAATCTCTGAATTTCTCTAACACTGAAAAATAGAGCACTGAATCCTTGTAAGGTGCTGTCCACTGGTCACCAACACTTTGGGAAAGGGCTTCATTCCTTATACTAATTTTTACTATCACCGTACCCCCAATTCCTATCCCTTCATTAATTCATTGATGAGTGCCAAGGATCTGGCCCTCAGTTACAGTAGGAGTTTTCTTCTGTCCTCAGGGTATAGAGGTAAAGCTTGCATTCTATAATATTGAAAAAGTGCCTTCTCTCTTTACATGGGCATCTGAACCAGATCTAAGCACTGATGGATCCCTGATCTAACAAGGCGCTTAATGAAGGCATCTGTTGCATATTATATTTCATCCTTTGAATACATAAGGGCCTGGCAAGAGTTAATTGTTTGACCTTCATATTCCATTGCAAATTCAAGGATGACCCGGCCCTTTGGCAAGCCTAGACAGACCCTGATAATTACCAGAGATCTGTGGGATTGTGTCCCTGTGCTCACCACAGGCTGAAAATTCACCATAGATCCTTATCATTATTAAGACATTTTCATGGATGCAATTACTTGTCTCATGTTTCTGTTGTCACTTGCAAATTTTTGTCATTATTCTTTGCTTGTTCAGAGTTATTAATAAATATTTAGAAATTACAAGCCTAAGTTGGATGGCACTGTTTGCCTGCCCATCCCGAAGCCACAATTTTGATCTGCTCTTCATAATATTACCTGAATATGTGTGACCTGAAACTACTTCTGGTTGTCTATGAGAACAGGATATTCCTGTGTGCTATAGAACATAATTGTTACAGCTATGGCTCTGAGAACTGTCTGGGTTCAAATCTCAGAGTCTTTACTGAAGCACTATGTAACCAAAGTAGTGTTCTGTGAACTGTGGCTTCCCCATTTCATAAACAGTTATAATTGTATATACTTCATAAGAGTATTAAAAAGGATAAATGCAATATTGCACATAAAGTACTTAACATGGGTCTTTGAATATAAATATATATAATTATATATAATTTCATAAATAAAATAAATAGTAGGAATTTATGATTACTACTAGAAGTTTGATGGGCCACATGTTCTGATTTTCAAAAGGGAAAATGGTGTATTCTTGAAATAGTTGTTCATTGAGTTCCATAAATTTTAGTCTGGATTATTAAGCAGAAAGCGTATGACTACTTTGGAAATAATCTGAGAGAAGCAGTAGGGGTCCACTAAGAACAAGCCGTGCAAATCATTATTAGAGCAGGAGAGTGCATTAGACTAAGGGTCTGTGGATTTCAGAAATGTCTTTTCTAAGTCTTCCCGTAATGTCTTTATGAACAAAAATATCCCGTTGTTTTTCTTCCACATTCTCCATCACAACATCTTGTTTGTTTTCCTTTATCACGTTTACCACATATCTAATTATTTTGCTGGTTCATTTGTTTGCTTGTTTATTATTTGTCTCTCATAAGAATGTAAACTCCATGGGGGCAGGAACCACATCGGTGTTGATCACATTTGCATCTCCATTAACTAATACAGGGCCTAGCCTATAGTAACCAATCATTGCATATTTGCGAATGAATAAAGAAATGAAAGAATTCCTGGCTGGTTACAAGGCATGAACCAAAAAGTACTGGCTCCCGGGAAGGAGGTCTCAGAGTGTCTCTGGACTCTCCTTGGTTTGGTTCGTTATAAGCTTAATAATTTATAAGAAGACGTAGACAATCCTGTACCCCTGTAGGCCCTCTCTGGTCCTGTCCCGCTTCCATTTCTCAAACAATTTGGACTATTGGCTCTATTACAATCCCATGCTGTCTTAGTTTTCCAGGGCTACTAAAACAAATGCCACACACTGGTTGGCTTAAACCACAGGAATTTATTTTCTCACAGTTTTGGAGGCTAGGAAAAAAAAAAAAGAAGAAGACATAGAAAGCTTGCTAATCATATCTGTAGATGGCAAAAGTTGCAAGCTAAAATAATGAAGCAAAATTCAAAATTATCTCAATAAGCTAAAATTCTGAGTTAATAAAATTGGGTGAATGAAGAGAGAAAAATTAAAATGCTTACATTTATATTTAAAAAGTCAATTTCCCTGTAGGATGCAAGGACCACCTGAATAGAGGTGAGTTCTGTGGCAGGTCATGTGGATGAGACTTTGGGTTTAGCTGACCATACATAATCTGAGCCATAAACACTAGATCATGGTAGATTTTTAACATAAGCCTACACTAGACCAGTGGTTCTAAACCTTGGTTGCACTTTGGCTGAAGAAATGGTAAACAAACAAACGAACATACTGATGCCCAAGCCTCACCTCCAGAGATTCTGATGTAATTAGTTTGGGGAAAGACCTGATCATTGTTTTGTTCTGCTTTTTACCTTTTTTTGACTCCCAGTCAATTCTAATGTATATCCTTGAACGTTGTCCTTCCCAATAACAGGATGTACTCCATAATGTATATCCAGAATTCAACTTTCAGATCATTTCTTTCTATATTTCCTTTTTGCACTAGGATCTCCAATTTACCAACTTTTGGCTGTTCCTTCCTCTCCTTGTTTCTTCACTTGCCTTCATGATCCATTCTAGTAATCACTATTTTCATGTACCTTCAAAACCTGTCTTTCTCTGCTTCCACCAACACATATGTCAAAATTCCTGATTAAATCTGAGAGGCTGAGTGTGACTGAAGAAAAACATGTAACCATGCTGATCGGTCTTACTGAAAAGTCATGGCTGCAAACCTCATGCCAAAAGTGCTGCTAAATCTCCCTAGTCAATTCACCACCTCACTTTAACACTGTCCTCAAATCTCAAACCACCACTCTCCCACTCTCAGCTGATGACCCTGCTTCCGTCGTTATGATGAGGGAAGTAATCAGAGAAGAACTTTCATAACTACAACCACCAAATCTATTTGCCTACCTGCATCTGGACCCATGTGCTCTTCTTTCCCTACTGTTAACTGGGATGAACTGTCCCTGCCCCTAACTAAAGCCAACCCTTCCCATGTTCCCTGCATCCCATATCCTCTTTCTTGTTCTGGACTTGTTTTCTGCCATTGTCCCCCAGGAACTCCTGCTTCATTAATTTTCTCTTCTTTCCTGGATCATTCCCATCATCTTACAAACATAGTGTAATATCTTCCATCTTTCTTTTCCTTCTTTTTTTAAGAAGTCTTTTAACCCCTACGGCCCATTTTCTGCTTTGGTTTGTGGCAAAAGAGTTGCCCAGACTCATTGTCTCCGCTTCCTGTCCTCCCATTCTCTCTGGAACCCAATCTACTAAGACTGTCATCCCTACTCCTCCACCTAAACCTTTTGTTAAGGTTACCTCTATGTTGCTAATTCCACTGGTCATCTTACCGTCCTACTGAACTTTATAGCAGCATTTGACATTTAACCATTCCCTTATCGTTCCTTTAAATTTTTCTTTTCTTTACCATTTCCATCACTTGTTTTCTATTGTGAACTTTAAACTCTTCTGTTTTATACTAGATCCATCAAAATTTTATCTGGCCACTCTGCTTCATCATACCTAAACTCAAAGTTCATTTTTGTGTTTATTGCTAAGTTATGCTATTACGTAAATGAAATATTATTCTCCTAGGTCAGTGCTCAAGGAATGTTTGCTAAATTTGGTTATGACTGTAGGAACTGTGATTTTGGAATATTCCTCTGTCTACTACTTCATTGTTATATCTTTCAATTAGGTCTGAAATTCTTTACCTATCTCTTATTTTTTTACTTTGCAGTTTTCACAACATTTTGTTTAATTATTATTAATGATGCTGCTTTGATGTATAATCCACTTCCTTGTGCTACGTTTCTCTGACTTTCCCACTTATTTCTCTAGTCTATCTGCTTTCAGACCACCTTTATTCCTCTTGTGATATTTAATTTGAGACTTCTTTGACAAGTTTTTTTACATATAGTCTCTTACTTTTAAAATGTTTTTCTTCCCAGCCAGCTAGCTCCACTGTTCCTGTGGTATTTCCACTTATTTTAGCTTTGCCAAAGTCTGAGGAGGATGATCCAAGTTGATTCTTATCTTCTCTTTGTGTATTTAGATCTTATCTCTTCTTTTTAGTGGCAGCCTGTAAAGCCTATTTTTGGCTTCAGAGTTTAAAAACCTGACAAATAGGCATGGTTCTCTCCCCTCCTCAGTCAGGATCCTTGAAGCATAGTCTCCACACTGCCTCCACTTCTTCACTTCCATTTACTTCTAAACCCTCTGCAATCTGGTTTTTACTCTTATAATCTAATAAAACCACTCTGAGAAAATTCACTCATGGCTTTCTATTGTCCCTGTTAGTCCTTATCTTACTGAATGCCCTCCTTTTTGAAACTCTCTACCTTCTTCAATTCCATGGTCTCCTTTTCTCTAGACGTCACTCATGCCTCTTTTTCTTTTCAGATGAATGTGTTGGCTAATCTTCCCTGGACTTCTCTTTAACTTGACTCTTCTCTGGAGCCCTGCCCTGCTCCTCTGCTCTCCTTGCTGGGCATAATCAATGTCCTTGGGGAAGCTTATACACTTGCGTTCCTTTAACTGACCCCCATATGACTGTGTACTGTTTCTTCTACACAGACTGCTCCCCTTCCCTCCTCTATTACTTATCCTTCCAAATTCATGTTAGTTATTATCTCCTCCAGGAAGATTTTTCATTGTCTCTAAGTTGGACTAATTGTCCCCTCTACCATGCCCCCAGAGTACACTTGTTGACACCATTATCATACCACATGTGACAATATAATGAAATTATCTATATTCTCCTGAAGGGCAGGAACTATGACTATTTCTGTGTCCCCCAGTATCTAACAGAGAGCTCCTTAAACTTACTTTGAGTCTTCCCTATGAATGAGATGCAGTGCTCTTCATTGCTGAGGTTGTATTTCAGCTCAAGAAAAATTTTAAAAATTATACTCTAAATAACATTTCCTCATGTTAACTTTCTGTGATATCTCTGATTTGTCTATCATTTGCAAACTAAACCCCAGTATCATATATTTATATGGTCTAGCTGTAGTAGCACTTCAACCATCACCTAAATGATTACAAGTCTCAAATCCTTTTAAGTAGCTCCTACTGCTGTTCTAAACTCCTGATTCATGTTTTCCTCACTCTTCTGCAGCATGGAGCTGACGTTGTTCCTCAGCGTCTTACCCCTTGCATGTAAGTATTCATGTCCTCATGAAACAAAGTTTCTGCTGCCTTAAGGCAGCACCCAGGACATGTTATGGAGGGTTGATGAGCAGGGAACTATTCCCAAATCCCCCATTTAGATATGTGTAGGTTAGCAGAGGGAAGTGAAAGCAGGTGGTGGTGAGGTCAGCATATAAAAGAAGTTGCAGGATGAGAAGGTGGTTGTATTCCTTTCCTATTGCGGCTGTAACAAATTACCACACACTTAAAGGCTTAACGCAACACAAACATATTCTCTTACAGTTCTGGGGGTCAGAAGTCTGCAAGCAGTTTTACTGGGCTAAAGTCAAGGTGTTGGCAGGGCTGTTTCCTTTTGGAGGCTCTAAGAGAGAATCTGTATCTTTGCCTTTTCCAACTCCTAGAGGCTGCCAGTATTCCTTGGCTCCTGGCTGCATCTCTCCAAGTTCTGCCTCCGTTGTCACACCTCCTTCTGCCCTGGCCCTGCCTCCCCCTGCGTCCCTTGTTTAAGGAACATTGTGATTACATTGGGCCCACCCAAAATACAGGGTAATCTCCCTGTCTTAACATCCTTAACTTAATCACATCTGCAAAGTCCCTTTTGCCATATAAGGTAAAATTCATAGGTTCTGGGGATTAGAAGATGGACATATTTGGGGGGCCATTATTCAGCCTACTACAGAGGTCTTGGGTCAGGTTGGAGATACAAGTGAGTCTTTCCCCACTTTTAATGAAAGGAGATCCAGAATCTTTGATTTTTAGCAGGTTGTGTGTATGGGGGTGGAGGTGGGGAGGAGAAAAACTTTTGATACTGATGCTGTTCCTAGTTAATGGAAAAGTAATAATGTGAAGGGAAAAAATTCTGCATAGTTTCTTGTGTAAAAGTGATAAACCTTAGAGTCATTTATGTGAGTTGCCAATGATTTATGCCTAAATGCCTTATGGCAAAATAACATTCTCTAATTAACCTATTAGAGTATCATCAATTAAATTTTGTTTTATTACAGTATGCTCAGATGTCTGCTACCCATCTAAACAAAGCGGGGATGATGTTAGTGCACAGTTGTTCTGATAAGATCTCCTTGTAATGGGGCTGTGAGACTGGGCTTGAAGGTGCTGAGCAAAGGAAGAGAAGGATTTTATAGCTTGCTCTTTTCTCCTATATCTCTTTTCTTTAAAGGGAGCCGTGGTTATGGGAAATAACTGGTTAAGGAAAAGCAAAAGGAAGAAAGTCCTTCATTTGAGAAACTTGACTTAGCCATATAAGAAGCATGTGCCTTGAAGCAGGTCTGGCAAACAAGGTGAATGAAATCAAAAGGGTCATTGGGTCCCCCAGAAGCAAATTCTAAGGTGAAGATTTGGGTAGGCAAATGGAGATGTGATTAATTTAGGGCCTCTGAAAGCAAATGGAATGTCTCCCAGAATTATCTGTATGGAGGCCAGGAGCCTGGGCATTTATCCATCAGCTCCCACTCTCCAGTGGGTGAGGACTCACCCCCGTTTCTCCTCTGGGCTTCCCGGCTGCCCCTGCCCACTGTGAGTGCCGGCAGCATTGGAGAAGGCCTGGAGGCAGAACGTGGGAAGAATCCCAGGAGCATGAGAAAGGGCAGTGCCAGCACCAGTGGAGTCTGCACTCACCTGGAGCTGCAGGAAGCAGACATGCAGGACGTGAGGCTGGGTGCCAACGGCGAGACTTACGGGGCGGAAAACCCTTCTCACATGGTAGACTGTTTGGCCATGGGGCCCAGTGATGTTATCTGTTTTTCAAGGAAAAGATGCCAAGTGTTCCTAATGGAACTGGCCATTAGGAACTGACTGTGACGGGGAGAGATAAAGGGTCATGCCCTGAGCTGCCACCTCCCCAAGCCTCTGTTTCAGATATGAAATGGGAAAAACAATTTTTTCTTTTTTAGAACTATGTGAATTATATGAGATAATGTGTGTAAAGTGTTTAGCATGGTGGTTGAGGCATGCATATCCCCATAAGTGAGAGTAGTCGTGTTAAAAGGAAAATGAAATAGACATTAAAAAAAAAAAAGGAAAAGAAAGAAAGGAGAACAAGAAAAAAGAAAAAAAGAAAAAGAAAAGAAAGGTTATTGGTTGTCACTTGAGACATCTGCTACAGGAAATGTCACACATGTTCTTATTTCTTGCTAAGTAATGTCTACGACTATTTCACAGCTCAGGAAATAAAGTCGTGCACATATTTCACTTGAGTATCTAGTCCAGATTTCTTTCCACTCCCCCTCTCCACTTGCTTGGTATTTCTGTAGTAGAGTTTCTACTTCAAATACACTCTCCCCAATTCAGGGTTGGTTTAGCACTGCCAGCATGACCCAACCAGCCTCCTGAACAAACGGGCGAGCCCGCATCTATTTGTGGAGTCTTTTCACCCAGACACATCATAAATGAAAGGCTCCCGGTCATCAACCAAGTTCTTATGTAAAGTCCAAATCACCATTTGGCAGCAAACAGTTTTTAGGACATAGGCTTGTTTACTGATTCTTGGAATACAGATAATTAGTACTTCATCTGCCATGGGCTGGCTGACCCCAAGGCTCATAAAGAAAATCCGCGGGATGATCCAGGCTGGCCTCAGACTCAGTGACGCCAGACAGTGACAACGGTGCTGGTGACCCAGCCTTCTTCTCCTGATTATACAACACTGATAAGGAGCTTCTAGTTCAGAAGGCAGTCACTGGCAAAAGCCCAAGTCTGGGAATCGTACAAACTGAGACAGAAACAAATTAAGGCTTCCAGATCAACAGTGTCACTACTTCCCTGATGGAAAGGTTGAAGGAATGACCAAGACACTTGATGTCCTGGCTGCAGAGGACACACTTCCCTCCCCTCCCCTCCACTGATGCACTTGGTGCTGGTGAAAGATTGGCTTGGACACTGCTATTTTGACCGCTATCTCTGGGAAATATTTTAGAGCCAGCCTCCATAAAACTCCAGTGGGATGAATGTTGCTAACATTCTGCTGCACAGCTTCCACTGTTATTTCCTATGGGCCTATCGGGGCGGCAGGCTTTAATGGGTCTGCATTAGGTGACCTGAGTTTTCCTGATTTATTAAACTGGAAGCGCAGATGCTCTTCTATTTCCTGTTTGGGGTGACGGGCAAGGAGGAGGACTTTCTCCTCGTGGGCGGGGCAGGGTTGGAGGAGGGGAATGCACCGGGCCAGATTTACCCCAATCCCAGAAGCTTAAAGGGCCCTAGCGATGAATGACATGCTGTTGCATTCATATGCTTCTGTAAAATCTTCAAAAGAAAGGTATTTTGGCCACAGTTGGTTAAGAGCACTGCCTCTTTCCACTGTGACTTACCCTCTGTGGCATTTACCCTCATGTGGGTGGTGGTGGAGTTGCCACAGGCATTCTTGGGATCAGGCTAAGGGAAAGCTGTGTTGTGGTTATATTTCATTTGGGTTTAAGGAAATATATCTATGTGGTTTACAGTCATTTCTATATATACAGATATCTGATAGTTAATAAGAAATATGCTATTTTTCTGGATTTTTGTTATACTAAGCTATTTTCAGGTTTAAATTTTGTAAGATTTTGGTGGTGATGGTAGCACAACATTGTGAACATAATTAACAGCATTGAATTATTTATTTGAGTGTGGTTAAAAGGGGGAAATTTTTGGTTGTATGTGTTACTGAAATAAATTTTAAAAAAAAGACTGTAAACACAACAGTGAACCCTATTGTAAACAATGGATGAGAGTTAATAGTACAATTATAAAAATGTTCTCTCATGAATTATATTGCAAGGTGTTAATAATAGGGTAGGATATGGGAACTCTGAATTTTATGCACGATTTTTCTGTAAACCTACAACGTCTCTAATAAAAAAAGAATGTAAGTTTTGTAATTTCTTTTCTCACTCTAGAAAATAGTTACATTTGTATCTAATTTTGTATTCATAATTTGTATGTTTTTAAAAGGGGCTCCTAATTATATAGGCTTCAGCTCCACAATCTGGATCTGCCCTCTCACCCCCAGAGAAATAGCTTTTCATTTCTTTCCTTCGTTCTGTCTTTCCTTCCTTCCCCCATTCTCCTCCCTCCCTTGCTTTCTTCCTTCCTCCCTTTAATTCTCATAATGGTCCAATAAATTAGGTACTAGTGTCTTCTACCGGGGTCCCTAGAAGCAGAGTCCTCGAGAGGGATTTGCATGCAATGATCTATGGGGGCTTTGGAGAGGAAATCCTGCCACTACAGAGATGTCCAGCTTTGAGGCAAGGGGTCTGTATCAGTAGGTCATTGGCCACCCCCCAGGGCAGGGGTGGGGTAATCCAAGGCATTTCCAGACCAGGTGGCTCCTGTCCACTAAGAGCAGGCCTTAGAAAGCCTCACAGGTGTAAGCCATTAGCTGCTGGCCTCATACCAGCTGGGAATGGATCATCAACTGATACAGGGATCTGGGTGGGGTACTGTGCCAATCTGGATGTATTATGTCCCTCAAAACCCTATGTTCTTTAATGCAATCTTGTGGGGGCAGACGTGTTAGTGTTGATTAGGTTGGAATCTTTGGATTAGGTTGTTTCCATGGAGATGTGACCCACCCAACAATGGGTAATACCTTTGATTAGATTATTTCCATGGAGGTGTGGCCACACCCATTCAGTGTGGGTCTTAATTAGTTTACTGGAGCCCTATAAGAGCTCAGACAGAAGGAGCTCAGTGCTGCTGCAGCCAAGAGAGACATTTTAGAGATGGCCATTGAAAGTAGACTTTTGCTAGTTCAGAGTTTGCCTGGGAGAAACTAAGAGAACACCCCCAGGTGCTTAGAGAGAAACGTCCTAGGAGAAAGCCATTTTGAAACCAGAACCCTGGAGCAGACACCAGCCACAAGACACCAGATGACAGAGGTTTTCTGGACACCATTGGTGTTCTTCAGTGAAGGTACCCTGTTATTGATGCCTTTGTTTGGACACTTTTATGGCCTTAGGACTATAACTTTGTAACCAAATAAACCCCCTTTAAAAAAGCCAATCCATTTCTGGCATTTTGCATAATGGTGGCATTAGCAAACCAGAACAGGTACCAACAGCATCTGCTCCAGATACTGTTTTATTAACCACATTTTATAGGTGGGGCAATTGAGACATGAAGAGATTATTGATTTTATCCTTGGCCATGTAGCTAATAAAGTGGCAAGGCCAGGAGTTGAACCTATGTCTGCCTGACTCTAAAGCCTGTGTTTTCAACTTCTGCTTCGCTCAGGCCTTCAACAAAAGATGGGGGATTCTCCTTTTCTCCCCTACACCAGACATTCCAGTGAACACGTCTCCCAGGTTTTGATTTAGCTTTGCATGACAAATATAAAAACTGGTGAGAAATCCAATGTTTGGCCTTAATGAAAATTCACTCGCATGTTAAGAAAGGAAGGTGACCTTTTAAAATTATTACAAAATTATACTTCTGTCAAAAGAGTTCTGGAATCTAAATTGTCTACAATCTGAACACACAGCCCTCAATTGATTGCCTGACTTCTGTCTTCCCACTGGATTTTAGATTGCCAGTCAGCAGAAAATAAAATAGTACCTAACACTCCCCAGGTTTTTCTGGCAGACTGTTTCCATGCTTTCAGATGCCTCTCTAAATTTCTTGGTGCCCTTTGCTCCCTCCAAGTCCATCTTCAGCTGTGCACTCGTGCCATTGAAGCCTGTGGTTCTGGCTCAAGCATCTGTGGTAGGCTGTTGGGCCTTCCTTATTCTGGGTGCATGACCAAGCAGCTGTGTGTCTCACCTTGGGGCCTTCCTGTTTGACCTGGATGATAATGCCCAAGGAGCAGTTGAGGACAAGGCTGAGTTTCTAGAGTCGGATTCTGTCTCTGTCATTTGCTAGCGTGTGAGCATGGGCATGTTATTTAACTTGTTTAAGCCTTGTTGCCCTCACCTTTAAAATGAGAATAGGAACCTAGCTAGATGGTTTGGATGATTAAATGGGATAACTCTTCTAAAGATGCTCAGTATCTGCACATGTAACCTTTTTTTTAACCCCCATAATATGTAGCTGTTAATGTTCAATAAAAATTCATTATTATGAGTCCTTCCAAATCAAATTTGTCTTTTAATTTGCCCCTGTGGTCAGTAGAAAACCTTTGATGTAATCAACAGAAATAAACTGAGATGACTGGAGCCAGAAAAATAAAAGTTTATTGGGAGGGTATTAATACCTTGAATAGCTGACTGAAAAGGCCTTAGGAAAGACAGGAACTCTGGAGATTGGAGATCTCAGAAGCAAGAATGCAAGAACCATTTTTCCTAGGTGCTGCTGCTGCTAACTCAGCTGCCAGTGTCGTTTTTGCTCGTCAACTGTAGATTCAACTGCCCAGGAGGGAGAAGCCGATCACTTTGCTAGCATTTGCACCCAAGCCTGTGGTCAGAGGAGAGGTTTGGGATTGGCAGTCTTGCCTAAGCCACCTGGAGTAGAGGAGGACAGTTCAGCAAGGACACTGGGCAGACAAAACAAACTGTGCTCCACAGACCCATTGCTAGGTGTCCTGCAGGAGTGCCAAGCTAATTTCTCTTCACTGATTTTGTTAACTTTTTCTTTGACCAAATGTAATTGCATTCTATCACAAAATCCTCTAGGAAGCCTTCCCCATCTTCCCAGGTAATCATTCCCTCTTTTGAAAAACTTCTAAAAGATTATTTACTCATATATTCATTTAGTCAACAATATATATTGAGCACTAAGTATCAGCCTCTGTTCTGGGGACCAGTTTACTTCAGTGAACCAAAGAAAGAAAGACCACACCCTCATGGTCTTATTTTTTAGTGGGGGTGGGGGAGAGGCTGGCAATACAAAAAATAAACTAATAAATATATAACATCAAGTGATGATGGCATCAGTCATCAGGTGCTAAGGAGAAAAACCATAAGACTGGAAAAGGATGTGGAATATGTGTATGTGTGGGGCGGGGGGCGGGTAATGCTCCAATAGGTTATTCATATTTACATGTGTCTGTCATGCCACCAATCACATTTTTATTGCTTTGTTGACCTGTCTGTTATAAATGGCTAGCTGGCTTCTCCCCTTCAGGAGTGAGCGTGTTCAGGAGGAAGTCATGCCATGCTTGCGTTTCTAGCCCTTGCCTCTGACTCATGGTAGACACTGAATAATATTTGTTGAATGAATGAATACGACACTTATAGTATGGCTATTGGATGACTGTGTTTTTCTGCTTGTGAGCCAGCCAGCTACCCACCTCCCCCGCCCCCGGCAGGGCACTGCAGCCTCAGTGTCCTGGAGAGAGGGGAGAATTCCATCTGGGGCTCTGCTCATGTGAGTACTTGGTAAATATTGTTGATTGACTAGCTAAATAAGATGTTAGTTTAATCCCCTTTCAGCCAATCTCTCTTTTCTCGAATCAGTCTGGTTTTTTTTCTGTTCTTATTGTTTTTGCTCTGTCATAACATGCTTTGTGGATTTAAAACCAACTCTAAGAAAGAAATGAGGAAAATATCCATTCCCCACAACTTAAGTCTTAAATTATGGCATCGGAATGAATTGTAGCACCTGAAGGAAGCTTAGGATGGTACCTAGCACAAGTGGCATTTTGCTATGGTAACCACAGCAATGCAAATGGTCTGTTAAAGGGAAGCTAGTATCCTATTAAATCTGTTCCCTCAGTATTTAATGTCAATATTAGTAAAGTGGAGAGAACTAGATTAATCCTCATTTAAAGTACTCAGTCCAAAAGCAGAAAACAAGACAATGGAATGCTTTAAAATATTATTAAACATTTGTGTGAAATAAAGCAGTGTTAATTGCAGGATAGTTAGATGTGACCTCCACCTCAGCAGGATTCATGGTTTTTCACTTTAGGACCTGTGAATGGGCTGTGGTTGACACAGCTCCCTGGTCTGACAGTAGCTGTGTTTATAAATGGCCAGCTGTGTTGTGAGTATATTTAGCTTACGCTGAATGCCCTTGAGAGGACAAATATTATCTGTTTCCAGTTAATTGTGTTTTGGACCATTGCACATTTTTTTTTCCAGATGAATAAATATGAAGTCTTTTCTACTTCCTGAGGAAAGTTAAGGTTGGATTCTGAAATAAAAATTGCCAAACTTCATAAATTGAATTAAAATGAAATGTAAATAGCTATTGGTTCTATTCATAAGCATTTGTTAGAATGTGCTGCTCAATTAAAATGTCATGTTTTGGTAAAAAAAAAAAAATTAGATATTAACACTGACAGACCTGAAACTGTTTTATTGGATGGTATGGCTGACTGATAGGAAGGTTAGAAAAAGTGGTTAAATGGTGTTGGTGCCTATACCATATCTTCAAATATTTAAAATATTCAAAGCAGTTTTTTATCCAAATATTCTCAAATTTTCAACTCCAAGAGTGCATAAACCTTGAAATTTGTATATGCAAATCAAAATATATAAAGTATATATTTTAAGCATTATTACTACCACAGAAGGATTCACTTCAGGCTTCTGATAAAGCAGATTTGGCCAGCTATACTTATTTGTTTGTTCTTAAACCTTGAACCTTTTGATAGAGATCTTAAAGAAAAAGTAAGGACGAATGTGAAATGGATGTGAGAATTGGAAGGGCACTTAGAGTAGTTCCTTATGCCTTTCTGGGTATAGAGGCCTGGTGATGACAAGTGACTGCTCCAAGGTCACCCTGCTGCTAACTAATGGCCATGCTGGGAGTAGACCCCAGACTTCTTCCTGACTTCTACTCCAGCTTTCTTTCTACCTTTTTACCTTGCCTCCCTGAAATGATCACTTAAATTAACAAGATCCATATATAATCTACAAAATTTCTCTGTCCATGTCATGTTTGTGTCTATGTAAGCAGCTGTGATGTAAAAATACGAACATATACTCTGTCAATTATGTGCACCTGCATTCCTGTGTGTCCACGCTCATCCCACTTATCTCCATCATTGTCTCTTCAATCTCTGAGAAAAAATAGATAAAAAATAGGGTGTGTTTCCATGTACCTTCTTTGAGTAGATCAATGAAAACTTGCCCAATGGCATAGAGAACAGACCGAACTCTAAGACCTTCTCATTTGGCATCTTCTTCAGATGGTCTCACCCAGCCAACTTAGATCCACCAACGAGCTTGGTCCTTAATGGCCCAGCCAGTTTGAGACCAGAGAAAAGCCATCAGGGTCCAGACAGGTCAGCTCTAGTAACTGCTCATTTGTCATCTTGCCATTTAAACCAAGGACCTGTTTTGTTTTGTTTTCTTAAATAAAATGTAAAAGATAGAAACAGCGTTAGCTATATATTTTTTTCAAGTATAAAACACTATGAATTCATTTTGACTTGATTCTATGTCTTAACGATGAAAAACCCTAGAATGTAACTTTTCAGGTTGTTATACATTTGTTTATCAAGAAACTATGAGAGAAAGGAAAATAGGTAATAATCACACACAGATTGTCTTTCCTTTTAAAAAAAATCATGCCTGGAAAACTATGTTTCTAATGGTATTTCTTCCGCTCTGAAAAGCAATTTAATCTCCAAAGAGATAATTATTTGAAGATAAATGTAGTTCTTTAAGCCGGAACCTCTTCCATAATAGCTGTATTTAAAAATGTACAGAATATTATGATAAAAAATAAAATAAAATCTGTCAGATCAGAAATTTTAGATTGCTGGAACTAAACATGAAGTAACAGCTAAAATTTGTGGCACATACACGAGGTTCAATGACTTGCCCAAGGTCCTTCCCATGGAAATATATTGCCTCTATTCTATGTTCAAAGGGACAAATTTATTAATTCTTTGGTAAAGCTCCTAGCTCTGCTTTCACTGTATTCAATCCTCTGTTAAATGCTTCGGTGAATGTGAGTCCTTGGTGACTGCAATGCATTAGCAGTGATTGGTATATCATTGAATACACTGAAATCAGGTAGAGTGCTGTATGTTTTTCTAACTTGTCAGTTGGAGTATTACAGTTGCTTTTTTTTAGTAAAAAAAAGGAAAGGATATTCAGAAACCCAAACAATTGAAAATATATTATTATTTTATTCCTAATAAAAATGATACTTTGACACATAAGAATTCAAGATATGTGGCGGTTTTTGTTTTTTTTTAAACAGATTTCCTTGAGAGGGCTTTGGCCTTCTTCATCGTTTTGAAACTGTATTAGATAGACTAATTTGATTGTCTAGCCTAGTGCTCCCAAAGGTACTAAAATGCACTTTTTATTTCAAAGAGAGAATTGTAAAGTAGACACAAAATGTGAGAGACCTGCCTCCTTCCCATGTCTATCCGTGATGGGGTCGAATAGATTGCACCCACTTCCTTGAAGCTTTCTTAATCAGACCTGCTGAGTTTGTCTCCTCACAGGCTAATCCCTTTGATCATTCCTTTCTTCTAAAACCCTCCTGTCCTATGATTCTAACAAATTTATTATTCCCACTTATTGCCTGTTTTTATTGTGATTTCTTATTGTTGCATTACAGAGGCTGTGCCTGCTAATTCTTTTTTGAATATCCCTAACCTTTGGTACATCTAGAAGGTGGCTCAGTTGGTGTTTGAAGGCCCACATTTCAGTGTGCCTTCGTTTTAATCCTGTATCCCTTTCCAAGGAGTTCATAAGTAGCAACAAGAAAGCAGTTCAAGACTCCCCACTTTATTAGCTTCTGCCTTCTTTTGCTGGGGGTGGGGGGGGATCCTTTCTGCAGAGCCCCATCTCTGCCCCAACCTGCACTCCCTATTCCAAAAGGTGTTATTGTTGACTAAACTCAAGTCACCAGATGGCTCACAACGCTCTGTCCATGAAAATAGGTGTGTGGTGGGGGGGAGAGGGGGATAGATGACCCTAGGGCAGTCAGTCCTTTAAGATATTTGCATCCAGCATTACGATTTTCTAGCAGTGTTATTTTGCTTGCTTTCTTTTAGATCATCTCAACTCTGATCTCCTTGGAACCATCCACTAGCGAGAGTTATAAAGTAAGTGTACATTTTACATTTTCTTCTCAAATGTAAGTGGAAATCTGGACTTTGTTCAATGGTTTTTACTAAAGAAATCTTCATTAAAATATTTATCAGTGAATAGTGGCATAATGAATATGGGAGTTTCCTATATAGGAAAGGTTGTTAAATCCCTCTTTAAAATTTATGTAAAGGATAAGTGGATAAAATTAAGTAAATAAGGCACTGCCCATCATCCTTGAATATTACCTATAGCCTAATACAGTATATTTGCAGCCACTGAGTAGAGTGGTTTTTGTATACCACATACATCCTAGGCAGCTGCCAGCACCTCTCAAGGGGCACATTACAACAGCCTCCTCCTTCATGTTAAATTGGGCCATAGCTCAAGAGGTATTTCAAATGACATTAAGCACCAATTAACATTTAGCAGAAGGTTTGGCATATGATGGGCACATAATAGATACTTGTAGGATGAATGGATGGATTAATTAATTAATCAGATTTGTGTGGCAGCTCTTTAAGCTTCTTATCACTGTGAGGCAGTGTGGTACAGTGGTTTAGTGCCCTGAATCTGGAGTCAGATGTTTGGGTTCAGTTCCTGGCTCTGCCACTCACATCACTGAAAACACTGAATAAATAGCTGGATGACTTTGGGCACATTTCTGAACCTCTCTGTGCCTCAGTTTTTCCATGCATAAAATGGGGCTACCTATCTTTTCATTGTTGTTCTAAAGATTAAGGAGTTAATATTTGTAATGTGCTTAAAACAGTGCCTGTCACCTAGTAATCTCTGTAAAACTGTCTGTTAAGTAAATTAGGCATATAGGCCCATATTTAGAGACTCAAAGACTGGTTTGGTCAAGTAGCAGTGATGCCCCAGTAGCAATGAGCACACATAGCACCAAGAGATCTTGGTTTCTAATACCTCTCTCCAAAAAAGGAGCCAGGAAACCTTGGAAAATGGCTGATTCTGGGGCAGGAAATATATAAAATGATATAAAATGAGCCTGAAGCAGTTTGTAGTGCCAGAAAGCAGTAAAGTGCTAAAAAACACAAAAACCCACATAAAGATGGGGGTTTGTCAAAGGGATGCTGGAGCCAACTAAAAGATCTCCCAATGGCCAAAGCTGGAATAACTTGAGCAACAAAATAAGGTAGTATTTCAGCCAAGAGAAATGAAATATAACGCAAAGTATAATAAATAAATATGAGTCCATACTGATATAAATAAATGATTGAAAAATGGAATAAATAAATAAATAAGGAGAATAGACAAATCTGTGTAGAAGAGTTCCAGATAATTTATGTAGATATTCTGCCATTAAGAAGGTGAGCATAATTTCCCATTCCTTAAGTGTGCATTGTGCATCTTCCAAAGCATGCAGTAGGGAAAGGAGGAAAAAAAAAGTAGCTGTACTGTGGAGAAACCTAACAAAGAGCACTGCAGTCAGGTTAACATCAACAGTGACATGTCATATTGATGGTATGTGCCCTTGATATGATGGAGTGAGAATGGCACTTTACTTCTGTGGTCTTCCTTCCTGAAACACCTTTCCCCACTCTCATTGTGGGAGAAACATTGGACAAATCCCAGGGGAAGGCCATTATACAAAATACCTAACCAGCATTCCTTAAAGCTGTCAAGGTTATGAAAAACAAAGAAAGACCGAGAAACTGTCACAGCCAAGAGGAGACTGAGACATGATGACTAAATGAGATCCTAGAATGGAAAGGAGGTGTTAGGAAAACTGCAGATATTGCAGAAAGTATGAATCTTTGTTAATAATAATGTATCACTATTGGTTCATTAATTGTGGTAAATGTGTCATACTAATATAAGATGTTAATAATAGGGAAAACTGGGTTTGGGGTATACGGGAACTCTCTGTACTACTTTCACAATAATTCTGTAAATCTAGAATAGTTCTAAAATAGAGTTTATTTTAAAACATAATCATGCATACTCATTAAAAAAACTGTTTAGGAGGTACACTCTCCAGTTTTTTAGCACACAAATACTATTATTTTGGTATTTTGGAAAATTTTGAATCTAATTCATTTATGTCTTGAGACTCATGCATGCAGAATTATGTTGTCTTAAAGTTCAAATTGGGCAGAAGTGTACACATTTATAAAGCATTCTGCTATACATCTGTAACCTTCCAGAAGAAAAGCAAAACTTGTCTTGCAAAAGTTGCTTAATATACTCCTCAAAATCAAAGAAAAATACTTGGAGTTAACTCAAAAATATATCATTTCCCTAATTAGTGCTTTATTAACATTGAAAAAATTTGCACAAAAATATTCTCTCAACTCAATGGCAACAACGTTTATGCTCTTTAAGAACACACTTTATAAGAGCTGAAATAATATGATTTCATTTTCAACTTTTCATAACTTAATTTTTTCACTTAATTCACTTAATTTTTTCACTTAATTTAGTCTTTAATACTTATGTTTATTCTGTCTGTTAATAGTAGGAGAACAATATTGTTCAGTTTATATTTTTTAACTTACATTTTATATGATGCTTATATTTTCTATATATTAACTGTATCAGATACTAATTTTTGCTGATTTCTTTTTTATGGGTTCAGAATCCTTTTCTTATAAAATATTAACTATAGAAATATTGCTATTGTGATCTTGCCACAGTATTATAAAAACCACTCAGATTTTCAGGAAATCAAATACCTTCTTCTGATTGTTCCTTAAAACACAAAAATGTCCCAGAAATTCTTATATTTAGGCATTAGGACAGCGTTTGCCAAGTTGCTGCTAATTGTGGGTTGGGATAAGATGATCACTGTTATCACTGCGTTTCCACCGAGGTCACTACAGCTATTAGCAGATTGAACCATAGACCTTTGCTGTATATGTCTCGTACGTGCATCCACCTTAAAGAAAGCAGGTAACTTGTGGGAATTCAGGTTATTGCTTGAAATTACAAGGAAATATATATAGTGCAACAATTCAATCTAGAAACTCTTAGGAAGGATTTCTTGTGGCTCCTCCTTCCCCACCCTTCATCTCTTTCTTTTTCCAAGTCTCTTCATACCTATGTATTTGTTTTTTCTACTCACTCATAACAAGCCTCAGGCTGTAGCTGTTGGTTTCTCTTCTGCCAAGGGGTACAAAGGGTTGTTATTCAGAATGATGGGAACATAATCACCTGTAGCTATTGGTTAAATAACTCATTTAGCAAATAAAGGTCAAAGCTTGCTTGCTTCCTTCCTTTCTTCCTTGGGGTGGTTTGCTTTATAAGAATTAAATAACTGTGTCTTTTTAAGAAATAAAATGTAATTTAGAGTAAATAGAAGTAACCTTTCCTGCTTGTGAAGGAAGCATTAAGTGAAAGCCCAGAATAAGCGTATCTGTCTTTGGCTGGAAGAGAACAAAGTGATTCTTATCAGAGCTGAATCCTGTGGAAGCCCTAGGAATTTTCCAAGGGTGTTGCCCTGTGATAGCCAAATCAGATCTCTTTCTCATCGTTTTAGCCGAGTTCCGCCAGGGAGCTTGCCTACTGGATTCATCAGATTTATTTGCCATGTATTTTAACATGTAAGTCTGGTACATTTACCTTTTACTGAAATTCTGGATTTTACATGGTTGGAGCAACTATTAGATCAGTAGAAATCCTTTTATCAAAAGAGCTTGGCTCATTTTGAAGAGATGTATTTTTTAAATGGAATTTCTGTACATTACATTTGTCTTCAGGTTTTGTTTTTAGACCATCCTAACAACATTTTGTATCATGTGATTAAATCCAAGTTGGATTTCCTCGTTTGGGACTGCTGAGGTAGCAATTGGTTGTGGCAGTGTAGGAATTGTTTTGGCATAATCAGGCATTCATTAACTCATTCATTATATGTCTTTAATTAGTAGTGTAATTTCTTTATTGGGGTACCCATGTCCCCAGTGAAGTCAGTACTGCTTCTTCCACACTGAGCTCTCCTTTTCTAAACTTCCTATTATACACATATTTGGTACTTGGTCATCCCATCTTATTTATCCACTGTTGTATTGATATTTTTTTCTCTCAAAGAGACTGTGGGCTCTTTTAGGGCTAGGGTTCTGCCTTCTTGTCTTTTATGCTTTCCCAACGCTCAGCATCCTCAGCACTGGATGCCCCCCACCACCATCCTGCACACCTCCTCCTCTTACACCTGATCAAAACAGCTTCCCTCAAATTGAGTGGATTATACATCTTCCATGTGCTTTGCCACAAAGGTGGGCTCAGCCAAACAAAATGTCTTGCCTTTCAGGACCACTTTGCCAATTTCTGGAGATCCCAGGCTTCTTTCTAGGCATCTCTCCTATGTTTCATTCTCTGAGGCCCTTACCCTCACTGAGGCATCAGCTGAATATTATCCCTGCTAGGGCAATCAGGTTCTTTCTTTCTTTATTTATTTTTATTTTGAAATAAATTCAAAGTTATAGGAACAGTTGCAAAAACAATACTAACCCCATACACAGAATTCCATCATACACTGACCCCCTCCCCCAATAGCCCAATCTACCAACTTTAACATGCTGTCACATTGCTATTTCTTTCCCTCCCTCCCTCCCTCCCTATCTATCATCCATCATCTATTGCTCTGTCTTCTGAACATATGAGAGTTAGATGCACACATCCTTGAACATACATGATAATTCACGTATACACTTCCCATTAACAAGAACATTTTTTATGCAATCCCATTAAGCTCAGCTAAGAAGTAAAAGATTCAACAATGATACAAAGCTTACATTCTATATTTCCTTTTCCTTATGTCTCAACTGTGTCTCTTTGAGCCTCCTTTCTCCATCCTCCAATCCCATCCGAGTTCATCCTTGGCATTCAATTGTCATCTATTTAGAATGTCTTTTTTTTTTTTTTCAGTTGTGGAAACATACATACAGCCTAAATCTTCCCATTCCACCCCCTCCCTAGCCTTCCATTAGTGGGATTAACCACATTTAGAATGTTGTAATGCTCTTTCCCACCATCCATTACTAGAAATTTCCCTTCACCTCAAACAGCAACCCTACACTCATTTCTTAACTCCCCATTGCCCCTTCCCCCATTTCTCTTTACCCATACTCTACTTTTCATCTCTATGGTTATATTCTCCGATAATTTCTTTGTGTTTACTGTGGGGCTTAAATTTAACCTCTTAAATCCATAACAATCTTGTTTTTCTTTGATAACAACTTAACTTCAATAGGACACATAAGCTATGTTCCTATACTCCTCCATTCCCCCACCTTTATATAGTTGTCTAAAATTACATATTTTACATTGAGTTCAAAACCATTGATTTGTCCTTAGAGTTTGTGTATTTTATATCATGTAGGAAGTAAACAGTGGAGTTACAGTTCAAAAATTATTGACTTCTATTTGTATTCCATTGTGGTTGGAGAATGTGCTTTGAGTATATTCAATTTTTTTTTTTTAATTTCTTGAGGCTTGTTTTATGTCCCAGCTTATGGTCCCTTCTGGAGAAAGATCCACGATCACTAGAGAAAAATGAGTGTCCTGGTGATTTGGGATGTAAGGTACTATATATGTCTGTTAAAATTCTCTGTATCTCTTTTCTCCTTTCTTTGTTTCTCTGTTGGTAGGGCTCCCTTTAGAATCTGAAGTCGGGCAGGTCTTTTATTGGCAAAATCTCTCAGCATTTGTTTGTCCGTGAAAAATTTAATCTCTCCCTCAAATTTGAAGGAGAGTTTTGCTGGATAATGTATTCTTGGTTGGAAATTTTTCTCTCTCAGAATTTTAAATATGTCATGCCACTGCCTTCTTGCCTCTGGTGGCCACTGAATAGTCACAACTTAGTCTTATGTTGTTTCCTTTGTATGTGGTGAATTGCTTTTCTCTTGCTGCTTTCAGAACTTGCTCCTTCTCTTCAGTATTTGAGAGTCTGATCAGAATATGTCTCGGAGTGGGTTTATTTGGATTTATTCTATTTGGAGTTCGCTGGGCATTTATGCTTTGTGTATTTATGTTGTGTAGAAGTTTTGGGAAGTTTTCCCCAACAATTTCTTTGAATACTCTTTCTAGACCTTTACCCTTCTCTTCCCCTTCTGGGACACCAATGAGTCTTAAGTTTGGATGTTTTATTTTGTCTATCGTATCCTTGAGATCCATTTCAATTTTTTTTATTTTTTTCTCCATTCTTTCTTTTGTTCTTTCATTTTCTGTTCTGTGGACTTCTAGGACATTGAGACGTTGTTCAGCTTCCTCTAATCTTGTATTGTGAATATCCAGAGTCTTTTTAATTTGGCCAACAGTTTCTTTTATTTCCATAAGATCTATTTTTTTATTTACTCTTGCAGTGTCTTCTTTATGCTCTTTTAGGGTCTTCTTTATGTCGCTTATATCCTGGGCCATGGTCTTCTTGATGTCCTTTAAATCCTTTGCCATGTTTTCGTTCCTCGATTGTAGTTCTTTGATTAATTGTGCCAGGTACTGTGTCTCTTCTGATATCTTGATTTGTGTGTTTGGAGTTGGATTCTCTGTATCGTCTGGTTTTATCATATGCATTAAGATTTTCTGTTGTTTTTGGCCTCTTGGCATTTGCTTTGCTTGATAGGGTTCTTTCAAGTTGTAAAAAAAAGATACCAATCTAATTTTTCAGAAACACAGTTTGGTGGCATACACTTTCTCTAACTAACCAGCAGATGGCATCTGTGAGTCACCTATACCACTCAAGTCAGTTCTCCATCTTGTCCCTGTGATGTGTGGGGAAATGATTCTTGTGGGGTTCAGTTGGAGAACTCAGTTTGGGTGTGTTGCTGGAGCTGTCCGCCCTGAATGTGGGGCATGTGTCTGGGTGGCCAGGGAGGAAGGGCAGCTTTAATGTTCAAATCCCCCAGGTTCCCGGAGATTCAAGGCCGCCGCAAGAGTCTAAGCCTTCATTTCATTTCAGCCCCAGACCCTCTCTCTCGCTGTCCCACAAACCACCGGACTTGGCATAGTGTCCCTGGGTTCTCTGAACAGGTCCCCCCACCCAGCTGCGATCTTCCAGGACCTCTGCCAAGGGAATGCCTGCTACGTCACCAGTGCGCGCCATCCCTCAAGGGAAGCCCCGGGCCACCGGGCCATGCAGGGGCGCTCTCAGCCTGATGCAAAGATGACCGAACGGGGCGTCTCAACACCCCCCTCCTCGCATAGTTCCTCCTTCCCAGCTCTGGGACAACTGGCGGGGCTCTGGGCTGTGGGCACGGCCCCGGGCAGGAGTTTATCCAGCCCTCCAGGAAGCCAGCTGCTAGCCACGGGATTTCTTTCTGTTTCCGGCTCTCCCCTCCGTTCCCCCGGCCCTGAGGGTATCTGCAGCAGGCTGTCTTCCAGGCTAGACACCAAGAGGCCGGCCCAGCCCACTCTTGCTGTGTTTTACTGCGTGGTTCACATTATTGCAACTGCAGTCACTCCTGGGTTTTTCCCTTTTTTTTTTTTTAAAAAAGAGCCAGCCGGTCTCCAAACGCCAAGCCCTGGCTTCCCCAGACCACTGCGCGGCTGTGGGTCTTCCAGCCAGCTTACTCACTCGTTTCAGAATGCAGACTCCCGGTTTCAACAAGTATACGGCCCCTGTGGAACTAGCAGACCTCGTCCAGCTGGCGCATCACTGTAACCGGTATTCTGGGTCACTTTCTGGTTTTTATCTAGTGTTTTTCACGGAGGTGTTTTTTTGCCCTGTCTCACCTAGCCGCCGTCTTAGTTTCTCCCAGGGCAATCAGGTTCTAAGGGAGCAGTCCCGAAGCCCAGAGAGCCTTGAAGGCCTAAATTTCAGGCACTGTGATAGGCAATGGTGGAGATATTTTTAGCCCATCTTTGCCCTGCCTCCCTTATATCACACCACACAGGAGACACCTACTCTGCTTGCTTATAGGTCCACCCCACCTGGGGACTATTAAAGAAGTAGAAATCTTGTTCTGTGTTTGTAAGGTGTGAATAACCTAGCAGAGGAATTAGACTATGCATGCCTATGAAGGCAATCTAGATCAGTGTTTAAAATAAGTTTGAATTGCATAGTCCTAGGTTCTAATCTCAGTGTTTCTACTTACCAGCAAGTCTCTGAAATATTCTGAGGTTCATTTTCTTTGCCTGTAACACAGGGATAAGAAAGCTCACTTCAAGAATATTATGAAAAGTCAGTATGATAATATATGTGCCCTTCCTGGCACAGAGTAAACATGATGTATATGAGTGCCATCAATAATAATTAGAGCTGGGGAGGATTCTAAGTTCAGCCAGGCACTGTGTAAGTCTGCAGCTGAGAACAGGTATGTAGAGCAAGGCAACAAAGGAGATGGTTGAGGATGCAGGAGAACTTCATGGAAGAGGTGGACTTCTTTGCCCCACAGGAAGGCACTGAGGCTGTCCAATACCTCTGCTAGCTCATCTTCCAGGTACACATCCCTTTGTCACTTGGCTGAGAGAGGCATTTTTGGTTTGGAAGCAGCCTTCTGGGGAGCAGTGAAGAGTAGGAGTGGAACCCATGCTCATCATCACCGTACAGCTGAGGGTAAAGGCAGCTTCATCCCATATCGTAACTGTTTCTGAGTCTTTCTTTTCCGTTGCACCATGTGGTCCTCAAAGTCAAGGTCTGACTATTAATTCTGGTTATTCCCAGACACTGCGTCGAGTACAGGCTCTGTGCTCAATTATTAGCAGAATGACTGAAAGGATGGAAAATGCTGGAGTTTTGCTTCACTAAATCTCCTAACGACACAATGATCCTATAGAGAATTTACCAAGAGCGTATTTTCCCTGCGTGCAAGAACATGATTCAGTCAAATGAAAGATGGAAATATTGTGGTTTGTGGTTCTCCAATGCAACATTGTTTATGGGGTCAGAGGAATAACTAAGATGTGACTTAGGAAAGTTGCAAGAGCCTCAGAAATGCTGTGGTGCATAAAAGGAAAAAAACAAAACAAAACAGAAAAGCAGCCAAGCATATAAAACTGGAAGAGGAGTTTGTAAAATCAAGCCAGATGCCAAAAGGGACAAGTTGGCACATTGGAGTGGATCATTGCAAATTCCTGCAACCACGTGGCTTGCAATTTAATACTTCTCTGAGCTTTTGTTGTTCCATGATATTTGGGGCTGAATTTATTCCCATATTACTGTTCTTGTTAAAAACAATGATTTTTTAAAGGGCTGCATATTTTCTTTCCATCCCTGTTTACACCTTGCCATCCTGCTGTTTACAAGATTGGTCTCTCACACTCTGCCTGGGGTGTTTTCTATTCTTATGTAGTTAAAATTGCCAGAGGAGATCTGTGAGCTGCTAGATTTTGAAGAATGGGGGAGCCAGGCTGCCCGGTGGAAACGCAGCTTGGCATGGTGCCTCCCCAATCATAGAGGCACATGGCTATTGGGAACTTGTGACCAACTGCAAAACTTGACATATTCAAGTATTTTAAACGCTTGAAAGTGCTTGCTGTGCATCTTGTTACTGAGATATAATACCAGGTGTGACTTCTCAAGTGGGCTGACACCTCCTTCAAGTTGCCCAGAGTAACATGAAATGTGATTTCTTTCCAAGTGGAGCTCCTGCCACTTTTGCCCCAGCACTAGGCTGGAACTGAGGCAGAGGATGTGCTGATGCCCCGCTCCCTCCTGCATGGTGATGTTCCCCTTGATAGGAACTGGAAACCGGAAGCTGTTCTTTTGTTTTCTTGAAGCATGGGGTCCAAAAGGGTTGGGGTGTGGGGAGAGGGTTGAGCAGAAATAGCTTTGATTACAATTACAATGGCTCCTGGCACCAAGAAGGATGGCCCTTGGCAAAGTGGCAACCATGGTCAAGGTTGGCCTTGCCCTTCTGAGTGTCTTCAAGGCTCCATCCTTCCATCAGCTCCTACTTTCCCCAACCCCTATCCCATCTCCAGTTACCCTTCTCTGCTTCTGACTCCCCTGTTTACCTCAGGCCTTCTTTATCAGGGTAGGTAGCACTCAATACTTCATGCTTCTTCCCCTGCTTGCTAATTTCCTCCCATCAAAATTTCAAGTCCCAGTTATTATTCTTTTAGGGATACTCACAGCTATGTAAACATTAATGGTATAGGGTCAAAGATACCTATGCTGGGTGTTCTCCTCCAGGATGGAAAAGGTATTATGAAAAATACAACTCACCGGGCCTCAGAAAACCTGGCTTGTTAATTCTGGTTCTGCCACTTCTTTAGCTGGCGACTTTGGATTATGTTACTTAACTTTTTTGAATATCAATGTCCTCACCTCTATAATGGTACCAAAAAGATTGGTCCACAAGCTAGCATGTCTTAAATCACATCGCACAAGCAGACACCTCCTATCATATGATGCTAATAATGTAAGACTTTTCTCCTCAAAGGGTTAGTGTAAAGCTTAAGTGGGTTAAAGCATTTGAAGCTCTTTATAAACACAAGAGGTGCTGTGTAAATGTAAGATAGAAAGGCAAGAAAGTGCCTCAACCGGGCCCAAAATGTATAGCTTCTTTGTATTTTCTGCATTCTGGCTTTAACATTTTCTATAATCTCAGCTTACCTGAGCCTCTGTTTCCTCATCCATAAAAATGGATGTAATCAAACCTCATGGGGTTGTCATTGAGAATGAAATGAAATGATGAACATAAAGTTCCTTAGCATGGTGCCACCTGGCATGCAATAGGTATTTGCTCTCTTCTCTCCTTAAGAAGTCCCTTTTGTAAGTGACTCTTTCGACAGGCTGATTCAAGAGTTTACACATGCTTCAAATCCCCCCATGAATGAAATCGATCCAAGTAGCTGAAAATGATATCAAAGCAGCCAAGAGGAATGAACTAGTCCACAAGTAACATTAAATAGATGTACGTCACTCTCTGAAATGAAATGGTGCTGAGAACTCAGAGGCTGACCCGGGGCCAGCACTGGGGCAGGGGAGGGAGATGAGGAGGGCACTCACCATGGTGCAAAATTAAATTGGGTGCCAAAAAACTCAGTAATCATATAAAGAATGTTTTAATGCAATATTTTTTAAAATCAAAATTAAGACATTTTGATTTAAAAAAAAATATGAAGCATTCATAATGAACAAAATATCAACATTTTAAATGAAGACAGGATCAGGATCGTTGATTTTTAAAAATATTGTATCAAGATGTTATTTATCTTGATTACTAAACTTTTTGGTTCCCCACTTAAATTTCCTCCTGAGGCAAGTGGCCTGAGGACTCCTTGCCTTCCCCTAGTCCTGGCCTTGGGGTCATATTCCCTGGGCTGGGAGAAAAAGGCCCAGAGGGGCTTTCAAATCCCGGTTCCTTATTTTTGTCACCAGTCCTAGGGTCCTGAGTTTGAGACTATACCAACACCAACTGAAATTCCACTGTTCTTTCCAATCAAGTAACTACAATGAAAGATATAGCTTAGAAAGAAAATATGAAGTAAGTCATTCATCAGAAGCTTGATTTAAATTGGGTCAGCAAACAATGGCCTGTGAGGACTGGCTGCTGTGTTTGTAGGTAAATTTTTATTGAAATATAGCCATGCTCATTTGTTTTTGCATTGTCTATGGCTGCTTTTGTGCTCCAGTGGCAGAGTTCAGTAGTTGCAACAGTGATTATATGGTCTGCAAAGCCTAAAATATTTACTATCTGGCCAGTAACAAAAAGTTTGTGAACCTTGATTTAGATTGTCAATGCACTCAGATGGTCTTGGATCAGAATGTGGGTTTAGAGGCAGTTTAGAATGTATAGTTGCTTGGACCTATACAGAGACTATTGTATCTTCCATCTGTAAGTAATGAATATAGAAATAAAGAGGGGATAGTTCAAAAAGTAAAGTGAGAGAGACAGCAGAGGGTGGGCAGAGTCTGTATCTATGTGTACCTCCCAGAATCCTACCGGAGACAAGCTGGGCAAAAGCTTGGCATCACCCGTAACTGGTAATGAACAGACAATGGGTTTGTGAACAAGTGCATGCAGCTCATTATCACACAAATGATTCATGGATTTAATTACTTCATTCCTTTAATGTGGATAATTTAGACCTGACCAACTTCAGTAATTCAACAAGCATTTAGTGAGCTCCTATGTATGCAGAAGCTGTAGGAGTGTCCCTCAAAATAATCTAAAAGTAAGAGAGGTGAGTGTGAGCAGAGACAGGAAGCCCAGGGCATCATGTTCTGATTGCCTTGAGTTTGGGGTGCGTGGAGGAGAGCACAGAAGTAAGAGGAGAAAGACCAAATAATGGAAGGCCTTGAATGCTGCCTAGGGAGTTTGAAATTTAACCAGTAGCCAGGAGGAAGCTTCATTGATCAAGGAAATGGCATACCCACACTTGGGCTCTAAGTAGGATGTTGATTGAGTGGCAGCATGTGGAGTGGGGTAGAGGGTGAAGGAGAGTAGAAGTAGAGGGACTAGTTAGAAGGCTACTTCAATAGACTAGTATGGTTTGCAGTAGTACAGAGGTGACAAAAGCCTCGGTCAGTAGTATCGTTGGAAATGGGAGGAAAGACAGATCTGAGAGTGCTGGAGGTAGGGGTGTGGAGGCTAAAATCAGCCAAGACTCAGCTATTTGATTAAGAAGGGATCTTAAATTTGGAATTGAAGTGATTGAGAGGTTGGAGCAAGTATTATTAGAAATAGAGAAATCAGGTAGAGAAGTAGGTTTGAGGGTCAAAACTTGGTTCATTTTTACATATAATGGGATGGAGCTGCTGGTAAAATAACCAGGGGAAGACAGAAATGCTTCCCTAAGCTAAAGAGAGGGAGAGCGAGAGATTAGTGCTAGAGATGAAGATTTAGGAATTAACAGAGAAGACATAATCATTGAAGCTGTGGACATAGAAAACATCGTCAGGAGAGTACCTCTAGAGACAGGAGACATTTGCTAAAGAAACAACTACAATAGGATTGTGAGGTAAAAAACAAAGGATGCCTAGTTAAATTTTTGAATTTCAGATCAGCAGCAAACAATTTTTAGTATAAGAATGACACATGCAATATCTGGGACATATTTATATTACAAAATTATTCGTTGTTGATCTGAAATTCAAATTTAACTGGGCATCCTGTACCTTTATTTGCTAAACCTGGCAACCTTGGATGTGGGGATTGCCCACAATTACAGAATGGACAGAAAAGGAAGAGAGCGCAGAAGCCACCTAGGAACAGAGAGGAGTCTCAGGAACCCCGGGAAGTTGTAGTATCCGGGGATCAAAGGGCAGAGTGGGTTTCAGGAGGCCTGAGCAGAAAGGTCAAGGCCATTGCATTTTGCAATCTGGAAATCATTAGGGACCCTGGAGAAGTCAGATGGAAGTCTGGTTGCAATAGGTTAAGGAGTAAATAAAAGAAGGGAAACGGAGGAAGTTTTGATGCTCTTTTAAGAAGTGTGGTGGAAAGGAGAAGGAGAGAGATGGGATGATGACGCCTAAAGGGGTAACAAAATGGAAGGCAGGTTTGCAGACCAGGCGAAGCTGAGGCTATTTTCCAGCTTAGGGGATGGCCCCAAAAGGTGACATTCTAAAGATGTTTATGAGGTGTGGTGGGGATAATGGATGGAATGAGCTGTAGATGAGGCTGGAGGGGAGGACCTGGACATAAATGGAGGGTTAACCTTTGCATGGAGTCTCCATCTTCATCCTAGTCATGGAGGAAGGAGCGGGAGACAGATGAAGATGTGGAGATCTTGAAACAAGAGAAAGGGGAAGAAGGCTTTTTATTGTGTTTTGCTCTCAGATTATGCTATTGAGAGTGCATTTTATGGAAGAGTGATTAGGGGAGCAGAAGGAGAAGACTCAGGCTTAGATATTCCCTTGTTTGCTGATTGCTGAGGCCAGATATGACGAGGAGCTCAAAGGTACTTATAATTCACACACGGTAGAGCCATTTATCTGCCTCATGCTGTGTCTTTCTCCAGTTCTAGCTATCCATATCGATTCATAGAATAATTGAATTTCTCACTAGGGAAGGACCTTGACTCAAACAAAATTGAACAGACTTGCTCTTCTTTGTTTTGTTCAGCCAGAAGGCCCTGGCTCTGAAAGGATCCTGGCGATTTATCTGTGTCCCCAGACCTGGAAGGGGACAGCAGGGATGCCCAGCAGCAGGCATTTTGGTGGACATGTGTAATTCCTAGTCTGAGAGTTCCTGCTCCCACCATGCAGATCATGTCATGTGGGTTAATGGCTTTGCCATGCCACACCAGCATACCAGGAACTCAGAGAGCTACAGACAGCACACACTGATCCCAACCACTCTCTCTTTTCTGCCCTATGCTCTTCAGGAGACAGGTCAAAAGGTGCTGAGGCTGTTCTGCAAAAAGTGGAGAGGGAGGAGCAAGGCAGCCTGCAATCTCAGTCTCTTTTTCTCTCTGCTGGCAAGAGCAGGGATGCCTTTAGCAGCACAGGGAGGGAGCCATTTGCAGAGCTGTGGAAGCCTGAGAAAGCTGAGAAAAAGAAAGTTATTTAAGGGAGGGGGTGGGGTGGCACTGTCTGCCTAGGGAAGCTCTTCAGTGCATCCACCTCCAGAGAACATTAATAACATTTCCAGCCCCTTCTCCCAGCCCTCTCTCTCCCTCCCCCAGGCCCCCAACACAAAGGCACAAATGAAATTCCTAAAAGTAGACTACTGCTGCCTGGTTATTTTTAGTATTTGCTGTTAGTGTTTATCAAGCTTTTCAGTGTTAATTTGTCCTCCCACCCCTTTTCTCTTCCTGTCTCTGTGTGCTGGGCTTAGGATTGAAGCAGTATGCATAAGGAGCAGCTGGTGACCTCAGAGGAGCATCTCCTAAAGAGAGGAGACCAAGAACCTTTCAAATCAATCCCTCCCCCACCCCTCAAAGAGAAGACAGATCAGTGGTATTCCACTAGCCTCAGAAAGCAACACAAGTGTTGGTGAAAGCAAAACAATTAGAACCTCTAGGTGGTGTTTAGCTAGGTTGGGGGCCTGCCAAGGAGCTGGGTCAGGAAAGCCATGCATTGAAGAAATGTCATATTGTAGGCAAAAATGTGTCAGAGGCCAGGTAAACAAGCAGAGATCAGGAGGAAGCAGATGCCAGGGGAAAGAAGAGTTGAAAATCCTTGCAAAGAATCAGGGCTCTAAAGGAGCCAAAGGGCTGGAGTAAGACAGGCTGAACAGGCTCAAATAGGAGAGGAAGGGGTGGAAGGGGCCAGGGGTGGCGTGGCCAAAGGAGGAAAGCTCTGCAGTGTAGTAGTGAACTAGGGCTCAATTTAGTGCTGAGACACTGCTCGTTCCTGCCTCGACTGCCTGGTGCCTGGAGGTAGCCATGCCCTGAGCAGCCACATTGACCTTGAGGACATGTTCTAACAGAGGGCTGGATGGAAGGAAGCGGACCATTCCCAGGCTGTCATGTCAGTCAACAGCGGTCGTTAAACCCCTTCCCTGCCCATCAATATAGTTAATTTCCTAGGAAGCAGAAGAGAGATGTATTGACTTGATTTATTCATTTTTTTTCACTTTTTCTTTAATGTAATAGTATGTATACTCAAGAATATATGTAACTATATGTTACTAACCTAATGCACACTTTTGAACCTGGCACCCAATCCAAAAACATCACCAGTAACTTACGTCAACCCCTCTGCCCCTCTAATATAATTTTGCCTAGTTTCCTTCTGTTTCTCTTGCTTCAAAAAATTGTAAGGACTTCTGTTTCTGGAAAGATGGAGGAAAAGTACTCTTCCCTAGTCTTATCACTAAGTACAGCTAAAACCCCTGGATGTTATATAGAAGACAAATGTAAGACAACTCTGACAGGTGAAGAATAGATGTCTGGCTGGCTGGGGACCACGAGACCCAAGCAATGGCATGGAAGTCAGCCCTCTGGGTTTTCATTTTGCCTCATATATCCGATGATCCTCTTGTTCCTAATGTTTCTGAGTTACTTTTTTATCGTGAATGGGTGTTGATTTTGTAAAATGCCTTTTCTGCATGAATTATCAAGATCATGTGATTTTTCTTCTGAAGTCTGTTAATAATGACTGCTTTTCAAATATTGAACCAGCCTTGTATCCCTGGAATAAATTCTGCTTGGTCATGTTGTATAATTATTTTTCTATCCTGCTGAATTCTGTTTGTTAATGTTTTGTTAAGGGTTTTTGCATCTCCCTTCAAGAGAGATATTGGTTTGTGGTTTTCTTTTTTCTGTGTATTATATTGTCTGGTTTTGATATCAGAGCAATACTGGCTTCCTAAAATGAATTGGGAAGTCCCATCTCTTCTACTTTCTGGATGAGATTGTGTAGAATTGATGTTAATTCTTCTTTAAATATTTGGTAGAATTTTCTAGTGAACCCATCTGGGCCTGGAGATTTCTGTTTTCAGAATTTTTAAATTGCCAATTCAATTCCCTAAATTATTAGGTTATTTGAATTATATATTTAACAATGGGCACGTTATGGTAGTTTGCATTTTTCAAAGAATCGGTCCATTTCATCTAAGTTGTCAATTTGATATGTGTAGAATTGTTTGTAGCATTCCTTCCCTTGTTATCCTTTTTATATCTGCAGGATTGTAGTGATAGCCCTGCTTCATTCCTGATATTGGTAATTTTGTGTCCTCTTTTTTCTTTGTCAATGGTACTAGTGGTTTGTCAATTTAATTGATCTTCTCTGAGACCCAGATTTTTGTTTCATTGAGTTCTCTATTATTTTTCTGTTTTCAACTTATTTTATTGATTTCTGCTCTTTATTGTGTCCTTCCTTATGCTTGCTTTGCGATTATTTTGCTCTTTTTTATAGTTTCTTGAGCTGGGAGCTTAGATTATTGATTTAACATTTTTCTTCTTTTCCCTGACAACCACCAATCTGTTTTCTGTCTTTATAATTTTGTTATTTCAAGAATATTATACGGTAAATAACATATAAATGGAATTAACAGTATGCTGCTACAGTTGTGGTTACATAAATATACACATGTGATAAAATGACATAGAACCGTAAAACAGATGTCTTACGTATGGGTTTGCCTAAACGAAATATTGTTACTGCACTTCATTTTTAAAAAGTTATCATAGTGTATGTAGTCACCTGATACATGCTTTTTTTTCATTCAAAACAATGTTTCTAAAGTTCATTCATCTGTGGCATGTAGCTGTGGTTTATTGATTTTTTCTCTGTTGTATAATATTCCACCGTGTGATACAACTCTTTATTTCTTTATTCTCTTGTTGATGTGTATTTGTGTTAAATCTAGCTTTTAGATGTTTTGAATAAAGCTGTTATAAACACTTTGTGTATATCTCTTGGTGCAAATATGCAAGAATTTCTCTAAAAAATATGTGTAGCAGTAGATTGCTAGGTTGGAGGGAATATGAATATCCAACTTCCTAAGAAAAGGTTAAACAGTTCCCAAGTTATTATATTAACTAATACATCCACTATCAGTTTAATTTCCATTTCCTAACTACAACTGAGGTTGCACATCTTTTCATATGTCCATTCACCATTCATCTGTTTTGTCTTCTTCAGAGCTATTGCCCATGTTTCAAGTATGTTTTCTTTTCCTTACTGATTTGTAACATTTCTTTATATAATCTGAACAGTGGTCTTTTGTTGGTTTTCTGTGTTGCAAACTTGTCTCAGATATTGGCTGGTATATTGGCTTGTATTTTTGCTTTCTTTATCATACCCTTTGATGAACAGAAGCTCTTAGTGTAATGGGAGGCAAATTTATCAATCTTTTCTTTTATGGTTAGCACTTTTGTGCCTTAAGAATTTCTTTCCCATTTTGAGGTCAGAAAGATGTTCTTCCATATTTTCTTCTAAAAGTTTTAATGTTTTGCTTTCCACAACTAAGTCCTTAATACTTGTGAAATTGATTTTTGGGTATGGCTCCTACTTGACTTTTCTTTCATTAAATTATTCTAACCGTCATCACAGCTTTGTTCTCTTTTAATAGCCCAGTGAAGGAGAAAGTCAAGGGGAAAAAAAACCCTTCATCCACAGAAAGGTTTGGAAAGATGGTTAATTCTCCCTTACACAGCCTTGAAAGTATATGTTGGTAAAACTACCTATGTTTCCATTGCTGTAGCAAGGCATTCTTGCCTTAGCAATTCTGCAAGTCCTTGAATGTCACATGTTAAAAAGGCCAAAGAAACCAAAACAAAAGCAGTGAATATCTTCTCACCATTGAACTATGACTCAGACCATTTCAACGAGCTATTTGGTGAGAAAGAAAACATAAATTTAAAATGCCTATTTGTACAGAGTTGAGAGGATGGCATCTGCTTTTAGAGAGGCAGTGCAATTTATCGGACCTGTTGCTGGACCGGGAGTCAAGAGACTTGGTTTTAAGCCTTGCTTGGTGTTTACCTGGTTGTGGAAACTCTCTGTTTCAGTTAGGATTCTGTGCAGCTGTGTGTAATAAGAACCCTTCTTCATTGGCTTAACCAAATAGAGTTTTATTTTTTCCTCATTGAACAAACCCAGAAACAGGCAAACCCAGCCTAGTGCAGGAGCTTCTTCTTTCAGCGTAGTCTTCACAATGTGTGCCTTTTGTCCTCATGTTTTTCACTTCATGACTGCAAGATATTGCTCTTCCTTCAGCCTTATATCTGTGTTCTAGGCATGAAAAAGAGGAAGAGCGAAGAATAAAAAGTGAATTCTAGCCCCCCTTTAAAGAGTTTTCTCAACAGCCCCACCAAGTTAACTTCTGCTTACATCTCCAAGGCCAGAACTCTTCCACCTGCTCATCCTTAGCTGTAAAGGAAGCTGGGAAGTGCAGTTAGTGTGTGTGTGTATTTTGTTGAATTGCAGTTTTTAACAAGGCACATTGATATCCTGAACAAAATCAAGGTCCTATAAAGAAGAAGAGGAAACTAGACATTGCATAGGCAACTGGCAATGTCTGCCCCACTCTCTAAGCTTCTAGAGGGGATGCCTGCCTCCTGGCAGGGTTGTTTGAATGACAAAATTGAAGATCAAATTCAAGAGCATTTGGTATGCTATAAAATGTATTACAATCAACTTGGCAATATTCTGAACTATTTTTTCTTGGGGAGAAAATTCAATGTTAATAGAAATTTTGACTAAATGAAAGCACTGGGTAATCAATATCTTTTGAACTTCAGCTCATTCTTTTTCAGACATATTCAGAAAACCCAGTAACTAGTGATTTCATGGGTACAGATTCTCAAATATCAGTATTCATATTATTGTAGAAGATTGTTTTGGTGGACATTTGTTGATTTCCTCCCAAGCATCCATTTCTGCCTTTCACATTCCTCCCAATATCTTGAATGCCTGTGCCTGCTTTCAGTCCCAGTGATAATCCTTAAGTTTAAGCCATTCAGGATATTAGACCCCAGAATATAGGGACTGATTCAACAATGGGTAATCTGAGTGATCTCAGAACTTTTGTTGAGAACACCGTGACACTGACACTGTCCTCTTGGATGATGGATGTGTGGGCTTGAACTGCTGCAACCATTTTTGCACTATGAGGGGAGGCAGCCTGAGAATGAATTCAATGCCAGAGAAGACCTGTGCCAAGAGAAGTACAGAGAATCAAATGATGTAGCAAACCTCTGGTTTTCTGAAACCTATCTCTGTGGTTTTTCTTCTTCTTCTTCCTCTTCTTCTTCTTCTGTTTCTCCTTCTTCTTCCCCTTCTCCTTCTTCTTTCTTCTTCTTCTTCAGGTCATTGAGCCCAATATTTTCCTTGTTTTGTTATTTATTTATTTGTATAAGCAGGTTTGAGTTGGGTTTATCTCTGGCTTGCAATCAAAAGATCCCAAAATGATAGTTTCTATATATAGTCCAGGAATATATACATATTAGGTTATTTTAATATATGTTATTTATAATTTCAATAATTTGTATATTTTAAATAACATGCCATTTAGTATATTGTATATGCATATATATACATATTTTTTTCAGAATAAATGAATTTATTCTGAAGTCTACAGTCCTTTTATAGATTAAGGCCATAAAATACAGGTGAGCTAAGAATGCCTGTTTCTTCCTGGAGTGAATTGCCTGCATAGCATCTGTCCAAAGAAAGGGTTTAAGACTGTGGGATGCTAGGGTGTGAATCCTGCTCTTTTGCAGGACTGTGCCTATTACCCCAGTGGTAGAAGACTCACCGCTGAGTACTCTGAGGCAAAGACCAATTAGGCTGCAATGACAGGCCCGTGTTCTTGTAGGTGTGTTTCCTGTTTCCTGTTTGCAAAGCCAACTACAGAGGAAATAAAAGCTATAGCTTTACCTAACATTGAGCCATCAAATGTTCCAGTAAAATATTCATTAATTATGAGTGATCTCTGTTGCAGGGCCGTTGAATTGGTGGTGATAAAGTCTGTCGTGCTGCTGTGGAAGGCTCTGCCATCCAAGGTGCTGTGTGACTGCATACTGTGAGTTACTTTTTTAACCTCCTAAAATACCATGGTTTTAAGCTGTATAAATTATGACTCAAAATGCAGAGATGTTGTGCCCTGGTTAGGTTATGTGTTTATGTGTTTGTATTTGGTGAGTGGGAAATGCTAGCTCATTTCTGGCATTAAAGCTTTGTCATGGGGTATGCATTTCTATTTTTAAATCTTGAAAATGTGTGTAATGGAAAAGAAGGCTGGGCACCCATTCTCGTTTTTTTAAAAATCATGTTCTTTCCTATGGTGACTCTGATTAAATGTAAACCTTATTTAAGAATAAGAGGTTTACTAAAACTTAGGGGATGTGCTAACGAAGTAAAAACCGAATTGTTGCTTCCTGAAAAAAAGCCAATACGTGGTCCTCCTTACTTTCCAAAATCTATTCATTTGGTATGAAAAATTGAGAAAGATATTGTGCCTCAGGTAGATGGAATGGTTTCTAATTCAGAAAATATTCTTTTGAAATTCTATTATAGTTTAATTGGGGTAGCAGCAAGAGCAATAGTGAATTTCCTGTTAAAATAGGGACAATATTGCTTTCCTAATTTGTTGATACAGATCTCAAAAACCATCTCATTGAATACTTAGGAAATTGGCTTTTCAGGAAAGGAAATCTACTGGTATATGAACTTCTTGGAAATTTTCCAAAATAAGCTAATGGCCCCTGATGAGAGCCAGCCAAGATTTGTAGGCAAGGTGGCTTTGTAATACTTTATATGGCTGTTTGTAAGCAAAGTATGAATATTTTTCTAATACTTAACTAGCCAAATAGGTTTGTATGAAGAACAAATGACGAAAATAAAATAAATGTGGGCAAGAACAATATTTTGCTGATAGAGAAGGGAGATAAGTTGATGTAAAAAGAAACTTTAATGGACTCAAGCTCTTTTTCATCCTATTTCCTTCATCCTCCTTAAG
This sequence comes from Choloepus didactylus, assembly GCF_015220235.1. Lineage (NCBI taxonomy): Eukaryota > Metazoa > Chordata > Mammalia > Pilosa > Megalonychidae > Choloepus > Choloepus didactylus. Next base: position 57,696,382 of record NC_051320.1, on the reverse strand, counting down.
TCTCTGGTTTAATTAAACATTAGATGAGCAACATAATTCATCTGGATATAACAAGAAAGTGAAAACCCTTTATTCCAAATTTGATAGGCCTGTTCTTGTAATGGGATCTATAGAATACTAAGAAAACATTTGAAGTTATGTTAAGAGAAATCTATTTTTTTTCTCATGACTTTGAGAACTAAGTTTCAACCTCTAGCATTTCTCCCTGAGGCCAAGATAGAACTATACATTCAAACTGATAGTGCTCAGACAGCCTGAGAGGCTCTCTCTTCCTGTGATACTCTGGTTAAATTATCTATTGGATATTGCAACTGTAGAAATTATAGCAGCCATTGCATTAGTTCCTCAGAGCTTTCTGACATCAAACTACATAATAGGAAAATGTGTATTCTTACCCAAAGGCAATAAAGCAGGTGTATAATTTAAAACAACCCTCGGCATGGAGGTGTGGAGAATTGGCGTATCTGCTACTGGCCTCTGGTCTTCTCTACCCCTCCTCCAGCATCCAGGTCTCTCATCTCTGTCTGTGATTTCAGGAGCAAGTAATTCCCCCTTCCACAATGAGCCCAAAATAAGCTCTACTTTATCTCTGGTTTACATGACAGGAGCTTGTGCCACAGATTCATAGCGTCTGCCAGATCCAAAGGAGGATGATTTGGTTGAGAAATTGACAGAAAAGCTCTTGGGAAAATGAAACGAAGGAGCCACTCCCTGCTGCACTACTGTTGATTTCAGTGCATGTTGGACAAGGCAGGGGACAGGGTGGCCTCTATAACAGTCCATCCTTCCTAGCCGAGGCTTTCCAAAAGGATGGCCTAAGTTAGCAAGCCCTGCCCACATTTCCTCAGCTTTCTGGAATTTTGCTCAAGAATTGCCTGGTGGCAGAAATCCTGATAACAATAGATAGGGAGGATATATGTAAAGAAACTATTTTGAAATGAGGTATAGGAATAGACTCTAGATTTATAATTACTACTGATTTTCTGTCATTTGGGCGTCTCTCTTCTGCTCCCCAGGCAAGATCATTTTGTCTGGATCCCCAAGCTTTTTAGTTACATGGTGTTACATGGAATTACATTTTTCTGCAGTTTCTACACTGAAGACCTCTTTCCTCCTCCTCTTAAAAAAAAAAATGCTGTTTTAATCCTCTTATCCCAGGAGCTCACTACTTCGTCTATAATTTCTCATATATTCTCCTATACCAGAAAACCCCTACCTTGTCATTAGAATACCTTCCGTTCAGGAACAGTAAACGGGAGAGATTTTCTCAGACTTTGGGACCACAGGACACCAACTATCCTGCAGATAAAGTATGCTTCCAGATGTTTTCAAATAAAGACATGGAGACAAATACTGATCATCCAAATAATCAACTTCTTGCCAACCCTCTTCTACCCAGATATTTCCTTAATAACAGTTAAAAAATTCAGTAAAAAAAAAACAAATTGCTTTTTCATTCGTATGTAGAAAGAGAATAGAAAAAGAGCAGTTTTATCTACCAGCAATTTCGCAACAAGTTATTTTAGTGTCATGTAAATATAAGGAGAGTGTAGTTTGCAGTAGATAAGTGATCGTTATTTTCAATTAATCAAGAAGTGTTGAATAAATACCTTTTAACTTGATCCCTGAAGAAAAAGATATGGTATAAGATGGATTCACATACTTGGTAACAGGTCATGTTCTTAGAAGAATAATTCATTTATTCATTCAATAAATATTTATTGATCACCTGCTATGTGGCAGCCATCATACTAGATGATGGGGATATTAGAGGTGAACAAGGCGAGCATGGTTTCTGTCTACAGGTGCACGTTGTAGGGGAAGGGGAGACGTTAACCAAATAACCACAGAAACATTTGTTACAAATGTGATAAGTTCTAAGATGGAAAAAAATGGAGACCTATGAAACTGTAACATTCAGGTGCTGCACTTAATCTCAGTGGTGATCAGGGAAGGCTTCCCTGAAGAAAGCTGAAGAGGTTGGGCATGGCTGGAAGAGTGCCCTGGGCAGAAGCCCTGAGGTAGAAGGGAGCACTGAGGTAGACCAGGAACTGAACCAAGGCCAGTGTTGTTGGAGAGAAAAAGGGGGCATGGTGTAAGGCGAGGCTAGAGAGGTGGCAGGGACACCAGAGCACAAAAGACCTAAGAAATGAATGAATGAGCAAATGAATGGAAAAATGAACATGGGCACTTTATAACACAAATGTGATTCCTATCCTCTCTTGTCACTACCATAAAATGAAAGGATTTTGCAATTTTATAATGACTCTGCTGTTTGGTAGAAGACATTCATTCATTAACTCATTCAGCCAATAAAAACAAGAGAAAATCCCTGTTCCCACAGATCTTACATTCTAGTGGCAAAGGCAGATAATATACCAATAAGCAAATATATAGGCTTTATAGTAAGTTTTTGTTTCTGAATAAGTGGTGTGGGTGCGGGTAATCTTTAGATGGAATTTTAAAAATGATTTAACATATGTATTGTATTGCAACTAAATGCAGTTTTCCCTGTTTAGCTAAATAAAGTTACATGCTCTAGCAGCGCTAAGACGACACTCAGCACAGCTATTCTTCATGGCACGTGATTCATAGTCAGACTTTACAGAAGCATCCGGAGGAAAATACCAGAGGGAAGCTGTGGGATTTGTACTAGTTTGTTCTTGTTTCTGCAGAGCTAGTAGTACCACTGCCCTCACTGTACCGCACCATCTCTGCCTGGAGTGTTGAGGAGGATGAGGGGAGCAATGAAAAACCTTAAAAGAAAATTTCTGAGTCTAACACTAATTGAGAGGCATCTTAGACCCAGAGTATTCCGAGCTTTTCTGTTTCTTTTTACAAAAAGAGCTTAGTATACCTTATTGTATACATAATAAATTTTCTAAATTTTCTAAAACAGGATTTGCATCTTAAAATCAACATACACATTTAAGGAGAGGTATTTCTTTCCTACACTCTAAGAAGCCATTATTAAATTGATGGTGCATCTTAAAATCATCAATGGCTTACAACCCAGAAAATGATACATACCTGAAACCTTGTTTGAGTTTTTCAATTTTGCCTGTCTTCTCTGAAGATCTGCTTGAAGACTTCCTGATGAAATGTTTACATATCTGCATATAAAATATTACATTGATGGAATCAAACCAGGGCATCTGTGAGGGTCGCTTTCAGGTCTTGGTTGTAAAATTCAGAAGGTAGTTCATTAGATGAAAGGAGGTATAATTATTATCTGTTTTGATTTTCAGGAATTTCCTTGTTTCTGATTTTTAGATTATATGAATTAAAATGCTTATTTTTATATGTGCCTAGAGTGTTAGATATAAGAGGAATGATGGAAATGTTAGTTTGATTCTTTAGTATAGGGTTTCTCAATTGTGGCACTATTGACATTTGGACCAGATAATTCTTTGTTATGAGGGGCGGGCCTTTGTGTGGAGGATGTTTGGCAGCATCCCTGGAGCCAGTAGCATCCCCTAGCCATGTCAACCATCTTCAGATATTGCTAGATTTCCCCTGAGGAACAAAATCACCCTCAGTTGAGAACCACTGCTTTAGTAATCATAATCGGTAACTCAGAATGCTGCTGTTTCAACATTATATTATATTCGTGCTGCAAACATGTCTACTTCTAGATGCCATAACTTTCAGCAAACGTGGTAAGTCCTAACTGTGATGTTTCTCCTCAACACTTTCCTTTTATTTGTTAAAACCTTATAAAATTTTGCCCTCAAACTTAGTGGTTCAACTACTTTTTTTAAAGCTACATTTATGGGAATCTTAACACCACAAAAGACTCCAACTCAATCAGCTATGAAAATTAATAGCGTTTTGGTAACACATAGGAACTTAAATGAGGCACTTTCAATGAGTTCAATTCTTGTTTTAAAGGTAGTCAAGAAAAATAGAGAAAAGAAGTGCAGTTCTTATGTCCTTTGGTGACAGTACTTGACATTTTAGTGTAATTTATTATAATAGTATATTTGTTTAATGTTCCCTTAATATCTGTAGTTTAGTCAAAGTTTCTGGAAATGGGAAGAATGTGTTCTCTCTGTCTCTATTACACTAAGAAATGGCATTTCAAAATCACTTTAATCATACATGATTAGATCTAATAAAGGAGTTTTTTTACCATTCTGCAGTATATGGGAGAATGTAAGATGATATGTTTCAACATGTAACTAATATATGACACCATTAACCAATTTTAAAAATTTCTGTTTATTATTATTTACTTCACTGCAAGGCTTCTGCCCCAAAGTGTTTCTTCCCAAAGGAAGCCAATATTATCTTGTAAAATAGAGCCTTCTTTCCTGTCACTAAGATGTTCAGGAATATTAAAGGACTTCTCATTTTCTCAAAAATAAGATTTTAATTCCTTTTCTTGGCACTCAAGGCCCTCTACTAACTGGCTGTAATCTACCTTTTCAGATTTATCTCTATAACCTCCACTTGCCCCTGCCCTCATATCATATTCCAACGACAATGAAACAAGCAGCCTGGCATATCCTTGCATTTTTTTGTCTGCCTAGCTCTTTCATGTTGTTTCATTCCGCTGGAATGCCCTTTGCTCTTGCCTCTATCCCTCAAATGCTTATCCACCCTTAAGAATCATTTCTTCTATGAAACCTTCCCAGATTTTTTCAGTTGGTATTAATCTCTATTTTTTCTTTTCCTATAATGCTTTGAAAACACTCAATTACTGCTTCTCAAGCCATCTGTGGAAAGAACTAGATTTTTTTTAATTTCCAATTTGTCTCAGGCCAATACGTGTCTTCCTGTCCATGATGCCTAATTAGATGCTGCCACATGAGAGTCATTGGGCAAGTCTGGTAATATCCAAACTGGTCTGTACCCAGCTCAACAAGATGAGTCCTCTGATCCTACGTTTCATGGTACATTATTGCTCAACTGCTGTGAAAGTTTCTAAACAATTGCTCTCAATATCTGTACTTACCTTGTTGCAGTCTGGTAAGAAACAGTCATGGGGTAGTGCTGGTCTACTGACCACACTTTAAGTAGCATTGCCCTAGACTCTAAGCTCTTTGAGGTCGGTCTCAGGTCTGCTTTTTTCATCGTTATTACTCAGACACCTGGCATTGCATGTCACATAGTAATCATATTTATTACATTTAAAAGGGATTACATTGTAAATGAGAGCACTTGTCTCCAAAGTTCTTCAGTATGTTGTATCAGATCTTGACTACTTTTTAGCACCTGCAGGGTTTTCACAATATCCTGCCAGTATCAGAAAATAGGAGAATATCAGACTGATTTATTTATTTATTTTTTAATCAAAGATTTTTATTAAGTCTTCTGCCAAACACAACATTGATTTCCATCTACAATTATTTTTTAAGATTAAAAACAATAAGTCAATTTAAAAAAAAGTGGCCTTGAGCTATGAAACATTACATGTTTAACACACTGATTGACTAAGAAACCTAGAACATCACTGTAAAGATGTTAATCACTGTTGACCTTCAGCAACGAATGGATGCAGCTTTACTGTGACTTCTCCAAAACTGCTCTGCAGCACCTAAGACACTGCTGGTATAGTTAGAGTCATTCCCATAATAGGGATATCCAATAATAAGTTGTTTTTGTGGATCATAGCACCCAAGTAGTTCAATGTTCGCTTTGCAGTTTTTAACTTCACTACCTTTCCTATTCACATATCTCAGATTGCTTTCATCCATACATAGTATAAAATCAAATGTGGCAAAGTTGTCTTTGGTAACCTGCCAGGCAATGTGATTCATAGGAATATCATGCTTCTTCACGCAGTTTTTTTTTTAACCTTCCATTGCTTTTTTTAAAAATTCAATTTTATTGAGATATATTCACATACTATACAGTCATCCAAAGTGTACAATCAGTTGTTCACAGTACCATCATATAGTTGTGCATTCATCACCCCAATCTATTTTTTGAACATTTTACTTATACCAGAAAAAGTGAAAATAAGAATAAAAAAAATAGTAAAAAAGAACACCCAAATCATCCCCTACCTCCCACCCTATTTTTCATTTAGTTTTTGTCCCCATTTTTCTACTCATCCCTCCATAGACTGGATAAAGGGAGTGTGAGCCACAAGATTTTCGCCATCACACTGTCACCCCTTGTAAGCAACATTGTTATACAATCGTCTTCAAGAGTCAAGGCTACTGGGTTGGAGTTTGATAGTTTCAGGTATTTACTTGTAGCTATTCCAATACATTAAAACCTAAAAAGGGTTATCTATATAGTGTATAAGAATGCCCACCAGAGTGACCTCTTGACTCCATTCGGAATCTCTCAGCCACTGAAACTTCATTTCATTTCATTTCACCTCCCTCTTTTGGTCAAGAAGATGTTCTCAGTCCCACAATGTCAGGTCTAGATTCATCCCCGGGAGTCATATCCCACGTTGCCAGGAAGGTTTACTCCCCTGGGTGTCAGATGCCACTTAGTGGGGAGGGCAGTGAGGTCACCTGCTGAGTTGGCTTAGGAGAGAGGGCCACGTCTGAGCAACAAAGAGGTACTCAGGGGGAGACTCTTAGGCACAATTATAAGCAGGTTTAGCCTCCCCTTTGCAGTAACAAGCTTCATAAGCGCAAGTCCCGTGATAGAGGGCTCGTCACATCAAACCACCAGTCCTCACTGTTTGTGAGAACATCAGCAACAATACAGATGAGGAAACCCAACACCTCTGCATTTTCCCCCAGCTTCTTGGGGTGGGGCCTGCATATATATTTTTATTCTTTGTCCAAAGTACTTTGGGATGTGTCAGACTGATTTATTTTAAAAGTACATGCTCTGTAGTATAAAATTTAATGAAATAAAACAGAACCCTGACCTGGTCTGACTTTTATAAATAAAATGATTTGATCAATAATGTAATATTCTTCTAGTAGATTGCTGCAAAAAATTCACTTAATTCACGTTCATTAAGTAAATATGGGAAGCATAAAAAATCTAAAATACTTAGCCTATGAAATAGCAATAAAAATTGAATTATGAGTGTGCATGTTTGAGAGAAATGTGTTCCAATACAAAAAAAAACCCCACAAAAACAAAACTATATTTAAAAACAAAATGGTTTTGTTTTATGCAGCTCAAGGGGATACACTGAAACTCTTGAATATTCCAAAACTGTATTTCCAAAAATGAGAATCACAAGCAGTTAGTTTAGCATCTGCCACTGTCATTTCTGCTGGGAAAATACATGAGTAGAATCTTTCAACAATTCTTATGTAAGAGATTCATAATAAATTATTTGACAATGGTATTTGAACATATGTTTCTAGTTTTCAGTAATTCAAGTATCTTTATGTAGTGGTAAAGAAGAGTTGCAGTTGAATGTTGCTATTTTTCATGGAATATTTCATTATATTAAAGTTAACAGCCAAGAAAAACAGACAGTTGCTGTATGTTTTTCCCACCCTTATTAGCCATTTACTTTTCCATGGAACATTTGTTATTTCTGAAAAAACTATATGGCATATGACCAGTTCTACAATTAGTAACAGTTTGATGTTATAGGAATTTGAAACTTGGCAATTTCTAGCTTCGTTTAGATCAGTGACTTCTCCTGAAATTTAAAAGCAGCAAATGTAGTTCCTAAGGGTACCTTCTAGATCAGATTTTTCTCCTTTATAAACCGTGGTATTTGCTTGTTTTGATGAGTGGTTGTTTGAAGAGTCTTGTAGACATTTATATAGCTCTTCCTGAGTGCCAGGAAGAGGTACTGTTCTAAGTTCACCTCATTTAATCATTACAATAACAGGTGAGGAAATAGAGGCACAAAGACATTAATTGGCCCAAAGACACTTAAATGGAAAATTGTGTAGTTGGGATTCACCCTAAGGAGTCTGGCTCCAGAGCCTGTGCTCCAACTTTCATGCAGTGCTGTCTCTTGTGCAATATTGCTTCTCTAAGGAAATTAAAAGTTCTGGAATTCCATTGGTAGCATCCTGCTGAAGAGGTTATTTTCTTGTGAACTATTTCTGCGTAATGTTACTTGTTAGCTGGGAAATGCTGTGCAACTGGAGAAAGTCAGGTAACTAGGGAATGCTGTGTAACCAGGAATGCTGGGTAACTGGGGAATGCTGTGTAGCCAGGAATGCTGGGTAACTGGGGAATGCTGTGTAACCAGGAATGCTGGGTAACTGGGGCATGCTGAGTAACTAGGAATGCTGGGTAACTGGGGAATGCTGTGTAGCCAGGAATGCTGGGTAATTGGGGAATGCTGTGTAACCAGGAATGCTGGGTAACTGGAGAGTGCTGTGTAACCAGGAATGCTGGGTAACTGGGGAATGCTGTGTAACCAGGAATGCTGGGTAATTGGGGAATGCTGTGTAACCAGGAATGCTGGGTAACTGGAGAGTGCTGTGTAACCAGGAATGCTGGGTAACTGGGGAATGCTGTGTAACCAGGAATGCTGGGTAATTGGGGAATGCTGTGTAACCAGGAATGCTGGGTAACAGGGAGTTCTGAGTGACTGGAGGAGAGGGGCAAATAGCCATTAGTTGGCAGCTCACTCTAAGCAACTTCCCAACAACTGTCAACCAAAGGGGTCTCTTTGGTAATACAGAGCCCAGGACTGGTTTGCAGTGTCGGTTACTCCTCCCCCCAACAGGATCCCAAAAGTATTGTTATCTTTGAATCAGAAGGATGAATATTTGTAGAACCATTTTATTTCTAAATCTTTAAGTGTATTTAAAATTTGCAATTTTCTAGCAGTTTCTACGTAAACATGTCTAATAGCTGAAAGGAGACATTCCAGGGAAAATTGTGCACGTATTTGTTTATTTTTTATTCAAACCTGAAGACATTGTGGGAGAGTAGTTTAGCAGGGAACTCTTAGACTTTCCAATAGGAGATTTACTACTAAGTTGTAATACTCGTCCCAGCCAGGGGACAAAGTATAGTCACTTTTGCTTTGTGTTGGAAGCCATGGTTGCTGAGGCTAATTATTCACAGAAGTAAGGCAAAGCATCTCATCTATCTCAGAATGTACTTTGTCCCATCCTGTGTTACTAATGCAGCTGTTAAGGGCTAAAAATGCAACACTGCTTAGCAACATGCATAATAGTATTTACTCTTTTGAGCAGCAGCAGCAAGAAGTATGTCTTATAAATGTCCTGGTGGGTATTTTCATTTTCCTTTCATCTAACATTGCTTGTTAAGCAAAGTGCTTAGACTGTGGCTTGCTGGGGTGGCTTTAGGTATACACTCTTAAATACAGAGATCAATGTGAAAGCTGACTTTAGCCCATTTAGAACCAAAGGATATTAGGCCTCAGGTAAGACAAAGTAGAAAATGAATTCTACAACTCTAATGCTCTGTGTAAGGCTTCTGATTTTCACTGCTGGAAAATACGTCATGGTGGAGCTGGCACCCCCATGTGATGTGATACTTTTCAGGCTGATTTGTTGACTCTGGTCTTTCAGGTAGCAACCAGAGTCAGTAAACACCAAGAGTGAACATAATTCCTTTTTCTTCCTGTGAAAGGGCATCCCTTTCACTAATAACAGTGCTAGCACTTCCCTGTCATTTACTCTTCACCATATGTGTTGGAGAACGAGTTTGTGTGTGGGGACAATTTGATCTGGATGAACTTCTCCTAAGCCTTTTATTCTTCCTCAGATCAGAACAGCAACTGTACAGCTGAGAATCCTGGCTTTCCTCTACCTCTGCTAGCCTAGCTTGATCTCTTAAATCCTGGTATTCTAACTTGACTTCTATTGTTGTGGGAAGTAAGAAACTCTGGGAGTTGGGGCCATCTTACAAGGATGATTGTCTCTAAAGATACTTGAACAATTGTGGGAGGAAAAAGGAGCCAAACTTTCCCCCTAAAAGTAATGGGGAGACTCACTTCACCATTCAGAACAGAGGCAGCCATTAATCCTGAAGGGGAGAGATGTTCCTCTTAGAATTGTCACACAGTGGTTGACATCTGTTCAATCCCTAAACACATGGAGGAGCTTTTGAGACTTGAATCAGTGAGGGGATTGTTTAAATCCCCACCTCCCACCCCTGAGAAAGAGTTCTGAAATATATACATCTTCCTCCTTTAGTTTCAGTTTTTGGTGCTTTCCATATCCTTGGCTTTGCTTTTGCTTTGTTTTGTCTAGAATCACTAATTAATTATGGACCCAGTTCCTTCTGTGCATTTGCTAATTGGATGTTTTGAAAAATTGCTCCATGCTGGCTTAAATAATGAAGAGGGAATTAAAAGGCTGAGATGTGCTAGGAAAGAGAGACACCACAATGGCCATGGAAATCCAGCAAAGATCACCCAAGATATCTCTTGCTCCAGTAACCAGGAGGAAACAGAGCAGTGGGACAGAGGGATTAAAGAAAATACTCCCAGCGGAGTGAGGAAAGGGACAAGATCAATAAGAGGATCCAGTCCTGAAAAGAATATTTGCGAGGAGGGAAATCCTGCTTGAAGTCTGCATGGGCTGCCAGCATAGCTGGCTGGTGCCTCCTGTTGTTTGAGGGGTGGAGAGGGGCACAAGGTGAAGGGCCAAGACTTGGGAGTCAGACATACTGACATCTGCGGCTACACTCTTTCTTTTACTAGCTGTGGGATTTAGAGTAAATGACTTTAACCCTCTGAACATTCAGATATTCATCTATGAAATAAAAAATAACAGTACTTTTCACAGAGAGTTGTGGAGAGGAGTGGGATCAAGTTGACCTAACCCAGTTCCTGACATTGCAAACTCTAGGTAATGACTAGCCATCATTATGCAGTTATGTTGTTAATTTAATGATGTAATAATAATAAAGATATTAATGCAGTAAAGCACTTGGCAGGACTTGACACAGCTCAGGAAGTACTGGCTGTAAGGCACATTGTAGGAGAATCGTTGTTCCCATTCCTTCCTCTCGACTCACTTTCTGGCCGGTTTGTTTTTTCCCCTCAGTCCCCTCCCACCTCCATTAAGAGGAGAGGAAGTTAAAATTGATTAAGAAAAATGTAGCTCTTCAGCCAGGCCCTTCAGTTTTTGGGCTACAGATGAAATGTGGGAAATGTGAACACAGCTGGCCAGATAACCAAAGAAACCATTTCTAATGTGAATTCTATCTTCCAGCGCCTCTCTTTATTTGGTATTTAGGCACAGGCGATTTGCAATTTGAGATGCTAGATTTTTTTCCCCAGCTATAATGTAAATCTCCTTGATGACAAAGATTTTTGTCTCCTCCGTTCACTGCTAATTCACCAGTGTCTAGAACTGTGCCAAGCACATGGTATGTGTCCAGTAAATATTGGTTGAAGGGAGGAACAGAGAAAAGGAAGGAATGAAGGAACTCTTTCCTTTACCAAGACAAATAAATAAATAAATAAATAGATAGATAAATAAATAACATTTTAGATGGAAGGCCCTCTTGGCTAGTCAAATAGGTTGAAAGAGGAAGCTTATGGATATCCAATTCAGCAAACATTTAGTAAGCACCTGTTCTTGGCACTGACCAGGCACTTGGCACTGACCAGGTGTTAACGATAGAGCAAAAAAGAAGACATCATCTTTGCCCTAAAGGACAGAGGTCTAGGAGAGATCCAGACAGTCTTTACCCTTTGGAGTAAAGTGAATGCTTTGTGTATTATCAAATACATATGCAGTAGAAAATAGTTTCAAATATACAGGTGCTGATCTAGACTTTTACATACAAGGTGGAACCTTTAAGATGACTCCAGATATCAGGGTGTCAGTATTAGACCAGCTGACTAAAAGTAGCTCTGAAGATACCAGTATAGTCATATGTTTATACTGATATGTGTGTGACTATGTACACACTACATGTGCATATATATGCACACATTCACACACAGAAATATGTACATATATATACAGGACTATAGATTCAGAAATATACATATGTGTATATACATGGGTTAATATACATGTGTATTGTTTTCTAGCTCTGTCCAATTAGAAAGCCTAGAAGCAAAGACTCCCCATTAACAATGAGCACACCTAGCTCCCAGATCTTGGTTTCCAAATAGCGTTCTTCAATAAAAGGAATGAAGGATCTTTGGAGAAATGTCTGATTGTAGGGCTGGGGCAGGGAAAATACAAGATCAGTTTGAAGCATTGTGTACTGCCAGGAAGTTTGAAAGTGCTGAAAAAAATTTTTAAATATGTCAAAAGAATACAGGATTCAACCTGAAAGAGCTCCCAACAGCCAAAGCTAGAACAATTTGAGCAACAGGATAAGTAATGATGTTATTGGATTATAACTGAAAGAATAAGATAAATAGACATGAGTCCATACTGATATAAATGTTAGAATACATAAATAAACGGGAGATGAGGGAGAAATCTTTCTTACAGAAGAATTCCAATTAATAAATGTGGAAGAAATGAGGGAAATAGAAGATTGTCATTGGAAAAATCACAGTAATAAATGCTACAGACAAGATCCACTGATGAATGCTAAAATTGGTGTGAAGACCTTTAAGGAGAAACAGAATATTTGTATAGCTTTAAAGTGTCTTTCCCAAAATATTTAGTAATTACTGTGGTGGTTTTAACATATGTCACATATTCTTTGATAGTTCTCCATCCAGAAGGTGGAATGTAATTTCCTTTCAGTGTGGGCTGGACATAGTGACTTGCTACTAACAAACAGAGTGTGGAAAGGGGAAGAGAGTGACTTGATGGAGGAGAAACCTTGAGGATACCACCTTAAGCACGTGATCAAGGATCAGTTCACCAGTGATGTCATGTTGATAACATCTTTCCCCTGATCATACAATGAGAAGGCATATCACCTCAATAGTATTCTTTCCCTAAATCCGTAACTCCAGTCTAATATAAAAAAAATTAGGCAAACCCAGATTGAGGGATGATTTACACAATACCAGACCTCTTCAAAAGTGTCAAAGTCATGAAAAGCAAAGAAAGACCAGGAACTATCACAGATTGGAAGAGATTAAGGAGCCATGATGACTAAAAGCAGTGTGGTCTCCTAGACGGCATTCTGGAACAACAACAACAAAACAATCAAAAACTGGTAAATGTGAATAAAGCTGCTAGTTAATAGTGTTGTACTAATCTGAATTTCTTAGTTTTGAGGAAGGCACCATTGTTATGTAAGCTATTAACACTAGGGGAAGCAGGGTAAAGGGTATATGGGAATTCTCTGTATGACCTTTACAAACCTTCTGTATATCTAAAATTATTCCAAAATAATTTAAAATAAGGGAGCTCTGAAAAGAGGACTCCCTATAAAGAAATACTATGAGATTGTCTATTATCAGATTGTTAGATTGTTCTCTGAGTGCTTGCATTGCTTATCCTTGATTATAGCATGATAAGAAATTGGTTTATTCATTCATAAACATTTCTATATATTTTTGATCCCTGGTGTGAAATTGTGAATCCCAGTCTGATGAATCATAGGGTAACAGCTGCTTTCCCACCCTCTACCTCAAACTCAGGCCTTTGAAACAAAGGAGGAAGTGTGGCCAGATGCTGACATCATGCCTCATTCTTCGTAGTTCCAAGTCATTTCCATTAAACAGCATTTCCCAGGTTGCAGTCATTCATGTTAGATCTTCATGATTTTTACAATATCCACATTCTATCTGTACTACTTTTTTATTGAATATCTTTCTTTAAACCACTCCCTCTTTATATTTTAACTTACACTTTCCCTAAGCAATAATGTCTATGAAATTGCAGGTTTGATATGCTGGTTATATTTTTTCTAATGCTCATTAAAATAAAAACACATCCATAATTCAGCATAACTATGTACTAACTAAAATTGTCTTGAGTAACACTAATTGTTTGTGAAACATCTCTGTAAATGTGAGGATCAGAGCCCTGGAGATTTCATTTCCATTAGCTCCTCCTTAGAACTTTGGAGGAAATAAAAAGTCATTCTTCCCAATGAAAAAATTGAGGAGTCCATACTAAGGCATTGCTTTGGAATGGCTGCAGAGCTGACTAAGCTTTTCCCATGAGGGAGAGGCCCAAAGGAGGCAAGGCAGGTATTTTGTTCAAAAGTTAAAAAAAAAAAGGGGGTGGGGGGTAGGGTGGGGGGAGTCAATGGTAAGGAAAAGGGCTGAAGAGAAGGAACTATTAACTGAGTAAGATAAAGTAGAAGAAAAACAAGGGATGTGACAGAAAAATGCTGGAGGGAAATGCAGTTGCTCCAAAAAGCTGAGCATTAAATGGAAGGTGAGAGGCTTCTTGGAGGTCATCATTTCCCCCTCCTTTCAGACTCTCATTTATGGTGTGAGAACTGATTAGATACACCCAAGGACTCAGCTTGAAGGACCAAAAGGATGCTTTCTGTCAAGCAACTTCCTGTTAATGGAATCATGCTCTGAACTGGTTAGCCTCTTCCTAACATATGACCTTGGCATGAAGGATGGATTTGATTCTATCAGACAGAAGGAGTTAGAAATGCTTTTAGGATCGTCTCTAGTGTCCTTTCACATTTAAGAAAGGGAAGGATCTTTGGCTTTATGTTAATACCGATATGATTACTGTATTTCTGCAAGGGTTAGTCAGGTTAAAAGAGTTAAGATTTTTAGAAAATCTGAATTTCCAGAGGATTAAAAAATATCTCTGGGAACGTGTCCCCGGAACACAGCTGACGTGAGTGTGTGCGAGTGGTCACAGCCCTGTGAGGGAGGATTGTTTTGGGGACCAGCATGTACTCACTGGGCTCCTCTAGAAACTGATGATTGTTAACACCATAGAATTTTCATTGGGTAGGGAGGGGGAAAGTTGGAAGTCCAGAAACTTCCGTGTTGCTTTATATTTTTTCCAGATTTTTCTATTTAAAAATAGTGTCCTATATGAGGGCCAGGAACTGGGAGGCTCTGAGGAGATGGGATATGGTCCACACATCAGAGAATAGATTCTGCCAAAAGACAAGAAGCTCTTTCTCAAATTGTGCCAAGAATGCTATTGATTACTCTTGCCTAGCGTAAATTTAGAAAAAATCCAAGAATTAAATTGTACTCGAAGCATATGAAATGCAGTCTCATATGCTGTTTTTCCAAACCCTAAAGAGGATATTTATGATAAGGTTTTGGTTTCTTGCCAGCTTAAGAAAACACTCATCCAAAATTATATTTTCAGGTCAGTTTCTGCCAGATGTTCTTTAGATAGCTCATGAAAACTTTTGTTTTGCTTTCTTCTTTTTTCCTTTTTGTTTTTGGTCTGAAATTGCCTCTTGTCCCCTCTCCTCATTCCCTATTTATTTTCTCTTCTCCATTTTGTATTTGGCCCTTTTTAGAGACAGACCATAGTCAAAATCTTATTTCTTCAGGCTTTTCCCCTAAAAACAAAACAAACAAACAAACAAACAGCAACAAAAACCCCAGAAATGATTGCCTTTATAAATGCTTTTCAGAATTTTCGGGATTATGTCAAGGCTTTGACCAAGTCAAAAGCAGAGTTCCTGAATCCCACCAGCAGGGATGGTGGGCTGGTCTGTCGCGGATCAGTCATCATGTGGCCTGGGCCAATGACTGACCGTGAGTTTGACAGCCCACCTCACTACCTTTGACTGGGTCCTGGAATAATTCAGGCACAGTACTGACTTAAGTCACTGATCAAGGAAAAAAAAAAGATTCTTTAATGCACTCTTGTTTGTTTCATGTGAACTTTATGTGGCACAAAGTGACTTTTGGTGAGTATGTGTAACAACCAAATCAAAATTCAACAGAAGCCCCTAGGATAAAACAGAAAGTATGAGAATGTCTTTTCTTATTAAGTCTTTGTTCTGCTGTCCTTCAAAACACTCATTTCTAGCATCACTCTCTAGTTGGCAAAAAAATTCATTTTTCTATAGCTCTAAACCACTGAAGCAATCACGTTTCTGATGAGAAAAAAAAAAATTGAGCATGTGAAATTTGGTCGTGGGGGGAGGTGGAGGAGACTGAGTGGAAAAGATCACAACAACTAATACAGTCCTTCCTTTTCATGGTAAATTAGAATTGCACCCATGCTGGTGGCATGGTGTGTTTTCTGCTTTTAATTTCCTCAATTTTTGAATTGTAGAATAACATTATTATGGTGTCTGTTTCCTGGGAACAGAAAGCACAAGTAAATATTTGAGAAATTTGATACAGAGATATTTGATTTGAAGCTTGGCAGAAAGATGCATGAAATCAAGGCCCAATAAAATGCGGTTCTTCTTTGCATCTGGTTTATCATGATTTGATGAAATTATTCTTTTTAGCCCACTCCCAGATAATTTTATAGCTGATTCACAGGCAGGGAGAAGACTCTAATACCACTGGACTAACAGTATCTGGCACTTTGGTTACTGCACAGACAACACTTAAAAATTAGAGTACAGATACAGACTTTGGGTTAAGTCTTTCATTAAAACATTATCTTTTGAGCCTATAGTTTTTAGTATTTGGGGGTACCTGAGGCAAGAGTACTGCCTTAGCCTGAAGGCCCTTCCCTTTTATTCCCTCATGAAAGGCCTCTTCCTCACGCATGTTGTATTAGTTTCCTGTCAATGCTGTAGCAAATTACCACAAACTCAATGGCTTCAAACAACACCAATTTATTATCTCATAGTTCTGGAGGTCAGAAGTCCCAAATCCGTCACATTTGCCAAAAGTCAGGGTGTTGGCAGGGCCAGTTCCAAAGGTTTCTGGAGGCTCTGAGGGAAGAATTCATTTCCTTGACATCTTCAGCTTCTAGAGGCCGCCTTTGTTTTGGGCTTGTGGTCCCTTTTCTGCATCACACCAAGCTCTCGCTTCAGTCATCACATCTTTTACTACTGACGCTGGTCCTGTTTCCTCCCTATGGTAAAGTCCCTTGTGATTACATTGGGCCCAAAGAGTACATGTGTTTGATTCCAGGTATGTATACCCCTTTCCCAGGGGAAAAGTCTTGCCCTGGTGTCTGCAGGCAAACCCATATCACAGAGGATAGGGGAGGAAGGGGCTGAGGTGTGAGAAGTGAAGTATACATGCATGAGTTTAGTCTTTCCTTCCCCCCTGGAAAACCTGAGCATGGAGGAGGGCCAGGAATGATATACTAATGGATGTCTCTCTACAGGGAAACAATATTTCCTGTTTTGTTTTGTTTTTTGTTTTGTTTTGTTTTGTTTTGTTTTCTTGGTCTCTTACCTTGTTACTCCCACAGGGATAAAGCATATGCTGGGAGCATATAAGAGTGTATGGTAAGTCGTACTCCAAAGAGAAAAAAGAGTGAGGAAGGGGTGAGGCCGCGCATGTTCAGTTCCTGTCCCCAAATCACTCATTTAGATAAGACACTCCTTCTATACTAGGGCAGTGAGGGAGGGAGGAGAGAGGCCAGGGATATCCTCCCAGGAATCCAAACATGGACACAAAGTCAGAGGGAAGGAGATTTAACTTCCCCATCCCAACAAACACAATAGAACAGGAAATTCAACCTATTTTATTTGGTTGCTTGTTTGGTATAAGTTTGATTAGAATGATGCTGAAATTTCATTGGTTAAAATGAAATTAGTTGCCAATGAGTTTTCATTATTCAAAATTTCTCTTATCCTGGAAAATCAAGAGCTGGGTGTAGAGTATTTAGGCACACAATCTTAGATGTGCAAGTGCTCGTGTCTGTAAAGGATCAGGGAGAAGCAAGAAGTCTCTGACTTTTTGTCAAGTCCTTGAAGTATCTCACCTGCTCATGGGGGTTCTTGAGATACATTATTTTATTTAACCAATTTCTGTGATAAACCCGTGAACAATTCTATTTTAAGTCTTCCACTCAAGATAGATAAAAATGACAAGTACTCTTTGTCACTCTAAAAAACTAGAACATTCCCAACTGGTCATATTCAATAGGGCTTTTTATGGTCAAATATTTAAAGATGCTGTTTCCTGTGACCTTAAAATGCCTCGCCCACCCCTCTCTCCTGATCCCTCCCCTTTTCTCCTTTAGCATTTGATTCCACTCTTCCATGGAGGCATCCATAATTAATCCCACCGATCCGACCCTCGTCAGCACTGACCTTCCAGCACTCCAACATGCCTGGTGCCTCTAACTGGTCATAGTCCTGACCTCTTGTGGTTGTTGATGTCCTTGTGTAGTGAGTACACACATGTTCACCCCCTGCATTACCCTCTTGGAAAGAGATGAGGTTAGAGCTCTCTCACGTGACTTGAAATGTAAAGTTCTTTACATTCTCTGAATCACTATTAGGCAGTAAATAGATTTGCTTCAAGTGTCTTGTGAGTTTGACCGAGGTTAATTGAAGTTGTATACTGTATCTGGAAATACTTTCAAAAGCATATAATACTATCTGATTGTAAGGGGTGTTTTCATTGCTGAGTAACCTTGTTCTCAGTTCTGCCCCACTATAAGGGAACTCTTGAAAAACACAGGTGTACAGACCCTACACCCCGAAGATTTTGATGTCATGTGTCTGGATGGGGGCTAGGCATCATTGTTTTTAAAAAGCCCCTGCTCCAAGGTACATAAACTACTGCCTTAGTATACTCTTTTTGGCAACTAACTCTTCCCCTAGATGCTCACTCCTGGCTTTCAGGCAGGTCACTGTCAAATGCCGCTTCCTCAGAAAGTCCTACCTCAACCCCCTTTATCAAAAATAGTCCTCCCCACACCTGCCAGTTACTCTCTATCCCTTCAAAGTGCTTTCTGTTTTTCAAAGCTCTTAATGGCTATCTGACATTATATTAATATATATAGAATGAAAAAAAATTGAATTCTTTTCCAGTGGAGCCAGTTATTCTTAATCAGCAATGGGGCCTGCCCTCCCAAGGAGACATTCCTAAATTTCCAGTACCCCTATTATTTTAAGAATGCTAACCACAGAATGGAATACTAGCCTAAATCCTCCTGGCTGGTGGGAACATACAGAACATAATAAGGGAAGCCTGTTTTTGTTTGTTTGTTTTGTTTTAAGTGAGAAACATGGTTTTAAGATATTTCAAAGAGAAAGGGAGGGGGTTTCAATCTTTCTAAAAATTGAAAGCAAGTCTTTGGCATAGGCCAAGTTGCCAAATGTAAAGAGACCTCGTCCCTGAGGTTATAGAACCAATATCCAGATTGAGTGGGTAAATCCGGTTGGTCAAAGAAAACCTCAGAATGGAAAAATAGTGACATGTGGCAGATATGCTGCAGTCTCCTTCCAGCTCACGCCTCATGCTCTGTGAACATTCCTCTGATGAAAGGAAATGAGACATTTATGGTGTGGGGGAGCTTTAGGGAGCTTGGCAGGCGTTCTAGGAGGCAAGCCCAGGCAGTGTGGAGAAACAGACTCCAGCGACAGGCTGCTTAGATTTGAACCCAGAGCCTCTTTTGAGTAGCCTTGGGGACTTAGGGACTTTGCATTCCTTTCTGGGCCTTTACTATCTCATCTACAAAGTGAGAACAGCCTGTGCTCCTGCCTCATCAGGTTATTGTGAAGATTAAGGGAAGTAATTAATGCACGAAGTTTGTAGCATAGTACTTGGGAAAGAGCAAATGCTTAACAAACATTTATTATTATCAATGCTTTTTTTTTTTTAATTGTAAACTGTCATAGAAAGCGGAGAGAAGTTTCCTATTAGTCACATGCCACTAATCCCAGACAGCCAGGAGGAGGACATGTGACCTGATTTTCACTCTTTTTCTGTTAGGGAAAACTAGTGTTAGATGAAATTGTAAGTGAGAGCCAAAGTTAGTGAGAAATGGCCAAAGCTCTACCTGGGTACTTTTCATTTTTTTAAATTTTAATCAAAATTGTATTCCTTCTTTATTATGCTATTAGAAGTTAATCACTGGTTAATATTTGGTTGTGAATTGAATAGTATCATTTTAGAAAAAGCATAGTAAAGTGAAGCACATGCCAAATGTTTTCTAACTTTTATCCAAGCCTGAGAAAGGTCAAGCCTAAGAAAGAACTCATGGGTCATAATTAAGAAAATGCCTGTGACCACCAAGGGTTAATTTGGTTAGGTGAAATCCACTAAGTCACAGAAAATGTCAACAGTCTCCTTCACTATTTAAGGGCAGCCTGATAATGAATCCTTTTGCAAATGTGAGGATTTTTTTTTTTTTGTGATGACAGTTATGTAATTATGAGATTGTAAGTTCTTTGAGAACAAGGAATATATCTTTTATCTACCTTATACCCTACAGTGGTAGGAAAAAAAAGCCTAGAAAGGAAGTCAAGCCCTGGGTACACACACTAGATAGTAACTTATTTTGCAAAAGGCCCCTTCTTTTAGTGAACATCAAGTTTCTCATCTGCCTTGCCTATCATGAAGCCATCAGAAGTCCCAAATGTAATCATATATGCGTATATGCAAACACAATAGAAATTTAAAATTATCTTTTATGGCAGAAACTCAATACATAGTTGTCAAATAATTCATTACTATTTAATGTATTTTAGACTGCAATTTTCATATGTTTACTTTTCTTGAAGTGGGGCATTTGTATACTTTGGTGAGGTTTCCTTTTAAATATCACATATGTGGTCTTAAAACACTTTTTCTGGTTTGCTCTGGCTATGTCTTCCACTTTCTTTACAAGTCCTCTGTGCTTTCTGTCCCTCCCATCCATATGTTTAACTCCTGCTTTGAGCATTTCTGTGTATTTTGTGCTCTGACAGCTAGAACCACAGTGGGGCTACCCCAGTGGGGCTGAAAATTCCTGCCGGCCCAGAGGGTGGCAGGAGTTCAGTGAGCTCCACAGTGAGCTTCCCCTGTGAGCAGGGGTATCCCAGTCCCTTGCTCCCCTCAGGCCTGTTGACTAACTCAAGCCAGGGGAAACCGAGCTCCTGTATCCATTTCTTATTGCTACTGGAACAAATCACCACAACTTAGAGGCTTAAAACAACAAATTTACTTTCTTGAAATTCTGGAGGTTACAAGTCTGAAATGGGTCTCACTGGGCCAAAATCAAGGTGTCAACATGGCTGTATTTCTAGGGGAGAACCAGTTTCCTTGTTTTTCCAGCTTCTAAAGGTCATCCACATTCCTTGGCTGATAGCCCCCTTTCTCCATATTCAAAGCCAGCAATTGTGGGTCAAGTGCTCACATCACATCCCTCCAATCTTGCTTCTGTCAACACATCTTTTCTGGTTCTCAGTCTGACTCCCTTTTCCACTATAAAGGACCTGTGTGATTACATTGGATAATCCAGGAAAACTCGCTATCTCAGTTGATTAGCAGCCTTAATTGCACTTGCAACCTTATTTCCCCTTTGCCATGTAAACTAACATATTTGCAGGTTCTTGGATTAGGACACAGATATCTCTGGATGGCCAATATTCTGCTCACCACAGCTCCCCTAGAGCAGTGATTCTCAAAGTGTGGCCCTGAGGCCAGCTCCGTCAGAATCTCTGGTGGGTGGGGCCGTGGGGCTGTTGGTACTGGTTAAAATGAAGAATCCTGGGTCCCACTGAAGCCAAATGAATCGGTCTCTGGGAGCAGGTCCCAGGACTACGGTGATTATTATGAGAATCACTATATTTAAGGATCTAGCTCACCTTAAAAAAAAGAAAAACTTGTTTTATTCAATAAATTCATTATAGATTATGTGATTTCATTGTAGAAAAATTTTTAAATGTATATAAGGGAGAAGAAGAAAATTAGTATTTCTAAAATTTCCACCTCCCAGAAAGATCCTCTATTAATTTGCTGTTATGTTTCTGTTTTATCCCTCCTTTATGTATACATATATACATATTTATGTTTGTTTTACAAAAATGAGATCATACTTTAATATTTTATCTTCACTTGCCTTTGTTTTACAAATATTTCATGAAAAACATTTTTCAAAGTCCATTTATAAGGTTGAATATCAGTTTTAATGGAATAAATGGTTATAATATTCCATTTTATATAATATATAAATATATAGCTGCCAATTGGAGGACATTTCATCCCCCCCCCCCGTATTTTGCTGTTATAAATAACCTGAAATAAATAGTCTTGTAGCTAAATCTGCATATATACTTAAATATTTCCCTAAAGTATATTCCTGAAACTAGAATTGATGAATCCAAGGATGTACAAACCTTTAAAATTTTACTTTTACTTTTAATTATTATCAAACAAATTCGGTAGAAGTACGGGACTGAAACAAAACAAACTAAAAGCAAACAAAAAAGCAGCAATCTTTTCTCCACCCCTCCCTACCCTCAAGACAACCACTTACATGGTTTTTAGCTGTATCTTTTACTATTTGCCTCCATACAGTAGAGCACTGGTAAATGTGCAAGACCTGTCTGGGCAAGTGAGATATTGTATTTGTACATATATGTACATATGTTTACTGATATAAAGGGTATATAGTACACAATTTAAAATAATAAAATATAATATTCTTTATTATAAATTACATGTAGCCAATTAATTTTCACAGAATGTTTTTGTTGATTTTTGCCAAACTCTCATATCCATAGCTAACCAACGATTACAATTCAATCATGATTTGACAAATGGAGTTGCATACAGTCAACTAACTCTTTACCCACAAAATTTGTTTTCATTAAATCTGATATGTGATACAATGCTACACTATTTTTCACCTAGTACAAATTATATTCATTAAACTGAAACCTCTTTCAGCTTCAAAACGTCCTTGAAGTCTAATCTGCTTTATAAATAATTTCTCCATCACTTTCTTAGTCTGGACAATAAACAAAAAGATCAGTCAAACCCTGATATGTAATATTTGCTGATTTCCACTATGTAAATAGCCCTACCATGGTTGATTTCAAGCTACCAACTTAAGCTCACTTAATTCAGAATTGGGAAGAAATGCGCAGAAGCACGTGCTCATATAATCATTTCACCTACTGATATAATAGATGCAAATAATCTCATGCGGGCAGATAATAGTAAAATAATTAGGATGTGATATTTTGAGTATTTGTCACCTTTATTTAATAGAATTTATTTAATATAAATAGAATTAAATAGAACTATTCTATTTTAATTCTATAACATAAATATAATTATTTAATGTAAGTTTATATAATTTAATTATTAATAATAACTGTGTTTTAAAAACCAGCTTACCAAATCCCTGAAAATTTAACAATCAGTTCTCAGGAGCTCATATAATCCAGTTGCAGCACACCATTAACTCCATATTTCTAAACAATATGTTTATACTGCTGATTTTTTTTTCATTTTTCAATACTGACATTATCTTCTTATAATGGAAGATGAGCATTTAGTTCTTGAGGACACCAGCACTCCAACACATACATACACACACGTACACGCAAACTCTTCTCCCTAGTACAAACTTTCTTTTCTCCTCATCCTCCTAATATAATTCTATCATCATTTGGGATTAAAACAATGATTACTGTTTATATTATTACGGTTGTATCAAAATTATCTAACACATGAGCCATATGGTTGCATGTATTGTGCATTGCACTTCCTTTCTTGCACGACTTTTTTGTTGTCTGGGATTTAATTGCCAATCGCTCTAGGTCCAGGAGGTTTTAACACTCCTCTCAGTATGATTCAACAACTCAGGCATTCTAGAGGCTTCTTCTATTTGTTTCTTGGGGCTGTCCTCATGAAGCACACTTCTCTCCAACTCCAGTCAGGACTGATTGCTCTCTAGACCTGCTGCATAATTTTCAATGGGAATTCACTTCATCGTCGTCTTGAGAGGATTTTTCTCCTCTTGTGTTGGGAATTCTTCCCTTTTGTGTTAATATGTGGATCTCCTATCTTCATTTTTCTTGGTTTGTACCCTTGTTTTGTAGAACATAACCTCCAGTAGCTTTTTGAGTAAGCATCCTGAGGAAAGGCAGAGAATGTTTTAATACTGGCATGTGTTAAAATATGTTTATCATACTCTAATTCTTGATTTAGATATTAGCTCTGTGTATAATTCTTCTCTGGAAATATTTTCCCCTTAACCTTTTGAAAACAGTATTTCATTGTCTTCTGTGTCCAATGTTGCTTTTGAAAGGTTTGGTGCAATTCTGATTTCTGATCCTTGTTTTATATATAACCTGTTATTGCTCTCTGGAAACTTTTTTGATTTTTCCATTTGTCTCTGGAAATCTAAAAATTTTTCCATGATGTACCTTGTTGTGAATTTTTTTCCTCATTTACTGTGCCAGGCCTAATGGGCACATGGGCACATTCAATCAGGAAACTCATGCCCTTCATCCTGGAAAATTTTCTTATTGCTTTAAAAATTTATTCCCCAGTGATCTGATTTCCAGAATTCCTATTATTCACTATTGGACATTCCTAATTGATATACTTGTTTCATAGGTACAATGAAACAATATTTTGACTTTCTGAGGATATTTATGATAATCTTTAAGTTCTCTTCTGCCACCTACATTTTTTCTGTTTCTCCCAAGTTCGTTTCTCCTCTTTGTTTTGTTGCTTGTCTTTCATTAGATGCCATCCTCAAATTTCTAGTGACTCTAAGCTGCCCATTTATAATTAAGAGTGAGATATTAAAAAGCTCATTAGAAGTCTGTCAGCAGGAAAGAACTCTATGCAGTGGGTTTCTCTGTATGGTTATTAATCAGACACATGTTCATTTTTGGGGGAAATCCATAAATATCTGTATCTGTAGGTCTTTTCCTGGGGCTATTCCATTTCTCCCAAGAGAAATCCTCCAATCTCTTGCCCAGTTGCTGGTGTTCTAGATGCTAAGTAGGGGAGGGAGCCTGTAAATCTCATGGTTCAGCACATGGGTGTTCACTTAATTCCCTTTCCCAGAGTCTTACTCCCACTTCTTCTTGTGCCTTTTGTTCAGAATTTCTCTGGTTTAGCTCTTCATTGAGTAAACCTCCAATATCCTGCTAGGGTAGGGGAGTAGTTGCTAAGCTGTGGGGTAGAAAGAGTATCTGGAAGCCAAAATGCTTTCTTACTACCTTTCCATTGTTCTTATGTTCAGCTCTGCCCTTTACCTTCATCTTAGAAGTATCTGCCGACTCATTTCCTGGGTTCTGAGGGGCAAACTGTTGACTTCTACCTCTGTGGGTGGTTAATTTGACTTTTTTCCACTCTGTAAGTCCAACCACTCATGAAACTGCTTTCCATTCTGTGAAATTTTGTTGATATTTATCCTCTGGTATCTCCTCTTCATAATCCTCAATCTGTAGTATTAAACTATTTTTTAATATTCCTTTATCATCTTCTTGTTGGGGTAAAAGAGGCCAATGAATGTATGTAGTTTGCCATATATAACAGGAAGTCACTATCCATGGGTTTTAAGCCTTTTTGCCAAATTGCCCTCCAGAAAGATTGAATCAACATACATCCCGTCAGCAATGTGTACGAGTGCCCATTTCCCTGTATTATAATTAATTATATATTTGTATCTTTACCTATTTGTCAGGGGAAAAAAAAAAAAGGGTAGCTCATGCTAAGGTGACCAACAAACCTGGTATGCCAGGGACTGAGATGAGGTTTCCAAGCCTAAAACTAAGAGAGTCCTGGGAAAACCAGATCAAGTTAGTCACCCTACTAATTACTTTAATTAAGTTGACTTATCACAATTCCCCTAAAACTTTTTGAAACTAAGGTAATTATTGATGCTAAAAGAAAAGGAATTATATCTTGTCCTCCTTATTTCACCTCCTCCTCTATGCCTCTAATAATAATAATAATGATGATGATGATGATGATGATAATAAAAAGCAAGTTACACAGCATCCCAATTTAGAAACCTATGATTATAGGTGCTACAGTTGAGACAAGGGTGGGACTCAGAATGCATTCTTCAATTCCCCCTATCTCCAGTGAGCCTCCAGGGAACTCCTAGTGTCCTGCAGACAATTTGTAACCCAGTGACTCAGCTTGAGATAGAACCTGAAGGGTGTCATAGCAAGAAGAGTGAGTGTTCATGAAGATCCCGACATTTGATCATCTCTGGACTTCAAAGGAAAGAAGTGAAAATGATTGCTAAGACCTAATAATTAGAAATGAGTAACATGGAATCAGCAATAGGATAGTCATATTTAAGAGCATCAAGTGTCTAAAACACCATCATCTTTTTTATTTCCTTCTTGGTCCTCATTGTCTGTCTGTTCTGGGAATCTTACCTTCTCCTCTCTGATCTATTTCTTATGTTATATGTTTACTCTGTACCCATGAGTTTATTTTCCCTATCTACTGGTGACTCTCAAATTAGCCCAAACCTTTCATCTAAGCCCCTGATGTGTCTCCACGTGAATGTGCCTTAGTCATCTCAAATCTAACAAGCCCAACACTTCCTCATTATCTTCTCCTCTAAACTTGAGCTTCCATTTCTTGAGTGTGTCCATTTCTCTAACTACAGCTGCCTATATCTGTCAGGATGCACAGTTTTATGCTGATGTAACAAACAACCCCTAAAACCTCAGTGGCTTACGACTAAGTTTATTTCTCACCTGCACAGAATTCAATAAGCTGCTCTGTGGCATAGCTTAACCACATGCTCACTCAGCATTCCAAGCTGCTTCTGATCTTTTGGAACCTTCTTATCGGCACATGCTTCCAGGGAAATATAAGGCTGGAGTATCTCACATCAGCAATTAAATGATCTGGCCAGGAAGTGACCCATAGTCAATTCTGCTCACAACCGATTGGCCCTAACTAGTCATGTGGTCCTCCCTAACAGCAAGGAAGATGGGTTATTGTCCTCCCATGTGCCTAGAGGAAATTATCAAACCAGGTAATTAGGAATCATCCTAAATTCCTCCCTCATTCACCACACATATTCAATCACTGAGCCCAGTGTCACTGTAATTCACCCTCTAAATACCTCCTCCAGCTAGCTCTCTCTTCCATCTCCAGTATCACTGTCTTTATTTGGCCTTTATGATTTCTCACCTACATTACAGATGTACCTACCTACCCCCTGGTTCTCCTCTCATCCACCTTCTCACTGCCCCCAGAGAGATTTGGAGTATTTGAGTGGTTCCCATATCCTTCATTATAAACTCTATTCCCTTACCATGACCTTTGATGATCTGACCCTGGATTATTGGTCCAACTTCATTTCTCATTTCCCACCTGCTCCAGGCAGATCCAATAACTAGAAGATCGTAAATATCCTGGAAGAAGCTCTGTGCACTCTTTCTCCATCACTTTGCAACTGCTGTTTCTCTACTGGGAATGCTGGTCCCTTCCAACTTTGCCTGACACTTATTCCTGCTCCATGCTCAGCTTAGGCGTCTTCCTCAGGTCTCCTCTCCAACTACCCCTGATCTCTGGCACCCGCATCAGGAGGCCACACCCATGCTCCCCAGGCACTCTCTACTTGCCTCTAACCCAGCCGTTCTCTCACTGCTGTACTTCTATGGGACAGGCCAGTCTTCCCCAGTAGCACTAGGGCGGGGGCTGCATTATTACTCAGTATCCCCAGTGCCTGATAGAGGAGACCTATTAAAGGTTTGTCATTGAAGGAGAATGAATGAATGTTCTGAATTCCTGAAAGAGTGATTCTGATGCCCAGTCTTAATCTGTTACCTTTGGAAATTAAAAAAAAAAAAAAAAAAAAAAAAAAGAAGCCATTATGATGTTATAAGAAAGTGTGTTGTTAAACCCCCGGATAATAGCTGTGGTGGCTCTGCATTTAAGCAAAACGTCCATTTTTTCTTTCATAGCAGACTGAAAAAACTAAATGTTTATCCAGCAGTAAAATACAGTTTTGAATTTATGTGAACTATTGATTAGTGGTTGTGTCTAGCCACCAAGCGCCTACAGATCAACTTGGCTCAGTCAAAATTCAAAAACATTCTAGAAAGAATGATGCATCAAGAAAATAAAAAGGGTTGCTGGGGAGACCAAGAAAATTAGAAAATAGAATAATAAAATGCAGGGAAAGTGGAAAGGCAGTGAGTAGGAGAGAAAAACTGTATGGGTGGTAGAAAACGAGTTTCCTGTCCCTACATTCCGGGATTGCCCTTCTCCCCCAAAATGCTGCTCAGTGCCTGAGGTTACAAGTAACCAAGCTATTTGAAACCAGATTGGAAGTAGAGTATCTCCATTCTTGTCATCAGGAGAATCGTTTGATCTGTTTAAAGGAGGCGTCTGCCCTCAGACACTGGCTCATCTCAGCAGCTGGTGCACACTCCAGAGACAGGCTCTCAGGCTGACCCCAGGCAGCGCCCTTTACCATGTTTCTAATAACTCAGAGAGACTTCTTTGGCACAAGGGAATGCTTTCATCTTTCTGTGTAACTAGCATGTAGAACTCAAGGTTTCATTTTTTAAATGCTGTTTATATCCCTCATCTTATGGGGTTCAAGCTGGCTCTTGGGCCAAAGCAGATGTTAAGTCTCTGACTTATAATCTCAAAACAGCAATTATTCCTAAAAGTCCCTTTTTGCTTCTTTGTGTCTTGTGGGGTGACCTTTTGGTCAACCAAGCCTCTCCCATGACTTTTGATGTGTAAGGGCTTGTGTTTCAAATGGGTTTGGTTTTCTTAACTTCACAATGAGTTGGTGGAAAGGTTAAATGGGATGTCGGGGTCCCCTGGGGAGGCTTAAACAGATGGAAGCTAATTGTCTCTTGAGAAAAGAGTAGGCTATTGGGCTTCCATTCCGCGTCAGCTGTTGCTTTTCTGCCTGTTAGCGAAGGGCAAGCACTGACACCCCAGCATTCATGCCTGACTTCCCGTGGGTCTCCCCACCAAGAACTTCCAGATCAACTTAGCTCAGTCAAAATTGAAAAATTAAAGGTTATTTGTCTCTGTTTGTGTATAGGATGAGGCATTTGCTTGCTTTCTTTCAAAGTTGTCCAGGTATTGTGGAGGGTTATTAAAAACAAAGAAATACATTCTAATCCACTTAGATCACATTTTCATGAGGAGCTGAAGGTTCCTCATTTCTTCCCATCTATTTTTTGGAAATCTGCCACACCAAAATATCTTTCTATCCCCGTGAGCTTCAGCCCAAGTGAGCAATTTTAATGTATCGACCATCCTGGTTCCAAAGCTTTGGAACTTTTGGGGTTTCCACAGCTGGCCTGGGCAGGTTTGGATTTATATATTTTTAACTTATTTTGTTTATATATTTTTAACCTATTTGATAAACACTTATTTAGCACTTAACTAAATATCAGATACTGTTCAACACACTTTATCCATGTTAATTCATTTAATGCTCATAAAACCCTTTGAAGTATATGTTAACATTATCTGCATTTTACAGATAAGGAAACTGAGGCAAAGAGAGGTTAAATGACAGCTCAGACAGCTAGTGATGGAACCGGGATCTGGAGGTGGGCAGTTTGGCTCTGAAGTTTCTGTTCTTAACTGTACACTATGCTGCCTCTCAATCAGTTTGTTTATCTTCCAAATCAGTATTTGAGATCAGGGGATGTAGACTGACCCACAGTATATTTTGTGTGGCCCATAAATAATCAAAAATTCAGAAATTTTACATAGAAATCTGGATTTTCAGACTTCTTTTGAAAATGGGGATATCAGGCATCATTGGACTTGCATTCCCAACTCTGCAACAGCAGCTGAGCAATAAACCATTTACACAGCCTGCCTGGCCCGTAGAAGCTTTTGAGTTTGTGGTTTCTATTCTGGGTGCTCTATGAGCACTGCAAGGAAGAGTTCTTTAATACAGCAAGGGCCAGCCCCCAAATTCATTCCCCGATCTTCTAGACACATAATTCGCTCACTTCTTGTAACTCCATCACTGGTAAGTGACCTATCTAGTGACTGATCTGTCCCAAAGATAAATACTGACCAGAAGTGAGTCACTCCCTGTGGTCTGGGATCCCAAGCCCCATTGTTCTGGCTAAGGGTCTAGCCAAGTGGCTGATGTCATGGTTGGCTCCCCAGAGCCAGAGCTGGATCATAGGATAAGTCACGCTTGAGTCCAGGAGTGAGAGGCAAGGCTCAAAGGCCTGTGCAAGCCCTAGATCTGGAGAACTAAGGGGACCATGGAAGCCAGATATTCAGAGTTGGGCACAGAAGGATGAAGGGGAAGGCATTTGAGGAATAAGTAAGTGAGGAGAAGGCAATGTAATAAGAGGAGGGACTCTGGAGTCAGTCAGATATGACTACCTTGGAAAAGTTATTTAATGTCCGCTGAGCCTACACTTCCTTACCAACACAGTGAAACCCATGCTCCCTGCCTCACAGGGTTGCTATAGGGATTTAATGTGATAATGTACACAAAATGCTTGCCATGGTGCATTCTACAATAAGTGGTAATGTGCAAAGTGCCCAGGAATTTCTGAGTGACATCTGAGAATATTAGTTGGTGTTTGCAGTTTGCTTGTGTGCAGAGGGGGTGCTTGGGTGTGGGTGAGTCTAACCAGTTCCAAGGGGCAAAGCTAAGACAGAGTTTGGTGATTGTGCCAGTTTGAATGTATTGTGTCCCCCAAAACGCCATTATCTTTGATGTAAGCTTGTGTGGGCAGACGTATTAGTGTTGATTAGATTGTAATTCTTGGACTGTTTCCATGGAGATTGGACTCACCCAACTGTAGGTGATAACTCTGGATGATTTCCATGGAGGTGTGGCCCCACCCATTCAGCATGGGCCTTGATTAGTTTACTAAAGCACTAGATAAGCTCAGACAGAAGGAGCAAGCTTGCTACAGCCAAGAGGGACACTTTGAAGAACACACAGGAGCTGAGAGAGGAGCTGAAGCTTACAGAGATATTTTGGAGATGGCCTTTGAAAGCAGACTTTTGCTGCGGAGAAGCCAAGAGAGGACAAATGCCCCAAGAGCAACTAAGAGTAACATTTTTGAGGAGCTGCAGCCTAGAGAGGAACTTTCTGGGAGAAAGCCATTTTGAACCCAGAACTCCAGAGCAGACGCCAGCCACGTGCCTTCCCAGCTAACAGAGGTTTTCTGGACACCATTGGCCATCCTCCAGTGAAGGTGCCCAATTGTTGATGACTTACCTTGGACACTTTATGGTCTTAAGACTATAACTGTGTAACCAAATAAACCCCCTTTGTAAAAGCCTTTTCTGGTGTTTTGTATTCTGGCAATGTTAGCAAACTAGAACAGTGATTCATAATCTTAAGAGTGTGTTGCCATAATTTATTTTTATTTTGAGAGTATTTATTCATATTTAGTTTTATAGAAGGGGACACCCCCAACAAGTTTATTTTTATTTTCAAAAATGTGAAAGAAGAGAGAGCTTGAGTAGATCTGTGGGTAATAATACTAAGTTGTTTTTTTTTAACATACCTATTATTTGCATTTTTTTATAAAAGTTTAGTTAGAATGACATACACTTCCCTCTCTCTTTACACCTTAAAATATTGCATGGTCAATGACTTCATAACATGTATGTGACTTCAAATGACCTAAGATTTTGCATTTTGTCATTTCTCTTTTCCCTTCTTCTCCCCACTCCCTCCCTTCCTTATAGCAGTTGCCATATCATCTAATTCAGCATTTCCCAAAATATAAGCCAAGGAACCATTAATATGCTGCAAGATTCTCCAGGAATAAAAGGATTTTGTGGGCAAATAAATTTGGGAAATGCTTCATATTTTATCTCCCGCTCAGAGATTTGCCATACATGTTAAAATGTGTAAAAAACTTTATGTTGTCTTGAAATTTAGAAAAAAAAAACAAACACTTTTAATCTAGCATTTCTCAAATACATTTAGCATGGAAATTTTCCTACCTCAGGTTCCCCCAAGTAATGCCCTGCTGGGGAGCCATTGATCTAGGTCTACTCATTGAATGACTTTCTAACCTTGGAACTGGACTGATTATTGTTGCTGCTGCTTTCATTGAGGATGATTCTTAAAAAAGAAAATCAGAAGAGCATTTCTTCTATTCTCCCCTCCTTTTACAGATGCATAAGAAGAAAGGGCATTAACTTTCCTAAAAACTGTTCTAGTCCTTTCAGAATTTTATATTTTATAATGGCTCAAGACATAGTTGGATTTTTTTTTGTTGTTATTTTTTGTTTGTTTTTTTTGTTTTGGTCAAAACACTCGAGCCCTCCACTAACCTATGGATTTGCATATTCCTTTTCCTCCCCAAGTGGCCTTGCATTCTAGGAAAACATTGACCTAACACAAGTTCTTCTTTGGAACAAGGGTGAGGCATTTTTTTTTAACCCCACATGCTTTGAACATCTTTGTTCCTCTCCTATCTCATCATTTACTCACAGAAAATAAAATCTATTGGAAAGCAATTTGTCCTTTTTTAGATTCATTTATACAGCCGGTCAGCTGGGGTGTCCTTGCTGTCTGTGTGGACAACCCTGTCTCTGGGTTATGTTCCATCTAGGAAGTGCTTGAGGTCATTAGAGATCCCAGAGGAGACAGGACTCCAGACCTGTTGAGGGTCTTCCTCTGCAGGGAAGGGGGTTGATGCTGGGGCCCTGTGACCACCTTTTGGCTTCTCTGGAGGCCTGGGAGCTCTTCCGTGATACATAATTCAAAGCCCAGTACCAGGTCCCTCTGGGTAACAGCCACCAGAGCTGGATTTAGCAACATGCCTAGCCCAGCAAACTCTCCAGATGGGACAAGGGTATGGCTAATCAGATGTGGAAAGTATTTTGAATCAATAGCATCTAAAAAGGCTTTTGTGTTTTTATTAGTTTTATTGAATGAGGAAGAATTTCCTGAATTACTGTGATCCACTGGAGAGCCACAAGAAAGGGCTTCCTGTCTGTAATGTGAATGTACTACATTGCCTTGCTCCGAGCCTGTCCTTTCATTGTAGCTTTTTCTTTCAAATTCGATGTCAGCCATAGCAAGAAAGATGAAAGTTGCCACTAGCTTGTCTGCTCATTTATAATTCTGTTCAGGGCGGGTTTTTGAAATGAATGATTCTTTCCATCACAGTAGCTGTGTTGCCTAATTTTAGAAAGATTAGAATGCAGGAAACTTCCGTACTTATGCTAACAGTCAGAGTTACCACCACCATCAAGCTGTAATCATTGAATTTAACCTTTATGTATTTCTTGGCTGCTATCTGGAAAATCGGTAGGGAAATAAATACCTTAGTGATATTATGAGTAATCAACAAAACTTTTGTTACAGGGCATTTTACAAATTAACAGCTCCCAATTCATACTAAACATCAACGTGTAATATTTCTCTCATATAAAAAACAAGGTGTTCAGGAATTCTCAACACACCTTGAATCAGATACCAGACTCTATTCATTTGTTTTAAAATTCTTAGAAGCAATGTTGTAGGACAACATTTTCTAGGCTGGATTTTCCTTTCTCTTTTCTTTGTTACATTGATATCACCTAAAAATTCAAAGTTACTATCCAAGATTTTATTCCTTTAATACAGAATATAGACAAAGGACTGAGTTAGAGAAACTCCAACTTTCAAGAGCAATCGAACATTAAAAGTCTTAGGGCCATTTCAATGTGACTCTTTATACAAAACCCACGACCTCTGGGAACAATGATGTCTTCTTTTCTAAACATAATTACCCCAAAATTAGGACCAAATATTTTTAGATCTAGAAAGAACTTTGAAAATATTATGTCAGGCTGATAGTTAACAGTACAACAGAACTAAGAACTCAGATCTCTTGAATCCCCAAACAATACTTTTTTCCAGCCTTCTCTCATTCTTTTACTTCTGAATCCTTTCACATATCTAAGCCACTTCATTTTCCGCTGCTCCTTCATGTCACACCCCACCCTCCATAAATCGGTCTCTGTAGCTCCTTGCTGCTCTGTGGATTCTCTGGGAAGCAATAGGAAAAGGAAGGCTGCTGGCAGAGTCGTTGGGCTCTCCACACCTTTTAACAAGAATAGCTCTATTTTTAGCTATTTTTCTTATGCTGCTTTCCTGAAATAAGTGTTCCATGACTCCAAGTGTTTGCAAACCACTGTTCTCCCCTATCAAAAGTCTCTTTATTTCATCTGTGAATCATTCCCCTTCTTTCTTGAGACATTACCCTCCTTCGACCTTTTTAATGTTTGTTTCTTCTAATTTCCCTTTTCTACCATAGCTAATTCTGTGCTATTTCCCTTCCCTCTACAGATCTGAACACTTCCTAACATTTTATCTACCTCCCTCTTTTCCCGTAGGATTGCTGTTTATCAGTAGTTCAAATGCCTTGATCTTCTCTCAAGATCAGTTGGAGGAACCTAAGTTCAACCTTATACCTCAACTCTGCCCTCTGCTCCCTCATCTAATTCTTTCCCAAACTGTTTCTCAGGCTGCCTGGGAGGTGTTCTGACTATAGGCTTTTCCCCCATTATTAACTGTTTGTTTTTTTTTTTTTTTTTGGTCATTATTTTATCACTCATCTGTCCATACACTGGATAAATGGCGTATCCATCACCAGGTTTTCACTATCACATTGTCACACAATAAAAGCTGTATAGATATACACTTATCATCAAGATTCAAGTCTGCTGGATTACCATTCAACAGATTCAGGTATTTCCTTCCAGCTATTCTAATACACTAGAAACTAAAAAGGGATATCTATATAGTGCATAAGAATAACTTCCAGAATGACCTCTTGACTCTATTTGAGATCTCTCAGCCACTGAAACTTTATTTTGTTTCATTTCTTTTCCCCCTTTTGGTCCAAGAAGGCTTTCTCAATCCCATGATGCCAGGGCCAGGCTCATCCCTGGGAGTCATGTCCCATGTTGCCAGGGAGATTTATACCCCTGGGAGTCATGTCCCACGTAGTGGGGAGGGTAGTGAGTTTATTTGAATAGTTGGCTGAGAGAAATAG
The DNA here is from genome assembly GCF_015220235.1 of Choloepus didactylus. Taxonomy (NCBI): domain Eukaryota; kingdom Metazoa; phylum Chordata; class Mammalia; order Pilosa; family Megalonychidae; genus Choloepus; species Choloepus didactylus. Next base: position 57,661,783 of record NC_051320.1, on the reverse strand, counting down.
GCCACATCTGAGCAACAGAAGATGTTCTCTGGGGGTGACTCTTGGGCATAATTATAAATAGGCTTAGCTTCTCCTTTGCAGGAAAATGTTTAAGAAGTCAACCCCTTGACTTATTAAATTGGGCTTGACTTATTAAATTGGGAGTCCCTAATGCTTGTAAGAATACCAGGAATTCCCCAGGTGAGGATTTTACCCCAGTCCCTCGAGGGGACTTTGCAAATACTTTTTTATTCTCTGCCCAGAATACTCTGGGGTGCACAATTTAATTTTAATACACTATTTCTGTCACCTGCAGAAGTAATCATTCCCAATCCATACATCCTCTACTCCCTTTTCTCATCATCTCTCCTTCCTCCCTTTCTCCTTTTTTCTTCTCTCCCTCTTCCTCCTTTGAAAAACAAAACAAAACAAAACAAAAACAACAACAATAAAAAACACAACTCTCTATTCTTTCTTTTCCTTTATCCATCTATCTGTCATCCATCCATCCATCCACACATATGTATATATGATTTCAACCTTACTGGGCTAAAATCTTCCAGGTAGAATTAACAACTTCATTAACCGATGGCAGGTGATGTACACACATCAGCAAGAGGAACAATCTTTAGTTTGATCAAAGTATGTTTCCTCTTGGGTCATTTTTTAAAACTGGCTGGCTGCTGGTTAGCACTCCTGGGTATTGGTACTGGTGTGTGTTCTCCGTACCAGCCAGAGTTCACAAAGGAATGGCTCCTGTGGTCATTGCAACCAGTCCCTGTTCAGTTGCATTTTTCAGTAATCATTTAGGAGAGTGAATAAATGCACACATTCAACTCTTTCCATCTTTTTACTTTGCCATAATCAGGGTATTGATCTCAACCTCAGTCTGCTCCCTTTTGGTTACAAGATGGCAGCTGTGATTTCAGTCAACATGTTCTTACCTGACAGTGTCAGAACCAGCAGAGAGCTATAGCTTCATTGTTTCCTTTAAAGATTGAGGAATCATTTCCCTGGGGCCCCTCAGCAAGGTTCTCCTCATGTCTCCTTGGCCAGAATTGTGCCACATGCCGTTGTGTAAACCAATAGCTGAGAAGGGGAATGGGACCACCATAACTGACATTGACTAGTCAAGAGTCATCTCTTTGGGAATGGAACCTGCCTCCCTTACAGCTTGTAGATGCTCACAGAAGGGCAAGCCCGAGGATGGAATCATAAACGTGGTTCTGTTAGAAGAGTGGGTCTCAACCAGTGGCAATCCTGTCCCTACCCCTGCCCCCGCCCACCCTCCCCTGCCAAAGGGCGTTTGGCAATGTATGCCTGGAAGCATTTTTGGTTGTCACAAACTGGAAACATTTCGGTTCTTACTGACAACTAATGGATAGATCCCTGGGGTGCTGCTAAACATCTGCAATGTACAGGGCAGTCCTCCACAACCATATTATCCACCAAAAATGTCAGTAGTGCTTATATAGAAGAACCCTATGTTAGAAGAAAGAAAGAATGGCTGTTGCGAGGGCAACAAACAGTGTCTGCCATGGATAGACTCCATGTGTGGAGGCTTCCTATAAATATATCCAGCTTTAGGCTACAGTATGCCCTTAATGATGGAAACTTATCTGTTTACACTGGCTCGCTGGCTCTCATTTCACAACTGTCTCTCAGAGACCCAAATGAATCATAAAGATCTGTGCAGACTAAAATTAGAAAAGAGGGAGAAATGATTATTTGAAACTATAATTTGAATATGCCTATTTAGAGCCTCTGAGACTGCAGTCTAACACATAAACAGGACTAAAAATATGAAAATATGTTACCCTGTCACTCTAGTCACTAGATTCACTAGCTCAAAGTATAATAATACCTTAGTCACTGTATATACTTAATGCCTTCTAATATTTAAAGGATATTAATAACCTTGTTTTGGTATTTTGTTGGTACCAAATTTCATAATTTCAAAACCTAGTTCTCTAAACTTTGTAATTAATAACCAGAGTTTTTTTATGTCCACCCATCTTGACATTTTGCCTGTAGTAATAAATCGTGTAATTAAAATGTGTTTGTAGTTTAAAGCAGTTTTTAAACTTCATTACAAAAGTTACTTAAATACAGTTTAAATGTGTGAATGATAGGCACATTTGTTTCTACAAAGGTAGCTAGATTTAAAAAAAGAAAAATCAATGCCATCACCTGTAATTTCCTTTGCAAATATATAATATGTCCTGTTTGCTTTATGGCTGCTGTTTGCAACATCACCTTTTCCCCTCAAATAAAAATGAGAGAAGTGACATAGAAAACTTTGGCCAACTTTAGTATCAATTTCATGTGGTGTTTGACTTCATTAAAAGTGATCATGCACCTAATATATATATATCATAGTGTATCAACTTTGAATATAGCATAAAGCAGCGTAGTTAACTTACATTGCAAAGTGTCTCTGTTTTGCGGGCCACACTTTACAGAGCCTGTCAAGCAGCACATGTCGTTAAACATTCCTTAAGCATTTAACAAGGAGTTTGCACTGGACCTCATTTTTTAAAGGAATGACTACTAATGTATTCACTTGTATGTACTTCTGCCTGCTGACATACATTTTTAACATTCATTTCTTTTCTATAATCAGCCAGTGTCTAGAAAGAACAACCATCATCTTTAATGTCCAGTTTATTCCAGTCTATTTAAAGACCTAGGGTCTTCACAGGGTATTCTTTCAGTTTGAAGATGCTCTTAAGCTTTGTTTTTCTATTTAGTTGCCTGTGGGTGACAGATAATGATGTTTTACACATTTAAGAGCACTTCACTTCCTTATTCCATATTCATCTTTCTGATTGGCTCCAGGCATCTTACTATTAATAGCTGTTGAAGATACACTGTACATCTAATTTAGCGCTGCCTGGGGTGACACAGTTGGTTCTCAGTTGTTTTGCTGCCAATATGTACAGCCCACGCTGCAGGGAGTCAGCAGCTAATTGATGAGATCCTGCCCTCCCAGACTGAATCTAAGACAACCCTCCCAGGCAGCTTCCCTCGCAGTGATCTCCAAATCCCTCATTACCCCAACTACTTTTGGTTTGGTGCCATAATTAAAATAAGGAAAGCAAAGACACCTCCTAGGTTTGACTTTATTCTAAAGACATCTGACTTTTTCCATACCTATCTCTATGGCCTATGGAAACCCTCAGGGTTGGCTCCTGAATTTCTACATAGAAGGGGCTTAGGGTTCGCAGTCAGGTTGGAAGAAGGCTAGGGGACTTGTCATGAATGTGTGTTTGCAGCGCAAGAACATTTGGTTTTGTTTTATTTCTTTTGGTTTCATTATAATTTTTTTTTTTTTTTTGAGGTAGCTATGGGAAGACTGATGGATATTTGACTGAGAGGGTATAAGGCCCTATAAGTCATCCCTTAGTAGAGCCACTGGTCATTTTTCTCATGGAAAACCCCTTTTGGTGCTGCCACCGAAGCCTAAACCACTTAGTATGATTTTTCAGAGTATGACATGAACCTGTCTTTTGGGCCTTACGGTCCACCAGTCCTCCCCACCCTAACCTCCCATTCCCCCAAGCTATAGCCACACAGGGCTTGTAACCATTCCAAGAATAGGACATATAGCATGTTTTCTAAATTCTGTTCCTTAGTTTTTGGTGTTCCCAAGGTCTAGTATCTACCCCACCCCTCTACCCAGACCCCTACCAAAGCCTGGCTCAAACCCTACTTTTTGTGAGAAACCATCTCCAGCTCTCCCCAGACAGGATTAATCATGCCCTTTCTCCTATATGCTGACAGCATTTAGTCTACACTTCTAGTCGTCACATCTCTGGCATGGGATTCTGGCTGTCCAACATACAACTTTTTCTCAGGATTGGAGTATGAGGCCAGTTCCTATTCCTCTCTACATCACAAGGTCCCAGAACAGTTTCTGACATATGACTGGTGCTCAGTAAAGGTGTTTCGCAGTCATCTTTTATGGTTATGATGGTACTCTGTTTTTACCAATGTCAGTACAGAAGGAGGTGTTCCCAAATAACATAGTAACAGGTAGCTGAAACTTAACCCAATAAATGCCGGAGCATTTTTTGAATGGAAAATTTTTTACTTCCCTGCCTTAATAAAAAGGTCAAACATACACTTTGTTTTATGATTCAGGATTCCCATTGTGTGCATTAGTTATTATAATGAGTTCTAATAACAGCAGTATTCTACAACCTATGGAGGTGCTTTGAAATAATGGTGTCAATCAATGCATCTTTGAATAAAATGTGTGTATCGATACAGCAAAGATTGGTCCATTCAATGACTTCCAAACGAAGTGCCAAATGTTATGCTATTTGTCAGAATTTGACTTCAATGAATGATTGCAAGTTGATTTGGCTTATAAAACAGCTGAAATATACTGATCTTTCCCCAGATTGTTTAGTGTGAACTTCTCCAAAAATTTTCCTGTTTTCAAAAGTATTAATTTTTAGGAAGGAAACTTTTAAATACTCAATGGCTATATAAGGTTATGTGAACTCGAACAATATTACCTTTTACATGGAGTGATTTTTTTTGTCTCCTGTAGGGAATTGGTGTCACAACAAAAATGATTCCATACTGTATTAATAATGGCCCACCAAATGATGTGCCTTTTGTCCATCCAGTCTTTCAACAAGTGCCATGTGTTAAGGATTGTGATAGGATCTGGGGCTCTGAGGGTGAACAAGATAGGCACGGTGCCTGCCCTTGTGGCCTTCATGTTCAGAGGAGGGAGACGGACCAGCAAATAGGCAATTGCAATACAGAATATGTTTCAATTTTGAGGCTTTCACCAACCGTTAGGCATTGACGACCTTTGCTGGACCATTTAAAATCCCTACAACCGTCCCATCGTTGCCTCAAGAGACCATCATGACCCAGGAAAGGGCCAGTGCTATTGCTGCTGACAGTAGGGACCAGGATTCTAAAAAGGGTCCACAGTGTTCTCCCTAGACAGGGGTTTTCTTGGTGGACTTGTGGTAGAGTTGGGAGAATTGGCTGAAGTTAATAAGATTTATGTTCATTATCTCAGTGGTTTGTATGTAGAAGAGAATGGTGATAAATATCAGTAGTGGTAGGTGCCTAACTTGGCAATGATGGTGTCTAAGTAAAGAAAGTAGGAAGTAATTGCTGTTGGAAATTGGAGCTCCTATTTGGGGAGTTTCTGGAAGCACATTTTTGTTCATCCAATAAAATATGCTTGAACTGTGTACATATCAACATATTACAGTAATTAATGAAACTAAATTGTTTGGCTTATACATATGGAATCTTTATCACATGTATCTTACATTAGTGTTTAGTTAATTATTATGTATCTATAGTATGCAAAGAACCATGCCAGATACCAAGGGGTGACAAGGAGAAAGGAGACTCAATCTTGGTCCCAGTGGGTTCACAGCTGAAGGATGGCATCAACCACGGACACAGACTTGGCAGGGTCAAGGCCACAGGGAGAATGCCAGCTGTGACTGGAAGTAGATCTTGGTTCTTAATAAGAAAACAAAAGTATTGCTGTGCGGGACTGTTTTAGAAGTTCATACGAGTGAAGTTATTGGTGACAGAGCTCCCCCAGTTCTGAAGTCAAGGAGAAGGACCCCTTAACCTCATCAAAACAGCATGGTTTATAAGAGCAGGAGCTTGGCTTGAGAACAACTGCCATAGCTCACCCTAAAAATCTAATTTTATCATCAGTTTTTGAGATCAGGGTCACCTACATTCAATACATAAAAATTCAACTTGGCTAATAATTATTTAGAATCTACTAACATTCTCTTTCAGCCATGAAGGGCTTCATCATATGTTCTTCATGTGTGAGATTAACTTTATGACTTAAAGTCTTCATGACAGGCACAGAAATACAAGATTGGGCCAACTAAATTTTGTCTTTCAACAGTAATTTAAAATTTAGAGGTGAAAAAAGTATCTTATTCAGGGATGAATAGAATTTTTTTTAACTGAGATTATTCTAGTAAAGTGGACTGTTGGAATTAAAAATTAATGATAAATAATGATAATGATGAATTAATGATAATCTCTATCAGTGGCTTTAAAACATTTTTAACCATAGCAACTTTTGTTTAAATAAAATTGTACACTGAAATGTGGTATGTCAGACAGGCAAAAATAGAGTTGGAGGTGGGGGCTGATCCCCACTGGCTTGCTACATTTGCATCTGCAAGGGGTTCTCCAGGGACAGTTTGAAAACTGCTGCTGCAGACCAATTCCCACATTTACCAACGTATGCACCAAGGCCCCAGGGACGGAAATTAATTCCTTTAATAGTGCTTGTCAAAGGCAGAAACAGCTCTAGGGTTCAGATATTT